>NW_028187596.1:600000-945000 GCF_964204655.1 Triturus cristatus
GTCTTAGACTCGTACTCTGGCCTAATGGTTAAGGTCTTAACTCTTACTCTGGCCTAATAGCTAAGGTCTTAGACTCGTACTTTGGCCTACTGGTTAAGGTCTTAACTCTTGCTCTGGCCTACTGGGTAAGATCTTAACTCTTACTCTGGCCTAATTGCTAAGGTCTTAGACTCATACTCTGGCCTACTGGTTAAGGTCTTAACTCTTACTCTGGCCTAATAGCTAAGATCTTAACTCTTACTCTGGCCTAACAGCTAAGGTCTTAGACTCGTACTCTGGCCTACTGGTTAAGGTCTTAACTCTTACTCTGTCCTAATAGCTAAGGTCTTAGACTCGTACAATGGTTTACAGGTTAAGGTCTTAACTCTTACTCTGGCCTAATAGCTAAGGTCTTAGACTCGTACTCTGGCCTACTGGTTAAGGTCTTAACTCTTACTCTGGCCTAAGAGCTAAGGTCTTAGACTCGTACTCTGGCCTAATGGTTAAGGTCTTAGACTCTTACCCTGGCCTACTGGTTAAGGTCTGAACTCTTACTCTGGCCTACTTGTTAAGGTCTTAACTCTTACTTTGGCCTACAGGTTAAGGTCTTAACTCTTACTCTGGCCTAATGGTTAAGGTCGTAGACTCGTACTCTGGCCTACTGGTTAAGGTCTTAATTCTTACTCTGGCCTAAGAGCTAAGGTCTTAGACTCGTACCCTGGCCTACTGGTTAAGGTCTGAACTCTTACTCTGGCCTACTTGTTAAGGTCTTAACTCTTACTTTGGCCTACAGGTTAAGGTCTTAACTCTTACTCTGGCCTAATGGTTAAGGTCTTAACTCTTACTCTGGCCTAATGGTTAAGGTCTTAAATCTTACTCTGGCCTAATAGCTAAGGTCTGAACTCTTACTCTGGCCTACTTGTTAAGGTCTTAACTCTTACTTTGGCCTAATGGTTAAGGTCTTAACTCTTACTCTGGCTTAATAGCTAAGGTCTTAACTCTAACTCTGGCCTAATAGCTAAGGTCTTAACTTTTACTCTGGCCTAATAGCTAAGGTCTTAGAATCGTACTCTGGCCTACTGGTTAAGGTCTTCAATCTTACTCTGGCCTACTGGTTAAGGTCTTAACTCTTACTCTGGCCTAATAGCTAAGGTCTTAGACTCATACTCTGGCCTAATGGTTAAGGTCTTAGACTCTTACTCTGGCCTACTGGTTAAGGTCTTAACTCTTACTCTGGCCTAATAGCTAAGGTCTTAGACTCGTACTTTGGCCTACTGGTTAAGGTCTTAACTCTTACTCTGGCCTAATAGCTTAGGTCTTAACTCTTACTCTGGCCTAATAGCTAAGGTCTTAACTCTTACTCTGGCCTACTGGTTAAGGTCTTAACTCTTACTCTGGCCTAATAGCTAAGGTCTTAACTCTTACTCTGGCCTAATAGCTAAGGTCTTAGACTCGTACTCTGGCCTACTGGTTAAGGTCTTAACTCTTACTCTGGCCTACTGGTTAAGGTCTTAACTCTTACTCTGGCCTAATAGCTAAGGTCTTAGACTCATACTCTGGCCTAATGGTTAAGGTCTTAGACTCTTACTCTGGCCTACTGGTTAAGGTCTTAACTCTTACTCTGGCCTACTGGTTAAGGTCTTAACTCTTGCTCTGGCCTACTGGGTAAGGGCTTAACTCTTACTCTGGCCTAATTACTAAGGTCTTAGACTCTTACTCTGGCCTACTGGTTAAGGTCTTAACTCTTACTCTGGCCTACTGGTTAAGGGATTAACTCTTACTCTGGCCTAATGGCTAAGGTCTTAACTCTTCCTCTGGCCTACTGGTTAAGGTCTTAGACTCCTACTCTGGCCTAATAGCTAAGGTCTTAACTCTTACTCTGGCCTAATTGCTAAGGTCTTAGACTCTTACTCTGGCCTACTGGTTAAGGTCTTAACTCTTACTCTGGCCTACTGGTTAAGGGATTAACTCTTACTCTGGCCTAATGGCTAAGGTCTTAACTCTTGCTCTGGCCTACTGGTTAAGGTCTTAGACTCCTACTCTGGCCTAATAGCTAAGGTCTTAACTCTTACTCTAGCCTAATAGCTAAGGTCTTAGACTTGTACTCTGGCCTAATGGTTAAGGTCTTAACTCTTACTCTGGCCTAATTGCTAAGGTCTTAGACTCGTACTCTGGCCTACTGGTTAAGGTCTTAACTCTTACTCTGGCCTAATAGCTAAGATCTTAACTCTTACTCTGGCCTAACAGCTAAGGTCTTAGACTCGTACTCTGGCCTACTGGTTAAGGTCTTAACTCTTACTCTGTCCTAATAGCTAAGGTCTTAGACTCGTACTATGGTTTACAGGTTAAGGTCTTAACTCTTACTCTGGCCTAATAGCTAAGGTCTTAACTCTTACTCTGGCCTACTGGTTAAGGTCTTAACTCTTACTCTGGCCTAATAGCTAAGGTCTTAACTCTTACTCTGGCCTAATAGCTAAGGTCTTAGACTCGTACTCTGGCCTACTGGTTAAGGTCTTAACTCTTACTCTGGCCTACTGGTTAAGGTCTTAACTCTTACTCTGGCCTAATAGCTAAGGTCTTAGACTCATACTCTGGCCTAATGGTTAAGGTCTTAGACTCTTACTCTGACCTACTGGTTAAGGTCTTAACTCTTACTCTGGCCTACTGGTTAAGGTCTTAACTCTTGCTCTGGCCTACTGGGTAAGGGCTTAACTCTTACTCTGGCCTAATTGCTAAGGTCTTAGACTCTTACTCTGGCCTACTGGTTAAGGTCTTAACTCTTACTCTGGCCTACTGGTTAAGGGATTAACTCTTACTCTGGCCTAATGGCTAAGGTCTTAACTCTTCCTCTGGCCTACTGGTTAAGGTCTTAGACTCCTACTCTGGCCTAATAGCTAAGGTCTTAACTCTTACTCTGGCCTAATTGCTAAGGTCTTAGACTCTTACTCTGGCCTACTGGTTAAGGTCTTAACTCTTACTCTGGCCTACTGGTTAAGGGATTAACTCTTACTCTGGCCTAATGGCTAAGGTCTTAACTCTTGCTCTGGCCTACTGGTTAAGGTCTTAGACTCCTACTCTGGCCTAATAGCTAAGGTCTTAACTCTTACTCTAGCCTAATAGCTAAGGTCTTAGACTTGTACTCTGGCCTAATGGTTAAGGTCTTAACTCTTACTCTGGCCTAATTGCTAAGGTCTTAGACTCGTACTCTGGCCTACTGGTTAAGGTCTTAACTCTTACTCTGGCCTAATAGCTAAGATCTTAACTCTTACTCTGGCCTAACAGCTAAGGTCTTAGACTCGTACTCTGGCCTACTGGTTAAGGTCTTAACTCTTACTCTGTCCTAATAGCTAAGGTCTTAGACTCGTACTATGGTTTACAGGTTAAGGTCTTAACTCTTACTCTGGCCTAATAGCTAAGGTCTTAGACTCGTACTCTGGCCTACTGGTTAAGGTCTTAACACTTACTCTGGCCTAAGAGCTAATGTCTTAGACTCGTACTCTGGCCTAATGGTTAAGGTCTTAAACTCTTACCCTGGCCTACTGGTTAAGGTCTTAACTCTTACTCTGGCTTACTGGTTAAGGTCTTAACTCTTACTCTGGCCTAATGGTTAAGGTCTTAACTCTTACTCTGGCCTAATGGCTAAGGTCTTAACTCTTCCTCTGGCCTACTGGTTAAGGTCTTAGACTCCTACTCTGGCCTAATAGCTAAGGTCTTAACTCTTACTCTGGCCTAATTGCTAAGGTCCTAGACTCTTACTCTGGCCTAATTGCTAAGGTCTTAACTCTTACTCTGGCCTACTGGTTAAGGGATTAACTCTTACTCTGGTCTAATGGCTAAGGTCTTAACTCTTGCTCTGGCCTACTGGTTAAGGTCTTAGACTCCTACTCTGGCCTAATGGCTAAGGTCTTAACTCTTCCTCTGGCCTACTGGTTAAGGTCTTAGACTCCTACTCTGGCCTAATAGCTAAGGTCTTAACTCTTACTCTGGCCTAATTGCTAAGGTCTTAGACTCTTACTCTGGCCTACTGGTTAAGGTCTTAACTCTTACTCTGGCCTACTGGTTAAGGGATTAACTCTTACTCTGGTCTAATGGCTAAGGTCTTAACTCTTGCTCTGGCCTACTGGTTAAGGTCTTAGACTCCTACTCTGGCCTAATAGCTAAGGTCTTAACTCTTACTCTAGCCTAATAGCTAAGGTCTTAGACTCGTACTCTGGCCTAATGGTTAAGGTCTTAACTCTTACTCTGGCCTAATAGCTAAGGTCTTAGACTCGTACTCTGGCCTACTGGTTAAGGTCTTAACTCTTGCTCTGGCCTACTGGGTAAGATCTTAACTCTTACTCTGGCCTAATTGCTAAGGTCTTAGACTCGTACTCTGGCCTACTGGTTAAGGTCTTAACTCTTACTCTGGCCTAATAGCTAAGATCTTAACTCTTACTCTGGCCTAACAGCTAAGGTCTTAGACTCGTACTCTGGCCTACTGGTTAAGGTCTTAACTCTTACTCTGTCCTAATAGCTAAGGTCTTAGACTCGTACTATGGTTTACAGGTTAAGGTCTTAACTCTTACTCTGGCCTAATAGCTAAGGTCTTGGACTCGTACTCTGGCCTACTGGTTAAGGTCTTAACACTTACTCTGGCCTAAGAGCTAATGTCTTAGACTCGCACTCTGGCCTAATGGTTAAGGTCTTAGACTCTTACCCTGGCCTACTGGTTAAGGTCTTAACTCTTACTCTGGCTTACTGGTTAAGGTCTTAACTCTTACTCTGGCCTAATGGTTAAGGTCTTAACTCTTACTCTGGCCTAATAGCTAAGGTCTGAACTCTTACTCTGGCCTACTTGTTAAGGTCTTAACTCTTACTTTTGCCTAGAGGTTAAGGTCTTAACTCTTACTCTGGCCTAATGGTTAAGGTCTTAACTCTTACTCTGGCCTAATAGCTAAGGTCTTAGACTCATACTCTGGCCTAATGGTTAAGGTCTTAGACTCTTACTCTGGCCTACTGGTTAAGGTCTTAACTCTTACTCTGGCCGACTGGTTAAGGTCTTAACTCTTGCTCTGGCCTACTGGGTAAGGGCTTAACTCTTACTCTGGCCTAATTGCTAAGGTCTTAGACTCTTACTTTGGCCTACTGGTTAAGGTCTTAACTCTTACTCTGGCCTACTGGTTAAGGGATTAACTCTTACTCTGGCCTGATGGCTAAGGTCTTAACTCTTCCTCTGGCCTACTGGTTAAGGTCTTAGACTCCTACTCTGGCCGAATAGCTAAGGTCCTAACTCTTACTCTGGCCTAATTGCTAAGGTCTTAGACTCTTACTCTGGCCTACTGGTTAAGGTCTTAACTCTTACTCTGGCCTACTGGTTAAGGGATTAACTCTTACTCTGGCCTAATGGCTAAGGTCTTAACTCTTGCTCTGGCCTACTGGTTAAGGTCTTAGACTCCTACTCTGGCCTAATAGCTAAGGTCTTAACTCTTACTCTAGCCTAATAGCTAAGGTCTTAGACTCGTACTCTGGCCTAATGGTTAAGGTCTTAACTCTTACTCTGGCCTAATAGCTAAGGTCTTAGACTCGTACTCTGGCCTACTTGTTAAGGTCTTAACTCTTGCTCTGGCCTACTGGGTAAGGGCTTAACTCTTACTCTGGCCTAATTGCTAAGGTCTTAGACTCTTACTCTGGCCTACTGGTTAAGGTCTTAACTCTTACTCTGGCCTACTGGTTAAGGGATTAACTCTTACTCTGGCCTAATGGCTAAGGTCTTAACTCTTCCTCTGGCCTACTGGTTAAGGTCTTAGACTCCTACTCTGGCCTAATAGCTAAGGTCTTAACTCTTACTCTGGCCTAATTGCTAAGGTCTTAGACTCTTACTCTGGCCTACTGGTTAAGGTCTTAACTCTTACTCTGGCCTACTGGTTAAGGGATTAACTCTTACTCTGGCCTAATGGCTAAGGTCTTAACTCTTGCTCTGGCCTACTGGTTAAGGTCTTAGACTCCTACTCTGGCCTAATAGCTAAGGTCTTAACTCTTACTCTAGCCTAATAGCTAAGGTCTTAGACTTGTACTCTGGCCTAATGGTTAAGGTCTTAACTCTTACTCTGGCCTAATTGCTAAGGTCTTAGACTCGTACTCTGGCCTACTGGTTAAGGTCTTAACTCTTACTCTGGCCTAATAGCTAAGATCTTAACTCTTACTCTGGCCTAACAGCTAAGGTCTTAGACTCGTACTCTGGCCTACTGGTTAAGGTCTTAACTCTTACTCTGTCCTAATAGCTAAGGTCTTAGACTCGTACTATGGTTTACAGGTTAAGGTCTTAACTCTTACTCTGGCCTAATAGCTAAGGTCTTAGACTCGTACTCTGGCCTACTGGTTAAGGTCTTAACACTTACTCTGGCCTAAGAGCTAATGTCTTAGACTCGTACTCTGGCCTAATGGTTAAGGTCTTAGACTCTTACCCTGGCCTACTGGTTAAGGTCTTAACTCTTACTCTGGCTTACTGGTTAAGGTCTTAACTCTTACTCTGGCCTAATGGTTAAGGTCTTAACTCTTACTCTGGCCTAATGGCTAAGGTCTTAACTCTTCCTCTGGCCTACTGGTTAAGGTCTTAGACTCCTACTCTGGCCTAATAGCTAAGGTCTTAACTCTTACTCTGGCCTAATTGCTAAGGTCCTAGACTCTTACTCTGGCCTAATTGCTAAGGTCTTAACTCTTACTCTGGCCTACTGGTTAAGGGATTAACTCTTACTCTGGTCTAATGGCTAAGGTCTTAACTCTTGCTCTGGCCTACTGGTTAAGGTCTTAGACTCCTACTCTGGCCTAATGGCTAAGGTCTTAACTCTTCCTCTGGCCTACTGGTTAAGGTCTTAGACTCCTACTCTGGCCTAATAGCTAAGGTCTTAACTCTTACTCTGGCCTAATTGCTAAGGTCTTAGACTCTTACTCTGGCCTACTGGTTAAGGTCTTAACTCTTACTCTGGCCTACTGGTTAAGGGATTAACTCTTACTCTGGTCTAATGGCTAAGGTCTTAACTCTTGCTCTGGCCTACTGGTTAAGGTCTTAGACTCCTACTCTGGCCTAATAGCTAAGGTCTTAACTCTTACTCTAGCCTAATAGCTAAGGTCTTAGACTCGTACTCTGGCCTAATGGTTAAGGTCTTAACTCTTACTCTGGCCTAATAGCTAAGGTCTTAGACTCGTACTCTGGCCTACTGGTTAAGGTCTTAACTCTTGCTCTGGCCTACTGGGTAAGATCTTAACTCTTACTCTGGCCTAATTGCTAAGGTCTTAGACTCGTACTCTGGCCTACTGGTTAAGGTCTTAACTCTTACTCTGGCCTAATAGCTAAGATCTTAACTCTTACTCTGGCCTAACAGCTAAGGTCTTAGACTCGTACTCTGGCCTACTGGTTAAGGTCTTAACTCTTACTCTGTCCTAATAGCTAAGGTCTTAGACTCGTACTATGGTTTACAGGTTAAGGTCTTAACTCTTACTCTGGCCTAATAGCTAAGGTCTTGGACTCGTACTCTGGCCTACTGGTTAAGGTCTTAACACTTACTCTGGCCTAAGAGCTAATGTCTTAGACTCGCACTCTGGCCTAATGGTTAAGGTCTTAGACTCTTACCCTGGCCTACTGGTTAAGGTCTTAACTCTTACTCTGGCTTACTGGTTAAGGTCTTAACTCTTACTCTGGCCTAATGGTTAAGGTCTTAACTCTTACTCTGGCCTAATAGCTAAGGTCTGAACTCTTACTCTGGCCTACTTGTTAAGGTCTTAACTCTTACTTTTGCCTAGAGGTTAAGGTCTTAACTCTTACTCTGGCCTAATGGTTAAGGTCTTAACTCTTACTCTGGCCTAATAGCTAAGGTCTTAGACTCATACTCTGGCCTAATGGTTAAGGTCTTAGACTCTTACTCTGGCCTACTGGTTAAGGTCTTAACTCTTACTCTGGCCGACTGGTTAAGGTCTTAACTCTTGCTCTGGCCTACTGGGTAAGGGCTTAACTCTTACTCTGGCCTAATTGCTAAGGTCTTAGACTCTTACTTTGGCCTACTGGTTAAGGTCTTAACTCTTACTCTGGCCTACTGGTTAAGGGATTAACTCTTACTCTGGCCTGATGGCTAAGGTCTTAACTCTTCCTCTGGCCTACTGGTTAAGGTCTTAGACTCCTACTCTGGCCGAATAGCTAAGGTCCTAACTCTTACTCTGGCCTAATTGCTAAGGTCTTAGACTCTTACTCTGGCCTACTGGTTAAGGTCTTAACTCTTACTCTGGCCTACTGGTTAAGGGATTAACTCTTACTCTGGCCTAATGGCTAAGGTCTTAACTCTTGCTCTGGCCTACTGGTTAAGGTCTTAGACTCCTACTCTGGCCTAATAGCTAAGGTCTTAACTCTTACTCTAGCCTAATAGCTAAGGTCTTAGACTCGTACTCTGGCCTAATGGTTAAGGTCTTAACTCTTACTCTGGCCTAATAGCTAAGGTCTTAGACTCGTACTCTGGCCTACTTGTTAAGGTCTTAACTCTTGCTCTGGCCTACTGGGTAAGATCTTAACTCTTACTCTGGCCTAATTGCTAAGGTCTTAGACTCGTACTCTGGCCTACTGGTTAAGGTCTTAACTCTTACTCTGGCCTAATAGCTAAGATCTTAACTCTTACTCTGGCCTAACAGCTAAGGTCTTAGACTCTTACTCTGGCCTACTGGTTAAGGTCTTAACTCTTACTCTGTCCTAATAGCTAAGGTCTTAGACTCGTACTATGGTTTACAGGTTAAGGTCTTAACTCTTACTCTGGCCTAATAGCTAAGGTCTTAGACTCGTACTCTGGCCTACTGGTTAAGGTCTTAACTCTTACTCTGGCCTAAGAGCTAAGGTCTTAGACTCGTACTCTGGCCTAATGGTTAAGGTCTTAGACTCTTACCCTGGCCTACTGGTTAAGGTCTTAACTCTTACTCTGGCTTACTGGTTAAGGTCTTAACTCTTACTCTGGCCTAATGGTTAAGGTCTTCACTCTTACTCTGGCCTAATAGCTAAGGTCTGAACTCTTACTCTGGCCTACTTGTTAAGGTCTTAACTCTTACTTTGGCCTACAGGTTAAGGTCTTAACTCTTACTCTGGCCTAATGGTTAATGTCTTAACTCTTACTCTGGCTTAATAGCTAAGGTCTTAACTCTTACTTTGGCCTAATAGCTAAGGTCTTAACTTTTACTCTGGCCTAATAGCTAAGGTCTTAGACTCGTACTCTGGCCTACTGGTTAAGGTCTTAACTCTTACTCTGGCCTAATAGCTAAGGTCTTAGACTCATACTCTGGCCTAATGGTTAAGGTCTTAGACTCTTACTCTGGCCTACTGGTTAAGGTCTTAACTCTTACTCTGGCCTACTGGTTAAGGTCTTAACTCTTACTCTGGCCTACTGGTTAAGGTCTTGACTCTTGCTCTGGCCTACTGGGTAAGGGCTTAACTCTTACTCTGGCCTAATTGCTAAGGTCTTAGACTCTTACTCTGGCCTATTGGTTAAGGTCTTAGACTCCTACTCTGGCCTAATAGCTAAGGTCTTAACTCTTACTCTAGCCTAATAGCTAAGGTCTTAGACTCGTACTCTGGCCTAATGGTTAAGGTCTTAACTCTTACTCTGGCCTAATAGCTAAGGTCTTAGACTCGTACTCTGGCCTACTTGTTAAGGTCTTAACTCTTGCTCTGGCCTACTGGGTAAGATCTTAACTCTTACTCTGGCCTAATTGCTAAGGTCTTAGACTCGTACTCTGGCCTACTGGTTAAGGTCTTAACTCTTACTCTGGCCTAATAGCTAAGATCTTAACTCTTACTCTGGCCTAACAGCTAAGGTCTTAGACTCGTACTCTGGCCTACTGGTTAAGGTCTTAACTCTTACTCTGGCCTAAGAGCTAAGGTCTTAGACTCGTACTCTGGCCTAATGCTTAAGGTCTTAGACTCTTACCCTGGCCTACTGGTTAAGGTCTTAACTCTTACTCTGGCTTACTGGTTAAGGTCTTAACTCTTACTCTGGCCTAATGGTTAAGGTCTTAACTCTTACTCTGGCCTAATAGCTAAGGTCTGAACTCTTACTCTGGCCTACTTGTTAAGGTCTTAACTCTTACTTTGGCCTACAGGTTATGGTCTTAACTCTTACTCTGGCCTAATGGTTAAGGTCTTAACTCTTGCTCTGGCCTACTGGGTAAGGGCTTAACTCTTACTCTGGCCTAATTGCTAAGGTCTTAGACTCTTACTCTGGCCTACTGGTTAAGGTCTTAACTCTTACTCTGGCCTACTGGTTAAGGGATTAACTCTTACTCTGGCCTAATGGCTAAGGTCTTAACTCTTCCTCTGGCCTAATGGTTAAGGTCTTAGACTCCTACTCTGGCCTAATAGCTAAGGTCTTAGCTCTTACTCTGGCCTAATTGCTAAGGTCTTAGACTCTTACTCTGGCCTACTGCTTAAGGTCTTAACTCTTACTCTGGCCTACTGGTTAAGGGGTTAACTCTTACTCTGGTCTAATGGCTTAGGTCTTAACTCTTGCTCTGGCCTACTGGTTAAGGTCTTGGACTCCTACTCTGGCCTAATAGCTAAGGTCTTAACTCTTACTCTAGCCTAATAGCTAAGGTCTTAGACTCGTACTCTGGCCTAATGGTTAAGGTCTTACCTCTTACTCTGGCCTAATAGCTAAGGTCTTAGACTCGTACTCTGGCCTACTTGTTAAGGTCTTAACTCTTGCTCTGGCCTACTGGGTAAGATCTTAACTCTTACTCTGGCCTAATTGCTAAGGTCTTAGACTCGTACTCTGGCCTACTGGTTAAGGTCTTAACTCTTACTCTGGCCTAATAGCTAAGATCTTAACTCTTACTCTGGCCTAACAGCTAAGGTCTTAGACTCGTACTCTGGCCTACTGGTTAAGGTCTTAACTCTTACTCTGGCCTAAGAGCTAAGGTCTTAGACTCGTACTCTGGCCTAATGCTTAAGGTCTTAGACTCTTACACTGGCCTACTGGTTAAGGTCTTAACTCTTACTCTGGCTTACTGGTTAAGGTCTTAACTCTTACTCTGGCCTAATGGTTAAGGTCTTAACTCTTACTCTGGCCTAATAGCTAAGGTCTGAACTCTTACTCTGGCCTACTTGTTAAGGTCTTAACTCTTACTTTGGCCTACAGGTTAAGGTCTTAACTCTTACTCTGGCCTAATGGTTAAGGTCTTAACTCTTGCTCTGGCCTACTGGGTAAGGGCTTAACTCTTACTCTGGCCTAATTGCTAAGGTCTTAGACTCTTACTCTGGCCTACTGGTTAAGGTCTTAACTCTTACTCTGGCCTACTGGTTAAGGGATTAACTCTTACTCTGGCCTAATGGCTAAGGTCTTATCTCTTCCTCTGGCCTACTGGTTAAGGTCTTAGACTCCTACTCTGGCCTAATAGCTAAGGTCTTAGCTCTTACTCTGGCCTAATTGCTAAGGTCTTAGACTCTTACTCTGGCCTACTGGTTAAGGTCTTAACTCTTACTCTGGCCTACTGGTTATGGGATTAACTCTTACTCTGGTCTAATGGCTTAGGTCCTAACTCTTGCTCTGGCCTACTGGTTAAGGTCTTAGACTCCTACTCTGGCCTAATAGCTAAGGTCTTAACTCTTACTCTAGCCTAATAGCTAAGGTCTTAGACTCGTACTCTGGCCTAATGGTTAAGGTCTTACCTCTTACTCTGGCCTAATAGCTAAGGTCTTAGACTCGTACTCTGGCCTACTGGTTAAGGTCTTAACTCTTGCTCTGGCCTACTGGGTAAGATCTTAACTCTTACTCTGGCCTAATTGCTAAGGTCTTAGACTCGTACTCTGGCCTACTGGTTAAGGTCTTAACTCTTACTCTGGCCTAATAGCTAAGATCTTAACTCTTACTCTGGCCTAACAGCTAAGGTCTTAGACTCGTACTCTGGCCTACTGGTTAAGGTCTTAACTCTTACTCTGTCCTAATAGCTAAGGTCTTAGACTCGTACTATGGTTTACAGGTTAAGGTCTTAACTCTTACTCTGGCCTAATAGCTAAGGTCTTAGACTCGTACTCTGGACTACTGGTTAAGGTCTTAATACTTACTCTGGCCTAAGAGCTAATGTCTTAGACTCGTACTCTGGCCTAATGGTTAAGGTCTTAGACTCTTACCCTGGCCTACTGGTTAAGGTCTTAACTCTTACTCTGGCTTACTGGTTAAGGTCTTAACTCTTACTCTGGCCTAATAGCTAAGGTCTGAACTCTTACTCTGGCCTACTTGTTAAGGTCTTAACTCTTACTTTTGCCTAGAGGTTAAGGTCTTAACTCTTACTCTGGCCTAATGGTTAAGGTCTTAACTCTTACTCTGGCCTAATAGCTAAGGTCTTAGACTCATACTCTGGCCTAATGGTTAAGGTCTTAGACTCTTACTCTGGCCTACTGGTTAATGTCTTAACTCTTACTCTGGCCGACTGGTTAAGGTCTTAACTCTTACTCTGGCCTACTGGTTAAGGTCTTAACTCTTGCTCTGGCCTACTGGGTAAGGGCTTAACTCTTACTCTGGCCTAATTGCTAAGGTCTTAGACTCTTACTCTGGCCTACTGGTTAAGGTCTTAACTCTTACTCTGGCCTACTGGTTAAGGGATTAACTCTTACTCTGGCCTAATGGCTAAGGTCTTAACTCTTCCTCTGGCCTACTGGTTAAGGTCTTAGACTCCTACTCTGGCCGAATAGCTAAGGTCCTAACTCTTACTCTGGCCTAATTGCTAAGGTCTTAGACTCTTACTCTGGCCTACTGGTTAAGGTCTTAACTCTTACTCTGGCCTACTGGTTAAGGGATTAACTCTTACTCTGGCCTAATGGCTAAGGTCTTAACTCTTCCTCTGGCCTACTGGTTAAGGTCTTAGACTCCTACTCTGGCCTAATAGCAAAGGTCTTAACTCTTACTCTGGCCTAATTGCTAAGGTCTTAGACTCTTACTCTGGCCTACTGGTTAAGGTCTTAACTCTTACTCTGGCCTACTGGTTAAGGGATTAACTCTTACTCTGGCCTAATGGCTAAGGTCTTAACTCTAGCTCTGGCCTACTGGTTAAGGTCTTAGACTCCTACTCTGGCCTAATAGCTAAGGTCTTAACTCTTACTCTAGCCTAATAGCTAAGGTCTTAGACTCGTACTCTGGCCTAATGGTTAAGGTATTAACTCTTACTCTGGCCTAATAGCTAAGGTCTTAGACTCGTACTCTGGCCTACTTGTTAAGGTCTTAACTCTTGCTCTGGCCTACTGGGTAAGATCTTAACTCTTACTCTGGCCTAATTGCTAAGGTCTTAGACTCGTACTCTGGCCTACTGGTTAAGGTCTTAACTCTTACTCTGGCCTAAGAGCTAAGATCTTAACTCTTACTCTGGCCTAACAGCTAAGGTCTTAGACTCGTACTCTGGCCTACTGGTTAAGGTCTTAACTCTTACTCTGTCCTAATAGCTAAGGTCTTAGACTCGTACTATGGTTTACAGGTTAAGGTCTTAACTCTTACTCTGGCCTAATAGCTAAGGTCTTAGACTCGTACTCTGGCCTACTGGTTAAGGTCTTAACTCTTACTCTGGCCTAAGAGCTAAGGTCTTAGACTCGTACTCTGGCCTAATGGTTAAGGTCTTAGACTCTTACCCTGGCCTACTGGTTAAGGTCTTAACTCTTACTCTGGCTTACTGGTTAAGGTCTTAACTCTTACTCTGGCCTAATGGTTAAGGTCTTCACTCTTACTCTGGCCTAATAGCTAAGGTCTGAACTCTTACTCTAGCCTACTTGTTAAGGTCTTAACTCTTACTTTGGCCTACAGGTTAAGGTCTTAACTCTTACTCTGGCCTAATGGTTAATGTCTTAACTCTTACTCTGGCTTAATAGCTAAGGTCTTAACTCTTACTCTGGCCTAATAGCTAAGGTCTTAACTTTTATTCTGGCCTAATAGCTAAGGTCTTAGACTCGTACTCTGGCCTACTGGTTAAGGTCTTAACTCTTACTCTGGCCTAATAGCTAAGGTCTTAGACTCATACTCTGGCCTAATGGTTAAGGTCTTAGACTCTTACTCTGGCCTACTGGTTAAGGTCTTAACTCTTACTCTGGCCTACTGGTTAAGGTCTTAACTCTTGCTCTGGCCTACTGGGTAAGGGCTTAACTCTTACTCTGGCCTAATTGCTAAGGTCTTAGACTCTTACTCTGGCCTACTGGTTAAGGTCTTAGACTCCTACTCTGGCCTAATAGCTAAGGTCTTAACTCTTACTCTAGCCTAATAGCTAAGGTCTTAGACTCGTACTCTGGCCTAATGGTTAAGGTCTTAACTCTTACTCTGGCCTAATAGCTAAGGTCTTAGACTCGTACTCTGGCCTACTTGTTAAGGTCTTAACTCTTGCTCTGGCCTACTGGGTAAGATCTTAACTCTTACTCGGGCCTAATTGCTAAGGTCTTAGACTCGTACTCTGGCCTACTGGTTAAGGTCTTAACTCTTACTCTGGCCTAATAGCTAAGATCTTAACTCTTACTCTGGCCTAACAGCTAAGGTCTTAGACTCGTACTCTGGCCTACTGGTTAAGGTCTTAACTCTTACTCTGGCCTAAGAGCTAAGGTCTTAGACTCGTACTCTGGCCTAATGCTTAAGGTCTTAGACTCTTACCCTGGCCTACTGGTTAAGGTCTTAACTCTTACTCTGGCTTACTGGTTAAGGTCTTAACTCTTACTCTGGCCTAATGGTTAAGGTCTTAACTCTTACTCTGGCCTAATAGCTAAGGTCTGAACTCTTACTCTGGCCTACTTGTTAAGGTCTTAACTCTTACTTTGGCCTACAGGTTAAGGTCTTAACTCTTAATCTGGCCTAATGGTTAAGGTCTTAACTCTTACTCTGGCTTAATAGCTAAGGTCTTAACTCTTACTCTGGCCTAATAGCTAAGGTCTTAACTTTTACTCTGGCCTACTGGTTAAGGTCTTAACTCTTACTCTGGCCTACTGGTTAAGGTCTTAACTCTTACTCTGGCCTAATAGCTAAGGTCTTAGACTCATACTCTGGCCTAATGGTTAAGGTCTTAGACTCTTACTCTGGCCTACTGGTTAAGGTCTTAACTCTTACTCTGGGCTACTGGTTAAGGTCTTAACTCTTACTCTGGCCTACTGGTTAAGGTCTTAACTCTTGCTCTGGCCTACTGGGTAAGGGCTTAACTCTTACTCTGGCCTAATTGCTAAGGTCTTAGACTCTTACTCTGGCCTACTGGTTAAGGTCTTAACTCTTACTCTGGCCTACTGGTTAAGGGATTAACTCTTACTCTGGCCTAATGGCTAAGGTCTTAACTCTTCCTCTGGCCTACTGGTTAAGGTCTTAGACTCCTACTCTGGCCTAATAGCTAAGGTCTTAACTCTTACACTGGCCTAATTGCTAAGGTCTTAGACTCTTACTCTGGCCTACTGGTTAAGGTCTTAACTCTTACTCTGGCCTACTGGTTAAGGGATTAACTCTTACTCTGGCCTAATGGCTAAGGTCTTAACTCTTGCTCTGGCCTACTGGTTAAGGTCTTAGACTCCTACTCTGGCCTAATAGCTAAGGTCTTAACTCTTACTCTAGCCTAATAGCTAAGGTCTTAGACTCGTACTCTGGCCTAATGGTTAAGGTCTTAACTCTTACTCTGGCCTAATAGCTAAGGTCTTAAACTCGTACTTTGGCCTACTGGTTAAGGTCTTAACTCTTGCTCTGGCCTACTGGGTAAGATCTTAACTCTTACTCTGGCCTAATTGCTAAGGTCTTAGACTCGTACTATGGCCTACAGGTTAAGGTCTTAACTCTTACTCTGGCCTAATAGCTAAGGTCTTAGACTCATACTCCGGCCTACTGGTTAAGCTCTTAACTCTTACTCTGGCCAAATAGCTAAGGTCTTAGACTTGTACTCTGGCCTAATGGTTAAGGTCTTAGACTCTTACCCTGGCCTACTGGTTAAGGTCTTAACTCTTACTCTGGCTTACTGGTTAAGGTCTTAACTCTTACTCTGGCCTAATGGTTAAGGTTTTAACTCTTACTCTGGCCTAATAGCTAAGGTCTTAACTTTTACTCTGGCCTAATAGCTAAGGTCTTAGACTCATACTCTGGCCTAATGGTTAAGGTCTTAGACTCTTACTCTGGCCTACTGGTTAGGTCTTAACTCTTACTCTGGCCGACTGGTTAAGGTCTTAACTCTTACTCTGGCCTACTGGTTAAGGTCTTAACTCTTGCTCTGGCCTACTGGGTAAGGGCTTAACTCTTACTCTGGCCTAATTGCTAAGGTCTTAGACTCTTACTCTGGCCTACTGGTTAAGGTCTTAACTCTTACTCTGGCCTACTGGTTAAGGGATTAACTCTTACTCTGGCCTAATGGCTAAGGTCTTAACTCTTCCTCTGGCCTACTGGTTAAGGTCTTAGACTCCTACTCTGGCCTAATAGCTAAGGTCCTAACTCTTACTCTGGCCTAATTGCTAAGGTCTTAGACTCTTACTCTGGCCTACTGGTTAAGGTCTTAACTCTTACTCTGGCCTACTGGTTAAGGGATTAACTCTTACTCTGGCCTAATGGCTAAGGTCTTAACTCTTCCTCTGGCCTACTGGTTAAGGTCTTAGACTTCTACTCTGGCCTAATAGCAAAGGTCTTAACTCTTACTCTGGCCTAATTGCTAAGGTCTTAGACTCTTACTCTGGCCTACTGGTTAAGGTCTTAACTCTTACTCTGGCCTACTGGTTAAGGGATTAACTCTTACTCTGGCCTAATGGCTAAGGTCTTAACTCTTGCTCTGGCCTACTGGTTAAGGTCTTAGACTCCTACTCTGGCCTAATAGCTAAGGTCTTAACTCTTACTCTGGCCTAATAGCTAAGGTCTTAGACTCGTACTCTGGCCTAATGGTTAAGGTCTTAACTCTTGCTCTGGCCTACTGGGTAAGATCTTAACTCTTACTCTGGCCTAATTGCTAAGGTCTTAGACTCGTACTCTGGCCTACTGGTTAAGGTCTTAACTCTTACTCTGGCCTAATAGCTAAGATCTTAACTCTTACTCTGGCCTAACAGCTAAGGTCTTAGACTCGTACTCTGGCCTACTGGTTAAGGTCTTAACTCTTACTCTGTCCTAATAGCTAAGGTCTTAGACTCGTACTATGGTTTACAGGTTAAGGTCTTAACTCTTACTCTGGCCTAATAGCTAAGGTCTTAGACTCGTACTCTGGCCTACTGGTTAAGGTCTTAACTCTTACTATGGCCTAAGAGCTAAGGTCTTAGACTCGTACTCTGGCCTAATGGTTAAGGTCTTAGACTCTTACCCTGGCCTACTGGTTAAGGTCTTAACTCTTACTCTGGCTTACTGGTTAAGGTCTTAACTCTTACTCTGGCCTAATGGTTAAGGTCTTCACTCTTACTCTGGCCTAATAGCTAAGGTCTGAACTCTTACTCTGGCCTACATGTTAAGGTCTAAACTCTTACTTTGGCCTAATAGCTAAGGTCTTAGACTCATACTATGGTTTACAGGTTAAGGTCTTAACTCTTACTCTGGCCTAATAGCTAAGGTCTTAGACTCGTACTCTGGCCTACTGGTTAAGGTCTTAACTCTTACTCTGGCCTAAGAGCTAAGGTCTTAGACTCATACTCTGGCCTAATGGTTAAGGTCTTAGACTCTTACCCTGGCCTACTGGTTAAGGTCTTAACTCTTACTCTTGCTTACTGGTTAAGGTCTTAACTCTTACTCTGGCCTAATGGTTAAGGTCTTAACTCTTACTCTGGCCTAATAGCTAAGGTCTGAACTCTTACTCTGGCCTACTTGTTAAGGTCTTAACTCTTACTTTGGCCTACAGGTTAAGGTCTTAACTCTTACTCTGGCCTAATGGTTAAGGTCTTAACTCTTACTCTGGCTTAATAGCTAAGGTCTTAACTCTTACTCTGGCCTAATAGCTAAGGTATTAACTTTTACTCTGGCCTAATAGCTAAGGTCTTAGACTCGTACTCTGGCCTACTGGTTAAGGTCTTAACTCTTACTCTGGCCTACTGGTTAAGGTCTTAACTCTTACTCTGGCCTAATAGCTAAGGCCTTAGACTCATACTCTGGCCTAATGGTTAAGGTCTTAGACTCTTACTCTGGCCTACTGGTTAAGGTCTTAACTCTTACTCTGGCCTACTGGTTAAGGTCTTAACTCTTGCTCTGGCCTACTGGGTAAGGGCTTAACTCTTACTCTGGCCTACTGGTTAAGGGATTAACTCTTACTCTGGCCTAATGGCTAAGGTCTTAACTCTTGCTCTGGCCTACTGGTTAAGGTCTTAGACTCCTACTCTGGCCTAATAGCTAAGGTCTTAACTCTTACTCTAGCCTAATAGCTAAGGTCTTAGACTCGTACTCTGGCCTAATGGTTAAGATCTTAACTCTTACTCTGGCCTAATAGCTAAGGTCTTAGACTCGTACTCTGGCCTACTTGTTAAGGTCTTAACTCTTGCTCTGGCCTACTGGGTAAGATCTTAACTCTTACTCTGGTCTAATTGCTAAGGTCTTAGACTCGTACTCTGGCCTACTGGTTAAGGTCTTAACTCTTACTCTGGCCTAATAGCTAAGATCTTAACTCTTACTCTGGCCTAACAGCTAAGGTCTTAGACTCGTACTCTGGCCTACTGGTTAAGGTCTTAACTCTTACTCTGTCCTAATAGCTAAGGTCTTAGACTCGTACTATGGTTTACAGGTTAAGGTCTTAACTCTTACTCTGGCCTAATAGCTAAGGTCTTAGACTCATACTCTGGCCTACTGGTTAAGGTCTTAACTCTTACTCTGGCCTAAGAGCTAAGGTCTTAGACTCGTACTCTGGCCTAATGGTTAAGGTCTTAGACTCTTACCCTGGCCTACTGGTTAAGGTCTTAACTCTTACTCTGGCTTACTGGTTAAGGTCTTAACTCTTACTCTGGCCTAATGGTTAAGGTCTTCACTCTTACTCTGGCCTAATAGCTAAGGTCTGAACTCTTACTCTGGCCTACTTGTTAAGGTCTTAACTCTTACTTTGGCCTACAGGTTAAGGTCTTAACTCTTACTCTGGCCTAATGGTTAATGTCTTAACTCTTACTCTGGCTTAATAGCTAAGGTCTTAACTCTTACTCTGGCCTAATAGCTAAGGTCTTAACTTTTACTCTGGCCTAATAGCTAAGGTCTTAGACTCGTACTCTGGCCTACTGGTTAAGGTCTTAACTCTTACTCTGGCCTACTGGTTAAGGTCTTAACTCTTACTCTGGCCTAATAGCTAAGGTCTTAGACTCATACTCTGGCCTAATGGTTAAGGTCTTAGACTCTTACTCTGGCCTACTGGTTAAGGTCTTAACTCTTACTCTGGCCTACTGGTTAAGGTCTTAACTCTTACTCTGGCCTACTGGTTAAGGTCTTAACTCTTGCTCTGGCCTACTGGGTAAGGGCTTAACTCTTACTCTGGCCTAATTGCTAAGGTCTTAGACTCTTACTCTGGCCTACTGGTTAAGGTCTTAGACTCCTACTCTGGCCTAATAGCTAAGGTCTTAACTCTTACTCTAGCCTAATAGCTAAGGTCTTAGACTCGTTCTCTGGCCTAATGGTTAAGGTCTTAACTCTTACTCTGGTCTAATAGCTAAGGTCTTAGACTCGTACTCTGGCCTACTTGTTAAGGTCTTAACTATTGCTCTGGCCTACTGGGTAAGATCTTAACTCTTACTCTGGCCTAATAGCTAAGGTCTTAGACTCGTACTCTGGCCTACTTGTTAAGGTCTTAACTCTTGCTCTGGCCTACTGGGTAAGATCTTAACTCTTACTCTGGCCTAATTGCTAAGGTCTTAGACTCGTACTCTGGCCTACTGGTTAAGGTCTTAACTCTTACTCTGGCCTAATAGCTAAGATCTTAACTCTTACTCTGGCCTAACAGCTAAGGTCTTAGACTCGTACTCTGGCCTACTGGTTAAGGTCTTAACTCTTACTCTGGCCTAAGAGCTAAGGTCTTAGACTCGTACTCTGGCCTAATGGTTAAGGTCTTAGACTCTCACCCTGGCCTACTGGTTAAGGTCTTAACTCTTACTCTGGCTTACTGGTTAAGGTCTTAACTCTTACTCTGGCCTAATGGTTAAGGTCTTAACTCTTACTCTGGCCTAATAGCTAAGGTCTGAACTCTTACTCTGGCCTACTCGTTAAGGTCTTAACTCTTACTTTGGCCTACAGGTTAAGGTCTTAACTCTTACTCTGGCCTAATGGTTAAGGTCTTAACTCTTACTCTGGCTTAATAGCTAAGGTCTTAACTCTTACTCTGGCCTAATAGCTAAGGTCTTAACTTTTACTCTGGCCTAATAGCTAAGGTCTTCGACTCTTACTCTGGCCTACTGGTTAGGGTCTTAACTCTTACTCTGGGCTACTGGTGAAGGTCTTAACTCTTACTCTGGCCTACTGGTTAAGGTCTTAACTCTTGCTCTGGCCTACTGGGTAAGGGCTTAACTCTTACTCTGGCCTAATTGCTAAGGTCTTAGACTCTTACTCTGGCCTACTGGTTAAGGTCTTAACTCTTACTCTGGCCTACTGGTTAAGGGATTAACTCTTACTCTGGCCTAATGGCTAAGGTCTTAACTCTTCCTCTGGCCTACTGGTTAAGGTCTTAGACTCCTACTCTGGCCTAATAGCTAAGGTCTTAACTCTTACACTGGCCTAATTGCTAAGGTCTTAGACTCTTACTCTGGCCTACTGGTTAAGGTCTTAACTCTTACTCTGGCCTACTGGTTAAGGGATTAACTCTTACTCTGGCCTAATGGCTAAGGTCTTAACTCTTGCTCTGGCCTACTGGTTAAGGTCTTAGGCTCCTACTCTGGCCTAATAGCTAAGGTCTTAACTCTTACTCTAGCCTAATAGCTAAGGTCTTAGACTCGTACTCTGGCCTAATGGTTAAGGTCTTAACTCTTACTCTGGCCTAATAGCTAAGGTCTTAGACTCGTACTTTGGCCTACTGGTTAAGGTCTTAACTCTTGCTCTGGCCTACTGGGTAAGATCTTAACTCTTACTCTGGCCTAATTGCTAAGGTCTTAGACTCGTACTATGGCCTACAGGTTAAGGTCTTAACTCTTACTCTGGCCTAATAGCTAAGGTCTTAGACTCATACTCCGGCCTACTGGTTAAGCTCTTAACTCTTACTCTGGCCTAATAGCTAAGGTCTTAGACTTGTACTCTGGCCTAATGTTTAAGGTCTTAGACTCTTACCCTGGCCTACTGGTTAAGGTCTTAACTCTTACTCTGGCTTACTGGTTAAGGTCTTAACTCTTACTCTGGCCTAATGGTTAAGGTTTTAACTCTTACTCTGGCCTAATAGCTAAGGTCTTAACTTTTACTCTGGCCTAATAGCTAAGGTCTTAGACTCGTACTCTGGCCTACTGGATAAGGTCTTAACTCTTACTCTGGCCTACTGGTTAAGGTCTTAACTCTTACTCTGGCCTAATAGCTAAGGTCTTAGACTCATACTCTGGCCTAATGGTTAAGGTCTTAGACTCTTACTCTGGCCTACTGGTTAGGTCTTAACTCTTACTCTGGCCGACTGGTTAAGGTCTTAACTCTTACTCTGGCCTACTGGTTAAGGTCTTAACACTTGCTCTGGCCTACTTGGTAAGGGCTTAACTCTTACTCTGGCCTAATTGCTAAGGTCTTAGACTCTTACTCTGGCCTACTGGTTAAGGTCTTAACTCTTACTCTGGCCTACTGGTTAAGGGATTAACTCTTACTCTGGCCTAATGGCTAAGGTCTTAACTCTTCCTCTGGCCTACTGGTTAAGGTCTTAGACTCATACTCTGGCCTAATAGCTAAGGTCCTAACTCTTACTCTGGCCTAATTGCTAAGGTCTTAGACTCTTACTCTGGCCTACTGGTTAAGGTCTTAACTCTTACTCTGGCCTACTGGTTAAGGGATTAACTCTTACTCTGGCCTAATGGCTAAGGTCTTAACTCTTCCTCTGGCCTACTGGTTAAGGTCTTAGACTTCTACTCTGGCCTAATAGCAAAGGTCTTAACTCTTACTCTGGCCTAATTGCTAAGGTCTTAGACTCTTACTCTGGCCTACTGGTTAAGGTCTTAACTCTTACTCTGGCCTACTGGTTAAGGGATTAACTCTTACTCTGGCCTAATGGCTAAGGTCTTAACTCTTGCTCTGGCCTACTGGTTAAGGTCTTAGACTCCTACTCTGGCCTAATAGCTAAGGTCTTAACTCTTACTCTAGCCTAATAGCTAAGGTCTTAGACTCGTACTCTGGCCTAATGGTTAAGGTCTTAACTCTTACTCTGGCCTAATAGCTAAGGTCTTAGACTCGTACTCTGGCCTACTTGTTAAGGTCTTAACTCTTGCTCTGGCCTACTGGGTAAGATCTTAACTCTTACTCTGGCCTAATTGCTAAGGTCTTAGACTAGTACTCTGGCCTACTGGTTAAGGTCTTAACTCTTACTCTGGCCTAATAGCTAAGATCTTAACTCTTACTCTGGCCTAACAGCTAAGGTCTTAGACTCGTACTCTGGCCTACTGGTTAAGGTCTTAACTCTTACTCTGTCCTAATAGCTAAGGTCTTAGACTCGTACTATGGTTTACAGGTTAATGTCTTAACTCTTACTCTGGCCTAATAGCTAAGGTCTTAGACTCGTACTCTGGCCTACTGGTTAAGGTCTTAACTCTTACTATGGCCTAAGAGCTAAGGTCTTAGACTCGTACTCTGGCCTAATGGTTAAGGTCTTAGACTCTTACCCTGGCCTACTGGTTAAGGTCTTAACTCTTACTCTGGCTTACTGGTTAAGGTCTTAACTCTTACTCTGGCCTAATGGTTAAGGTCTTCACTCTTACTCTGGCCTAATAGCTAAGGTCTGAACTCTTACTCTGGCCTAAATGTTAAGGTCTTAACTCTTACTTTGGCCTAATAGCTAACGTCTTAGACTCATACTATGGTTTACAGGTTAAGGTCTTAACTCTTGATCTGGCCTAATAGCTAAGGTCTTAGACTCGTACTCTGGCCTACTGGTTAAGGTCTTAACTCTTGCTCTGGCCTACTGGTTAAGGTCTTAGACTCCTACTCTGGCCTAATAGCTAAGGTCTTAACTCTTACTCTAGCCTAATAGCTAAGGTCTTAGACTCGTACTCTGGCCTAATGGTTAAGGTCTTAACTCTTACTCTGGCCTAATAGCTAAGGTCTTAGACTCGTACTCTGGCCTACTTGTTAAGGTCTTAACTCTTGCTCTGGCCTACTGGGTAAGGTCTTAACTCTTACTCTGGCCTAATTGCTAAGGTCTTAGACTAGTACTCTGGCCTACTGGTTAAGGTCTTAACTCTTACTCTGGCCTAATAGCTAAGATCTTAACTCTTACTCTGGCCTAACAGCTAAGGTCTTAGACTCGTACTCTGGCCTACTGGTTAAGGTCTTAACTCTTACTCTGTCCTAATAGCTAAGGTCTTAGACTCGTACTATGGTTTACAGGTTAATGTCTTAACTCTTACTCTGGCCTAATAGCTAAGGTCTTAGACTCGTACTCTGGCCTACTGGTTAAGGTCTTAACTCTTACTATGGCCTAAGAGCTAAGGTCTTAGACTCGTACTCTGGCCTAATGGTTAAGGTCTTAGACTCTTACCCTGGCCTACTGGTTAAGGTCTTAACTCTTACTCTGGCTTACTGGTTAAGGTCTTAACTCTTACTCTGGCCTAATGGTTAAGGTCTTCACTCTTACTCTGGCCTAATAGCTAAGGTCTGAACTCTTACTCTGGCCTAAATGTTAAGGTCTTAACTCTTACTTTGGCCTAATAGCTAACGTCTTAGACTCATACTATGGTTTACAGGCTAAGGTCTTAACTCTTGATCTGGCCTAATAGCTAAGGTCTTAGACTCGTACTCTCGCCTACTGGTTAAGGTCTTAACTCTTACTCTGGCCTAAGAGCTAAGGTCTTAGACTCATACTCTGGCCTAATGGTTAAGGTCTTAGACTCTTACCCTGGCCTACTGGTTAAGGTCTTAACTCTTACTCTGGCTTACTGGTTAAGGTCTTAACTCTTACTCTGGCCTAATGGTTAAGGTCTTAACTCTTACTCTGGCCTAATAGCTAAGGTCTGAACTCTTACTCTGGCCTACTTGTTAAGGTCTTAACTCTTACTTTGGCCTACAGGTTAAGGTCTTAACTCTTACTCTGGCCTAATGGTTAAGGTCTTAACTCTTACTCTGGCTTAATAGCTAAGGTCTTAACTCTTACTCTGGCCTAAGAGCTAAGGTCTTAGACTCATACTCTGGCCTAATGGTTAAGGTCTTAGACTCTTACTCTGGCCTACTGGTTAAGGTCTTAACTCTTACTCTGGCCTACTGGTTAAGGTCTTAACTCTTGCTCTGGCCTACTGGGTAAGGGCTTAACTCTTACTCTGGCCTAATTGCTAAGGTCTTAGACTCTTACTCTGGCCTATTGGTTAAGGTCTTAACTCTTACTCTGGCCTACTGGTTAAGGGATTAACTCTTACTCTGGCCTAATGGCTAAGGTCTTAACTCTTTCTCTGGCCTACTGGTTAAGGTCTTAGACTCCTACTCTGGCCTAATAGCTAAGGTCTTAACTCTTACACTGGCCTAATTGCTAAGGTCTTAGACTCTTACTCTGGCCTACTGGTTAAGGTCTTAACTCTTACTCTGTCCTACTGGTTAAGGGATTAACTCTTACTCTGGCCTAATGGCTAAGGTCTTAACTCTTGCTCTGGCCTACTGGTTAAGGTCTTAGACTCCTACTCTGGCCTAATAGATAAGGTCTTAACTCTTACTCTGGCCTAATAGCTAAGGTCTTAACTCTTACTCTAGCCTAATAGCTAAGGTCTTAGACTCGTACTCTGGCCTAATGGTTAAGGTCTTAACTCTTACTCTGGCCTAATAGCTAAGTCTTAGACTCGTACTTTGGCCTACTGGTTAAGGTCTTAACTCTTGCTCTGGCCTACTGGGTAAGATCTTAACTCTTACTCTGGCCTAATTGCTAAGGTCTTAGACTCGTACTCTGGCCTACTGGTTAAGGTCTTAACTCTTACTCTGGCCTAATAGCTAAGATCTTAACTCTTACTCTGGCCTAACAGCTAAGGTCTTAGACTCGTACTCTGGCCTACTGGTTAAGGTCTTAACTCTTACTCTGTCCTAATAGCTAAGGTCTTAGACTCGTACAATGGTTTACAGGTTAAGGTCTTAACTCTTACTCTGGCCTAATAGCTAAGGTCTTAGACTCGTACTCTGGCCTACTGGTTAAGGTCTTAACTCTTACTCTGGCCTAAGAGCTAAGGTCTTAGACTCGTACTCTGGCCTAATGGTTAAGGTCTTAGACTCTTACCCTGGCCTACTGGTTAAGGTCTGAACTCTTACTCTGGCCTACTTGTTAAGGTCTTAACTCTTACTTTGTCCTACAGGTTAAGGTCTTAACTCTTACTCTGGCCTAATGGTTAAGTTCGTAGACTCGTACTCTGGCCTACTGGTTAAGGTCTTAACTCTTACTCTGGCCTAAGAGCTAAGGTCTTAGACTCGTACCCTGGCCTACTGGTTAAGGTCTGAACTCTTACTCTGGCCTACTTGTTACGGTCTTAACTCTTACTTTGGCCTACAGGTTAAGGTCTTAACTCTTACTCTGGCCTAATGGTTAAGGTCTTAACTCTTACTCTGGCCTAATGGTTAAGGTCTTAACTCTTACTCTGGCCTAATAGCTAAGGTCTGAACTCTTACTCTGGCCTACTTGTTAAGGTCTTAACTCTTACTTTGGCCTACAGGTTAAGGTCTGAACTCTTACTCTGGCCTAATGGTTAAGGTCTTAACTCTTACTCTGGCTTAATAGCTAAGGTCTTAACTCTTACTCTGGCCTAATAGCTAAGGTCTTAACTTTTACTCTGGCCTAATAGCTAAGGTGTTAGACTCGTACTCTGGCCTACTGGTTAAGGTCTTAAATCTTACTCTGGCCTACTGGTTAAGGTCTTAACTCTTACTCTGGCCTAATAGCTAAGGTCTTAGACTCATACTCTGGCCTAATGGTTAAGGTCTTAGACTCTTACTCTGGCCTACTGGTTAAGGTCTTAACTCTTACTCTGGCCTAATAGCTAAGGTCTTAGACTCGTACTTTGGCCTACTGGTTAAGGTCTTAACTCTTACTCTGGCCTAATAGCTTAGGTCTTAACTCTTACTCTGGCCTAATAGCTAAGGTCTTAACTCTTACTCTGGCCTACTGGTTAAGGTCTTAACTCTTACTCTGGCCTAATAGCTAAGGTCTTAACTCTTACTCTGGCCTAATATCTAAGGTCCTAGACTCGTACTCTGGCCTACTGGTTAAGGTCTTAACTCTTACTCTGGCCTACTGGTTAAGGTCTTAACTCTTACTCTGGCCTAATAGCTAAGGTCTTAGACTCATACTCTGGCCTAATGGTTAAGGTCTTAGACTCTTACTCTGGCCTACTGGTTAAGGTCTTAACTCTTACTCTGGCCTACTGGTTAAGGTCTTAACTCTTGCTCTGGCCTACTGGGTAAGGGCTTAACTCTTACTCTGGCCTAATTGCTAAGGTCTTAGACTCTTACTCTGGCCTACTGGTTAAAGTCTTAACTCTTACTCTGGCCTACTGGTTAAGGGATTAACTCTTACTCTGGCCTAATGGCTAAGGTCTTAACTCTTCCTCTGGCCTACTGGTTAAGGTCTTAGACTCCTACTCTGGCCTAATAGCTAAGGTCTTAACTCTTACTCTGGCCTAATTGCTAAGGTCTTAGACTCTTACTCTGGCCTACTGGTTAAGGTCTTAACTCTTACTCTGGCCTACTGGTTAAGGGATTAACTCTTACTCTGGCCTAATGGCTAAGGTCTTAACTCTTGCTCTGGCCTACTGGTTAAGGTCTTAGGCTCCTACTCTGGCCTAATAGCTAAGGTCTTAACTCTTACTCTAGCCTAATAGCTAAGGTCTTAGACTTGTACTCTGGCCTAATGGTTAAGGTCTTAACTCTTACTCTGGCCTAATAGCTAAGGTCTTAGACTCGTACTCTGGCCTACTGGTTAAGGTCTTAACTCTTGCTCTGGCCTACTGGGTAAGATCTTAACTCTTACTCTGGCCTAATTGCTAAGGTCTTAGACTCGTACTCTGGCCTACTGGTTAAGGTCTTAACCCTTACTCTGGCCTAATAGCTAAGATCTTAACTCTTACTCTGGCCTAACAGCTAAGGTCTTAGACTCGTACTCTGGCCTACTGGTTAAGGTCTTAACTCTTACTCTGTCCTAATAGCTAAGGTCTTAGACTCGTACTATGATTTACAGGTTAAGGTCTTAACTCTTACTCTGGCCTAATAGCTAAGGTCTTAGACTCGTACTCTGGCCTACTGGTTAAGGTCTTAACACTTACTCTGGCCTAAGAGCTAATGTCTTAGACTCGTACTCTGGCCTAATGGTTAAGGTCTTAGACTCTTACCCTGGCCTACTGGTTAAGGTCTTAACTCTTACTCTGGCTTACTGGTTAAGGTCTTAACTCTTACTCTGGCCTAATGGTTAAGGTCTTAACTCTTACTCTGGCCTAATGGCTAAGGTCTTAACTCTTCCTCTGGCCTACTGGTTAAGGTCTTAGACTCCTACTCTGGCCTAATAGCTACGGTCTTAACTCTTACTCTGGCCTAATTGCTAAGGTCTTAGACTCTTACTCTGGCCTACTGGTTAAGGTCTTAACTCTTACTCTGGCCTACTGGCTAAGGGATTAACTCTTACTCTGGTCTAATGGCTAAGGTCTTAACTCTTGCTCTGGCCTACTGGTTATGGTCTTAGACTCCTACTCTGGCCTAATGGCTAAGGTCTTAACTCTTCCTCTGGCCTACTGGTTAAGGTCTTAGACTCCTACTCTGGCCTAATAGCTAAGGTCTTAACTCTTACTCTGGCCTAATTGCTAAGGTCTTAGACTCTTACTCTGGCCTACTGGTTAAGGTCTTAACTCTTACTCTGGCCTACTGGTTAAGGGATTAACTCTTACTCTGGTCTAATGGCTAAGGTCTTAACTCTTGCTCTGGCCTACTGGTTAAGGTCTTAGACTCCTACTCTGGCCTAATAGCTAAGGTCTTAACTCTTACTCTAGCCTAATAGCTAAGGTCTTAACTCTTACTCTGGCCTAATAGCTAAGGTCTTAACTTTTACTCTGGCCTAATAGCTAAGGTCTTAGACTCATACTCTGGCCTAATGGTTAAGGTCTTAACTCTTGCTCTGGCCTACTGGTTAAGGTCTTAGACTCCTACTCTGGCCTAATAGCTAAGGTCTTAACTCTTACTCTAGCCTAATAGCTAAGGTCTTAACTCTTACTCTGGCCTAATAGCTAAGGTCTTAACTCTTACTCTAGCCTAATAGCTAAGGTCTTAACTCTTACTCTGGCCTAATAGCTAAGGTCTTAACTTTTACTCTGGCCTAATAGCTAAGGTCTTAGACTCATACTCTGGCCTACTGGTTAAGGTCTTAACTCTTACTCTGGCCTAATAGCTAAGGTCTTAGACTCATACTCTGGCCTAATGGTTAAGGTCTTAGACTCTTACTCTGGCCTACTGGTTAAGGTCTTAACTCTTACTCTGGGCTACTGGTTAAGGTCTTAACTCTTACTCTGGCCTAATAGCTAAGGTCTTAGACTCGTACTCTGGCCTACTTGTTAAGGTCTTAACTCTTGCTCTGGCCTACTGGGTAAGATCTTAACTCTTACTCTGGCCTAATTGCTAAGGTCTTAGACTCGTACTCTGGCCTACTGGTTAAGGTCTTAACTCTTACTCTGGCCTAATAGCTAAGATCTTAACTCTTACTCTGGCCTAACAGCTAAGGTCTTAGACTCGTACTCTGGCCTACTGGTTAAGGTCTTAACTCTTACTCTGTCCTAATAGCTAAGGTCTTAGACTCGTACTCTGGCCTAATGGTTAAGGTCTTAGACTCTTACCCTGGCCTACTGGTTAAGGTCTTAACTCTTACTCTGGCCTAATAGCTAAGGTCTTAGACTTGTACTCTGGCCTACTGGTTAAGGTCTTAACTCTTACTCTGGCCTAAGAGCTAAGGTCTTAGACTCGTACTCTGGCCTAATGGTTAAGGTCTTAGACTCTTACCCTGGCCTACTGGTTAAGGTCTTAACTCTTACTCTGGCTTACTGGTTAAGGTCTTAACTCTTACTCTGGCCTAATGGTTAAGGTCTTCACTCTTACTCTGGCCTAATAGCTAAGGTCTGAACTCTTACTCTGGCCTACTTGTTAAGGTCTTAACTCTTACTTTGGCCTACAGGTTAAGGTCTTAACTCTTACTCTGGCCTAATGGTTAATGTCTTAACTCTTACTCTGGCTTAATAGCTAAGGTCTTAACTCTTACTCTGGCCTAATAGCTAAGGTCTTAACTTTTACTCTGGCCTAATAGCTAAGGTCTTAGACTCGTACTCTGGCCTACTGGTTAAGGTCTTAACTCTTACTCTGGCCTAATAGCTAAGGTCTTAGACTCATACTCTGGCCTAATGGTTAAGGTCTTAGACTCTTACTCTGGCCTACTGGTTAAGGTCTTAACTCTTACTCTGGCCTACTGGTTAAGGTCTTAACTCTTACTCTGGCCTACTGGTTAAGGTCTTAACTCTTGCTCTGGCCTACTGGGTAAGGGCTTAACTCTTACTCTGGCCTAATTGCTAAGGTCTTAGACTCTTACTCTGGCCTACTGGTTAAGGTCTTAGACTCCTACTCTGGCCTAATAGCTAAGGTCTTAACTCTTACTCTAGCCTAATAGCTAAGGTCTTAGACTAGTACTCTGGCCTAATGGTTAAGGTCTTAACTCTTACTCTGGCCTAATAGCTGAGGTCTTAGACTCGTACTCTGGCCTACTTGTTAAGGTCTTAACTCTTGCTCTGGCCTACTTGGTTAGATCTTAACTCTTACTCTGGCCTAATTGCTAAGGTCTTAGACTCGTACTCTGGCCTACTGGTTAAGGTCTTAACTCTTACTCTGGCCTAATAGCTAAGATCTTAACTCTTACTCTGGCCTAACAGCTAAGGTCTTAGACTCGTACTCTGGCCTACTGGTTAAGGTCTTAACTCTTACTCTGTCCTATTAGCTAAGGTCTTAGACTAGTACTCTGGCCTACTGGTTAAGGTCTTAACTCTTACTCTGGCCGAAGAGCTAAGGTCTTAGACTCGTACTCTGGCCTAATGGTTAAGGTCTTAGACTCTTACCCTGGCCTACTGGTTAAGGTCTTAACATTTACTCTGGCTTACTGGTTAAGGTCTTAACTCTTACTCTGGCCTAATGGTTAAGGTCTTAACTCTTACTCTGGCCTAATAGCTAAGGTCTGAACTCTTACTCTGGCCTACTTGTTAAGGTCTTAACTCTTACTTTGGCCTACAGGTTAAGGTCTTAACTCTTACTCTGGCCTAATGGTTAAGGTCTTAACTCTTACTCTGGCTTAATAGCTAAGGTCTTAACTCTTACTCTGGCCTAATAGCTAAGGTCTTAACTTTTACTCTGGCCTAATAGCTAAGGTCTTAGACTCGTACTCTGGCCTACTGGTTAAGGTCTTAACTCTTACTCTGGCCTACTGGTTAAGGTCTTAACTCTTACTCTGGCCTAATAGCTAAGGTCTTAGACTCATACTCTGGCCTAATGGTTAAGGTCTTAGACTCTTACTCTGGCCTACTGGTTAAGGTCTTAACTCTTACTCTGGGCTACTGGTTAAGGTCTTAACTCTTACTCTGGCCTACTGGGTAAGGGCTTAACTCTTACTCTGGCCTAATTGCTAAGGTCTTAGACTCTTACTCTGGCCTACTGGTTAAGGTCTTAACTCTTACTCTGGCCTACTGGTTAAGGGATTAACTCTTACTCTGGCCTAATGGCTAAGGTCTTAACTCTTCCTCTGGCCTACTGGTTAAGGTCTTAGACTCCTACTCTGGCCTAATAGCTAAGGTCTTAACTCTTACACTGGCCTAATAGCTGAGGTCTTAGACTCGTACTCTGGCCTACTTGTTAAGGTCTTAACTCTTGCTCTGGCCTACTGGGTAAGATCTTAACTCTTACTCTGGCCTAATTGCTAATGTCTTAGACTCGTACTCTGGCCTACTGGTTAAGGTCTTAACTCTTACTCTGGCCTAATATCTAAGATCTTAACTCTTACTCTGGCCTAACAGCTAAGTTCTTAGACTCGTACTCTGGCCTACTGGTTAAGGTCTTAACTCTTACTCTGTCCTAATAGCTAAGGTCTTAGACTCGTACTCTGGCCTACTGGTTAAGGTCTTAACTCTTACTCTGGCCGACTGGTTAAGGTCTTAACTCTTACTCTGGCCTACTGGTTAAGGTTTTAACTCTTGCTCTGGCCTACTGGGTAAGGGCTTAACTCTTACTCTGGCCTAATTGCTAAGGTCTTAGACTGTTACTCTGGCCTACTGGTTAAGGTCTTAACTCTTACTCTGGCCTACTGGTTAAGGGATTAACTCTTACTCTGGCCTAATGGCTAAGGTCTTAACTCTTCCTCTGGCCTACTGGTTAAGGTCTGAGACTCCTACTCTGGCCGAATAGCTAAGGTCCTAACTCTTACTCTGGCCTAATTGCTAAGGTCTTAGACTCTTACTCTGGCCTACTGGTTAAGGTCTTAACTCTTACTCTGGCCTACTGGTTAAGGGATTAACTCTTACTCTGGCCTAATGGCTAAGGTCTTAACTCTTCCTCTGGCCTACTGGTTAAGGTCTTAGACTCCTACTCTGGCCTAATAGCAAAGGTCTTAACTCTTTCTCTGGCCTAATTGCTAAGGTCTTAGACTCTTACTCTGGCCTATTGGTTAAGGTCTTAACTCTTACTCTGGCCTACTGGTTAAGGGATTAACTCTTACTCTGGCCTAATGGCTAAGGTCTTAACTCTTGCTCTGGCCTACTGGTTAAGGTCTTAGACTCCTACTCTGGCCTAATAGCTAAGGTCTTAACTCTTACTCTAGCCTAATAGCTAAGGTCTTAGATTCGTACTCTGGCCTAATGGTTAAGGTCTTAACTCTTACTCTGGCCTAATAGCTAATGTCTTAGACTCGTACTCTGGCCTACTTGTTAAGGTCTTAACTCTTGCTCTGGCCTACTGGGTAAGATCTTAACTCTTACTCTGGCCTAATTGCTAAGGTCTTAGACTCGTACTCTGGCCTACTGGTTAAGGTCTTAACTCTTACTCTGGCCTAATAGCTAAGATCTTAACTCTTACTCTGGCCTAACAGCTAAGGTCTTAGACTCGTACTCTGGCCTACTGGTTAAGGTCTTAACTCTTACTCTGTCCTAATAGCTAAGGTCTTAGACTCGTACTATGGTTTACAGGTTAAGGTCTTAACTCTTACTCTGGCCTAATAGCTAAGGTCTTAGACTTGTACTCTGGCCTACTGGTTAAGGTCTTAACTCTTACTCTGGCCTAAGAGCTAAGGTCTTAGACTCGTGCTCTGGCCTAATGGTTAAGGTCTTAGACTCTCACCCTGGCCTACTGGTTAAGGTCTTAACTCTTACTCTGGCTTACTGGTTAAGGTCTTAACTCTTACTCTGGCCTAATGGTTAAGGTCTTCACTCTTACTCTGGCCTAATAGCTAAGGTCTGAACTCTTACTCTGGCCTACTTGTTAAGGTCTTAACTCTTACTTTGGCCTACAGGTTAAGGTCTTAACTCTTACTCTGGCCTAATGGTTAATGTCTTAACTCTTACTCTGGCTTAATAGCTAAGGTCTTAACTCTTACTCTGGCCTAATAGTTAAGGTCTTAACTTTTACTCTGGCCTAATAGCTAAGGTCTTAGACTCGTACTCTGGCCTACTGGTTAAGGTCTTAACTCTTACTCTGGCCTAATAGCTAAGGTCTTAGACTCATACTCTGGCCTAATGGTTAAGGTCTTAGACTCTTACTCTGGCCTACTGGTTAAGGTCTTAACTCTTACTCTGGCCTACTGGTTAAGGTCTTAACTCTTACTCTGGCCTACTGGTTAAGGTCTTAACTCTTGCTCTGGCCTACTGGTTAAGGTCTTAGACTCCTACTCTGGCCTAATAGCTAAGGTCTTAACTCTTACTCTAGCCTAATAGCTAAGGTCTTAGACTCGTACTCTGGCCTAATGGTTAAGGTCTTAACTCTTACTCTGGCCTAATAGCTGAGGTCTTAGACTCGTACTCTGGCCTACTTGTTAAGGTCTTAACTCTTGCTCTGGCCTACTGGGTAAGATCTTAACTCTTACTCTGGCCTAATTGCTAAGGTCTTAGACTCGTACTCTGGCCTACTGGTTAAGGTCTTAACTCTTACTCTGGCCTAATAGCTAAGATCTTAACTCTTACTCTGGCCTAACAGCTAAGGTCTTAGACTCGTACTCTGGCCTACTGGTTAAGGTCTTAACTCTTACTCTGTCCTATTAGCTAAGGTCTTAGACTAGTACTCTGGCCTACTGGTTAAGGTCTTAACTCTTACTCTGGCCTAAGAGCTAAGATCTTAGACTCGTACTCTGGCCTAATGGTTAAGGTCTTAGACTCTTACCCTGGCCTACTGGTTAAGGTCTTAACTCTTACTCTGGCTTACTGGTTAAGGTCTTAACTCTTACTCTGGCCTAATATCTAAGGTCTGAACTCTTACTCTGGCCTACTTGTTAAGGTCTTAACTCTTACTTTGGCCTACAGGTTAAGGTCTTAACTCTTACTCTGGCCTAATGGTTAAGGTCTTAACTCTTACTCTGGCTTAATAGCTAAGGTCTTAGACTCGTACTCTGGCCTACTGGTTAAGGTCTTAACTATTACTCTGGCCTACTGGTTAAGGGATTAACTCTTACTCTGGCCTAATGGCTAAGGTCTTAACTCTTCCTCTGGCCTACTGGTTAAGGTCTTAGACTCCTACTCTGGCCTAATAGCTAAGGTCTTAACTCTTACTCTGGCCTAATTGCTAAGGTCTTAGACTCTTACTCTGGCCTACTGGTTAATGTCTTAACTCTTACTCTGGCCTACTGGTTAAGGGATTAACTCTTACTCTGGCCTAATGGCTAAGGTCTTAACTCTTGCTCTGGCCTACTGGTTAAGGTCTTAGACTCCTACTCTGGCCTAATAGCTAAGGTCTTAACTCTTACTCTAGCCTAATAGCTAAGGTCTTAGACTTGTACTCTGGCCTAATGGTTAAGGTCTTAACTCTTACTCTGGCCTAATAGCTAAGGTCTTAGACTCGTACTCTGGCCTACTGGTTAAGGTCTTAACTCTTGCTCTGGCCTACTGGGTAAGATCTTAACTCTTACTCTGGCCTAATTGCTAAGGTCTTAGACTCGTACTCTGGCCTACTGGTTAAGGTCTTAACCCTTACTCTGGCCTAATAGCTAAGATCTTAACTCTTACTCTGGCCTAACAGCTAAGGTCTTAGACTCGTACTCTGGCCTACTGGTTAAGGTCTTAACTCTTACTCTGTCCTAATAGCTAAGGTCTTAGACTCGTACTATGATTTACAGGTTAAGGTCTTAACTCTTACTCTGGCCTAATAGCTAAGGTCTTAGACTCGTACTCTGGCCTACTGGTTAAGGTCTTAACACTTACTCTGGCCTAAGAGCTAATGTCTTAGACTCGTACTCTGGCCTAATGGTTAAGGTCTTAGACTCTTACCCTGGCCTACTGGTTAAGGTCTTAACTCTTACTCTGGCTTACTGGTTAAGGTCTTAACTCTTACTCTGGCCTAATGGTTAAGGTCTTAACTCTTACTCTGGCCTAATGGCTAAGGTCTTAACTCTTCCTCTGGCCTACTGGTTAAGGTCTTAGACTCCTACTCTGGCCTAATAGCTACGGTCTTAACTCTTACTCTGGCCTAATTGCTAAGGTCTTAGACTCTTACTCTGGCCTACTGGTTAAGGTCTTAACTCTTACTCTGGCCTACTGGCTAAGGGATTAACTCTTACTCTGGTCTAATGGCTAAGGTCTTAACTCTTGCTCTGGCCTACTGGTTAAGGTCTTAGACTCCTACTCTGGCCTAATGGCTAAGGTCTTAACTCTTCCTCTGGCCTACTGGTTAAGGTCTTAGACTCCTACTCTGGCCTAATAGCTAAGGTCTTAACTCTTACTCTGGCCTAATTGCTAAGGTCTTAGACTCTTACTCTGGCCTACTGGTTAAGGTCTTAACTCTTACTCTGGCCTACTGGTTAAGGGATTAACTCTTACTCTGGTCTAATGGCTAAGGTCTTAACTCTTGCTCTGGCCTACTGGTTAAGGTCTTAGACTCCTACTCTGGCCTAATAGCTAAGGTCTTAACTCTTACTCTAGCCTAATAGCTAAGGTCTTAACTCTTACTCTGGCCTAATAGCTAAGGTCTTAACTTTTACTCTGGCCTAATAGCTAAGGTCTTAGACTCGTACTCTGGCCTACTGGTTAAGGTCTTAACTCTTACTCTGGCCTACTGGTTAAGGTCTTAACTCTTACTCTGGCCTAATAGCTAAGGTCTTAGACTCATACTCTGGCCTAATGGTTAAGGTCTTAGACTCTTACTCTGGCCTACTGGTTAAGGTCTTAACTCTTACTCTGGGCTACTGGTTAAGGTCTTAACTCTTACTCTGGCCTAATAGCTAAGGTCTTAGACTCGTACTCTGGCCTACTTGTTAAGGTCTTAACTCTTGCTCTGGCCTACTGGGTAAGATCTTAACTCTTACTCTGGCCTAATTGCTAAGGTCTTAGACTCGTACTCTGGCCTACTGGTTAAGGTCTTAACTCTTACTCTGGCCTAATAGCTAAGATCTTAACTCTTACTCTGGCCTAACAGCTAAGGTCTTAGACTCGTACTCTGGCCTACTGGTTAAGGTCTTAACTCTTACTCTGTCCTAATAGCTAAGGTCTTAGACTCGTACTCTGGCCTAATGGTTAAGGTCTTAGACTCTTACCCTGGCCTACTGGTTAAGGTCTTAACTCTTACTCTGGCCTAATAGCTAAGGTCTTAGACTTGTACTCTGGCCTACTGGTTAAGGTCTTAACTCTTACTCTGGCCTAAGAGCTAAGGTCTTAGACTCGTACTCTGGCCTAATGGTTAAGGTCTTAGACTCTTACCCTGGCCTACTGGTTAAGGTCTTAACTCTTACTCTGGCTTACTGGTTAAGGTCTTAACTCTTACTCTGGCCTAATGGTTAAGGTCTTCACTCTTACTCTGGCCTAATAGCTAAGGTCTGAACTCTTACTCTGGCCTACTTGTTAAGGTCTTAACTCTTACTTTGGCCTACAGGTTAAGGTCTTAACTCTTACTCTGGCCTAATGGTTAATGTCTTAACTCTTACTCTGGCTTAATAGCTAAGGTCTTAACTCTTACTCTGGCCTAATAGCTAAGGTCTTAACTTTTACTCTGGCCTAATAGCTAAGGTCTTAGACTCGTACTCTGGCCTACTGGTTAAGGTCTTAACTCTTACTCTGGCCTAATAGCTAAGGTCTTAGACTCATACTCTGGCCTAATGGTTAAGGTCTTAGACTCTTACTCTGGCCTACTGGTTAAGGTCTTAACTCTTACTCTGGCCTACTGGTTAAGGTCTTAACTCTTACTCTGGCCTAGTGGTTAAGGTCTTAACTCTTGCTCTGGCCTACTGGGTAAGGGCTTAACTCTTACTCTGGCCTAATTGCTAAGGTCTTAGACTCTTACTCTGGCCTACTGGTTAAGGTCTTAGACTCCTACTCTGGCCTAATAGCTAAGGTCTTAACTCTTACTCTAGCCTAATAGCTAAGGTCTTAGACTAGTACTCTGGCCTAATGGTTAAGGTCTTAACTCTTACTCTGGCCTAATAGCTGAGGTCTTAGACTCGTACTCTGGCCTACTTGTTAAGGTCTTAACTCTTGCTCTGGCCTACTGGGTAAGATCTTAACTCTTACTCTGGCCTAATTGCTAAGGTCTTAGACTCGTACTCTGGCCTACTGGTTAAGGTCTTAACTCTTACTCTGGCCTAATAGCTAAGATCTTAACTCTTACTCTGGCCTAACAGCTAAGGTCTTAGACTCGTACTCTGGCCTACTGGTTAAGGTCTTAACTCTTACTCTGTCCTATTAGCTAAGGTCTTAGACTTGTACTCTGGCCTAATGGTTAAGGTCTTAACTCTTACTCTGGCCTAATAGCTAAGGTCTTAGACTCGTACTCTGGCCTACTGGTTAAGGTCTTAACTCTTGCTCTGGCCTACTGGGTAAGATCTTAACTCTTACTCTGGCCTAATTGCTAAGGTCTTAGACTCGTACTCTGGCCTACTGGTTAAGGTCTTAACCCTTACTCTGGCCTAATAGCTAAGATCTTAACTCTTACTCTGGCCTAACAGCTAAGGTCTTAGACTCGTACTCTGGCCTACTGGTTAAGGTCTTAACTCTTACTCTGTCCTAATAGCTAAGGTCTTAGACTCGTACTATGATTTACAGGTTAAGGTCTTAACTCTTACTCTGGCCTAATAGCTAAGGTCTTAGACTCGTACTCTGGCCTACTGGTTAAGGTCTTAACACTTACTCTGGCCTAAGAGCTAATGTCTTAGACTCGTACTCTGGCCTAATGGTTAAGGTCTTAGACTCTTACCCTGGCCTACTGGTTAAGGTCTTAACTCTTACTCTGGCTTACTGGTTAAGGTCTTAACTCTTACTCTGGCCTAATGGTTAAGGTCTTAACTCTTACTCTGGCCTAATGGCTAAGGTCTTAACTCTTCCTCTGGCCTACTGGTTAAGGTCTTAGACTCCTACTCTGGCCTAATAGCTACGGTCTTAACTCTTACTCTGGCCTAATTGCTAAGGTCTTAGACTCTTACTCTGGCCTACTGGTTAAGGTCTTAACTCTTACTCTGGCCTACTGGCTAAGGGATTAACTCTTACTCTGGTCTAATGGCTAAGGTCTTAACTCTTGCTCTGGCCTACTGGTTATGGTCTTAGACTCCTACTCTGGCCTAATGGCTAAGGTCTTAACTCTTCCTCTGGCCTACTGGTTAAGGTCTTAGACTCCTACTCTGGCCTAATAGCTAAGGTCTTAACTCTTACTCTGGCCTAATTGCTAAGGTCTTAGACTCTTACTCTGGCCTACTGGTTAAGGTCTTAACTCTTACTCTGGCCTACTGGTTAAGGGATTAACTCTTACTCTGGTCTAATGGCTAAGGTCTTAACTCTTGCTCTGGCCTACTGGTTAAGGTCTTAGACTCCTACTCTGGCCTAATAGCTAAGGTCTTAACTCTTACTCTAGCCTAATAGCTAAGGTCTTAACTCTTACTCTGGCCTAATAGCTAAGGTCTTAACTTTTACTCTGGCCTAATAGCTAAGGTCTTAGACTCATACTCTGGCCTAATGGTTAAGGTCTTAACTCTTGCTCTGGCCTACTGGTTAAGGTCTTAGACTCCTACTCTGGCCTAATAGCTAAGGTCTTAACTCTTACTCTAGCCTAATAGCTAAGGTCTTAACTCTTACTCTGGCCTAATAGCTAAGGTCTTAACTCTTACTCTAGCCTAATAGCTAAGGTCTTAACTCTTACTCTGGCCTAATAGCTAAGGTCTTAACTTTTACTCTGGCCTAATAGCTAAGGTCTTAGACTCATACTCTGGCCTACTGGTTAAGGTCTTAACTCTTACTCTGGCCTAATAGCTAAGGTCTTAGACTCATACTCTGGCCTAATGGTTAAGGTCTTAGACTCTTACTCTGGCCTACTGGTTAAGGTCTTAACTCTTACTCTGGGCTACTGGTTAAGGTCTTAACTCTTACTCTGGCCTAATAGCTAAGGTCTTAGACTCGTACTCTGGCCTACTTGTTAAGGTCTTAACTCTTGCTCTGGCCTACTGGGTAAGATCTTAACTCTTACTCTGGCCTAATTGCTAAGGTCTTAGACTCGTACTCTGGCCTACTGGTTAAGGTCTTAACTCTTACTCTGGCCTAATAGCTAAGATCTTAACTCTTACTCTGGCCTAACAGCTAAGGTCTTAGACTCGTACTCTGGCCTACTGGTTAAGGTCTTAACTCTTACTCTGTCCTAATAGCTAAGGTCTTAGACTCGTACTCTGGCCTAATGGTTAAGGTCTTAGACTCTTACCCTGGCCTACTGGTTAAGGTCTTAACTCTTACTCTGGCCTAATAGCTAAGGTCTTAGACTTGTACTCTGGCCTACTGGTTAAGGTCTTAACTCTTACTCTGGCCTAAGAGCTAAGGTCTTAGACTCGTACTCTGGCCTAATGGTTAAGGTCTTAGACTCTTACCCTGGCCTACTGGTTAAGGTCTTAACTCTTACTCTGGCTTACTGGTTAAGGTCTTAACTCTTACTCTGGCCTAATGGTTAAGGTCTTCACTCTTACTCTGGCCTAATAGCTAAGGTCTGAACTCTTACTCTGGCCTACTTGTTAAGGTCTTAACTCTTACTTTGGCCTACAGGTTAAGGTCTTAACTCTTACTCTGGCCTAATGGTTAATGTCTTAACTCTTACTCTGGCTTAATAGCTAAGGTCTTAACTCTTACTCTGGCCTAATAGCTAAGGTCTTAACTTTTACTCTGGCCTAATAGCTAAGGTCTTAGACTCGTACTCTGGCCTACTGGTTAAGGTCTTAACTCTTACTCTGGCCTAATAGCTAAGGTCTTAGACTCATACTCTGGCCTAATGGTTAAGGTCTTAGACTCTTACTCTGGCCTACTGGTTAAGGTCTTAACTCTTACTCTGGCCTACTGGTTAAGGTCTTAACTCTTACTCTGGCCTACTGGTTAAGGTCTTAACTCTTGCTCTGGCCTACTGGGTAAGGGCTTAACTCTTACTCTGGCCTAATTGCTAAGGTCTTAGACTCTTACTCTGGCCTACTGGTTAAGGTCTTAGACTCCTACTCTGGCCTAATAGCTAAGGTCTTAACTCTTACTCTAGCCTAATAGCTAAGGTCTTAGACTAGTACTCTGGCCTAATGGTTAAGTTCTTAACTCTTACTCTGGCCTAATAGCTGAGGTCTTAGACTCGTACTCTGGCCTACTTGTTAAGGTCTTAACTCTTGCTCTGGCCTACTTGGTTAGATCTTAACTCTTACTCTGGCCTAATTGCTAAGGTCTTAGACTCGTACTCTGGCCTACTGGTTAAGGTCTTAACTCTTACTCTGGCCTAATAGCTAAGATCTTAACTCTTACTCTGGCCTAACAGCTAAGGTCTTAGACTCGTACTCTGGCCTACTGGTTAAGGTCTTAACTCTTACTCTGTCCTATTAGCTAAGGTCTTAGACTAGTACTCTGGCCTACTGGTTAAGGTCTTAACTCTTACTCTGGCCGAAGAGCTAAGGTCTTAGACTCGTACTCTGGCCTAATGGTTAAGGTCTTAGACTCTTACCCTGGCCTACTGGTTAAGGTCTTAACTCTTACTCTGGCTTACTGGTTAAGGTCTTAACTCTTACTCTGGCCTAATGGTTAAGGTCTTAACTCTTACTCTGGCCTAATAGCTAAGGTCTGAACTCTTACTCTGGCCTACTTGTTAAGGTCTTAACTCTTACTTTGGCCTACAGGTTAAGGTCTTAACTCTTACTCTGGCCTAATGGTTAAGGTCTTAACTCTTACTCTGGCTTAATAGCTAAGGTCTTAACTCTTACTCTGGCCTAATAGCTAAGGTCTTAACTTTTACTCTGGCCTAATAGCTAAGGTCTTAGACTCGTACTCTGGCCTACTGGTTAAGGTCTTAACTCTTACTCTGGCCTACTGGTTAAGGTCTTAACTCTTACTCTGGCCTAATAGCTAAGGTCTTAGACTCATACTCTGGCCTAATGGTTAAGGTCTTAGACTCTTACTCTGGCCTACTGGTTAAGGTCTTAACTCTTACTCTGGGCTACTGGTTAAGGTCTTAACTCTTACTCTGGCCTACTGGGTAAGGGCTTAACTCTTACTCTGGCCTAATTGCTAAGGTCTTAGACTCTTACTCTGGCCTACTGGTTAAGGTCTTAACTCTTACTCTGGCCTACTGGTTAAGGGATTAACTCTTACTCTGGCCTAATGGCTAAGGTCTTAACTCTTCCTCTGGCCTACTGGTTAAGGTCTTAGACTCCTACTCTGGCCTAATAGCTAAGGTCTTAACTCTTACACTGGCCTAATAGCTGAGGTCTTAGACTCGTACTCTGGCCTACTTGTTAAGGTCTTAACTCTTGCTCTGGCCTACTGGGTAAGATCTTAACTCTTACTCTGGCCTAATTGCTAATGTCTTAGACTCGTACTCTGGCCTACTGGTTAAGGTCTTAACTCTTACTCTGGCCTAATATCTAAGATCTTAACTCTTACTCTGGCCTAACAGCTAAGTTCTTAGACTCGTACTCTGGCCTACTGGTTAAGGTCTTAACTCTTACTCTGTCCTAATAGCTAAGGTCTTAGACTCGTACTCTGGCCTACTGGTTAAGGTCTTAACTCTTACTCTGGCCGACTGGTTAAGGTCTTAACTCTTACTCTGGCCTACTGGTTAAGGTCTTAACTCTTGCTCTGGCCTACTGGGTAAGGGCTTAACTCTTACTCTGGCCTAATTGCTAAGGTCTTAGACTGTTACTCTGGCCTACTGGTTAAGGTCTTAACTCTTACTCTGGCCTACTGGTTAAGGGATTAACTCTTACTCTGGCCTAATGGCTAAGGTCTTAACTCTTCCTCTGGCCTACTGGTTAAGGTCTGAGACTCCTACTCTGGCCGAATAGCTAAGGTCCTAACTCTTACTCTGGCCTAATTGCTAAGGTCTTAGACTCTTACTCTGGCCTACTGGTTAAGGTCTTAACTCTTACTCTGGCCTACTGGTTAAGGGATTAACTCTTACTCTGGCCTAATGGCTAAGGTCTTAACTCTTCCTCTGGCCTACTGGTTAAGGTCTTAGACTCCTACTCTGGCCTAATAGCAAAGGTCTTAACTCTTTCTCTGGCCTAATTGCTAAGGTCTTAGACTCTTACTCTGGCCTACTGGTTAAGGTCTTAACTCTTACTCTGGCCTACTGGTTAAGGGATTAACTCTTACTCTGGCCTAATGGCTAAGGTCTTAACTCTTGCTCTGGCCTACTGGTTAAGGTCTTAGACTCCTACTCTGGCCTAATAGCTAAGGTCTTAACTCTTACTCTAGCCTAATAGCTAAGGTCTTAGATTCGTACTCTGGCCTAATGGTTAAGGTCTTAACTCTTACTCTGGCCTAATAGCTAATGTCTTAGACTCGTACTCTGGCCTACTTGTTAAGGTCTTAACTCTTGCTCTGGCCTACTGGGTAAGATCTTAACTCTTACTCTGGCCTAATTGCTAAGGTCTTAGACTCGTACTCTGGCCTACTGGTTAAGGTCTTAACTCTTACTCTGGCCTAATAGCTAAGATCTTAACTCTTACTCTGGCCTAACAGCTAAGGTCTTAGACTCGTACTCTGGCCTACTGGTTAAGGTCTTAACTCTTACTCTGTCCTAATAGCTAAGGTCTTAGACTCGTACTATGGTTTACAGGTTAAGGTCTTAACTCTTACTCTGGCCTAATAGCTAAGGTCTTAGACTTGTACTCTGGCCTACTGGTTAAGGTCTTAACTCTTACTCTGGCCTAAGAGCTAAGGTCTTAGACTCGTGCTCTGGCCTAATGGTTAAGGTCTTAGACTCTCACCCTGGCCTACTGGTTAAGGTCTTAACTCTTACTCTGGCTTACTGGTTAAGGTCTTAACTCTTACTCTGGCCTAATGGTTAAGGTCTTCACTCTTACTCTGGCCTAATAGCTAAGGTCTGAACTCTTACTCTGGCCTACTTGTTAAGGTCTTAACTCTTACTTTGGCCTACAGGTTAAGGTCTTAACTCTTACTCTGGCCTAATGGTTAATGTCTTAACTCTTACTCTGGCTTAATAGCTAAGGTCTTAACTCTTACTCTGGCCTAATAGTTAAGGTCTTAACTTTTACTCTGGCCTAATAGCTAAGGTCTTAGACTCGTACTCTGGCCTACTGGTTAAGGTCTTAACTCTTACTCTGGCCTAATAGCTAAGGTCTTAGACTCATACTCTGGCCTAATGGTTAAGGTCTTAGACTCTTACTCTGGCCTACTGGTTAAGGTCTTAACTCTTACTCTGGCCTACTGGTTAAGGTCTTAACTCTTACTCTGGCCTACTGGTTAAGGTCTTAACTCTTGCTCTGGCCTACTGGGTAAGGGCTTAACTCTTACTCTGGCCTAATTGCTAAGGTCTTAGACTCTTACTCTGGCCTACTGGTTAAGGTCTTAGACTCCTACTCTGGCCTAATAGCTAAGGTCTTAACTCTTACTCTAGCCTAATAGCTAAGGTCTTAGACTCGTACTCTGGCCTAATGGTTAAGGTCTTAACTCTTACTCTGGCCTAATAGCTGAGGTCTTAGACTCGTACTCTGGCCTACTTGTTAAGGTCTTAACTCTTGCTCTGGCCTACTGGGTAAGATCTTAACTCTTACTCTGGCCTAATTGCTAAGGTCTTAGACTCGTACTCTGGCCTACTGGTTAAGGTCTTAACTCTTACTCTGGCCTAATAGCTAAGATCTTAACTCTTACTCTGGCCTAACAGCTAAGGTCTTAGACTCGTACTCTGGCCTACTGGTTAAGGTCTTAACTCTTACTCTGTCCTATTAGCTAAGGTCTTAGACTAGTACTCTGGCCTACTGGTTAAGGTCTTAACTCTTACTCTGGCCTAAGAGCTAAGATCTTAGACTCGTACTCTGGCCTAATGGTTAAGGTCTTAGACTCTTACCCTGGCCTACTGGTTAAGGTCTTAACTCTTACTCTGGCTTACTGGTTAAGGTCTTAACTCTTACTCTGGCCTAATATCTAAGGTCTGAACTCTTACTCTGGCCTACTTGTTAAGGTCTTAACTCTTACTTTGGCCTACAGGTTAAGGTCTTAACTCTTACTCTGGCCTAATGGTTAAGGTCTTAACTCTTACTCTGGCTTAATAGCTAAGGTCTTAGACTCGTACTCTGGCCTACTGGTTAAGGTCTTAACTATTACTCTGGCCTACTGGTTAAGGGATTAACTCTTACTCTGGCCTAATGGCTAAGGTCTTAACTCTTCCTCTGGCCTACTGGTTAAGGTCTTAGACTCCTACTCTGGCCTAATAGCTAAGGTCTTAACTCTTACTCTGGCCTAATTGCTAAGGTCTTAGACTCTTACTCTGGCCTACTGGTTAAGGTCTTAACTCTTACTCTGGCCTACTGGTTAAGGGATTAACTCTTACTCTGGCCTAATGGCTAAGGTCTTAACTCTTGCTCTGGCCTACTGGTTAAGGTCTTAGACTCCTACTCTGGCCTAATAGCTAAGGTCTTAACTCTTACTCTAGCCTAATAGCTAAGGTCTTAGACTTGTACTCTGGCCTAATGGTTAAGGTCTTAACTCTTACTCTGGCCTAATAGCTAAGGTCTTAGACTCGTACTCTGGCCTACTGGTTAAGGTCTTAACTCTTGCTCTGGCCTACTGGGTAAGATCTTAACTCTTACTCTGGCCTAATTGCTAAGGTCTTAGACTCGTACTCTGGCCTACTGGTTAAGGTCTTAACCCTTACTCTGGCCTAATAGCTAAGATCTTAACTCTTACTCTGGCCTAACAGCTAAGGTCTTAGACTCGTACTCTGGCCTACTGGTTAAGGTCTTAACTCTTACTCTGTCCTAATAGCTAAGGTCTTAGACTCGTACTATGATTTACAGGTTAAGGTCTTAACTCTTACTCTGGCCTAATAGCTAAGGTCTTAGACTCGTACTCTGGCCTACTGGTTAAGGTCTTAACACTTACTCTGGCCTAAGAGCTAATGTCTTAGACTCGTACTCTGGCCTAATGGTTAAGGTCTTAGACTCTTACCCTGGCCTACTGGTTAAGGTCTTAACTCTTACTCTGGCTTACTGGTTAAGGTCTTAACTCTTACTCTGGCCTAATGGTTAAGGTCTTAACTCTTACTCTGGCCTAATGGCTAAGGTCTTAACTCTTCCTCTGGCCTACTGGTTAAGGTCTTAGACTCCTACTCTGGCCTAATAGCTACGGTCTTAACTCTTACTCTGGCCTAATTGCTAAGGTCTTAGACTCTTACTCTGGCCTACTGGTTAAGGTCTTAACTCTTACTCTGGCCTACTGGCTAAGGGATTAACTCTTACTCTGGTCTAATGGCTAAGGTCTTAACTCTTGCTCTGGCCTACTGGTTAAGGTCTTAGACTCCTACTCTGGCCTAATGGCTAAGGTCTTAACTCTTCCTCTGGCCTACTGGTTAAGGTCTTAGACTCCTACTCTGGCCTAATAGCTAAGGTCTTAACTCTTACTCTGGCCTAATTGCTAAGGTCTTAGACTCTTACTCTGGCCTACTGGTTAAGGTCTTAACTCTTACTCTGGCCTACTGGTTAAGGGATTAACTCTTACTCTGGTCTAATGGCTAAGGTCTTAACTCTTGCTCTGGCCTACTGGTTAAGGTCTTAGACTCCTACTCTGGCCTAATAGCTAAGGTCTTAACTCTTACTCTAGCCTAATAGCTAAGGTCTTAACTCTTACTCTGGCCTAATAGCTAAGGTCTTAACTTTTACTCTGGCCTAATAGCTAAGGTCTTAGACTCGTACTCTGGCCTACTGGTTAAGGTCTTAACTCTTACTCTGGCCTACTGGTTAAGGTCTTAACTCTTACTCTGGCCTAATAGCTAAGGTCTTAGACTCATACTCTGGCCTAATGGTTAAGGTCTTAGACTCTTACTCTGGCCTACTGGTTAAGGTCTTAACTCTTACTCTGGGCTACTGGTTAAGGTCTTAACTCTTACTCTGGCCTAATAGCTAAGGTCTTAGACTCGTACTCTGGCCTACTTGTTAAGGTCTTAACTCTTGCTCTGGCCTACTGGGTAAGATCTTAACTCTTACTCTGGCCTAATTGCTAAGGTCTTAGACTCGTACTCTGGCCTACTGGTTAAGGTCTTAACTCTTACTCTGGCCTAATAGCTAAGATCTTAACTCTTACTCTGGCCTAACAGCTAAGGTCTTAGACTCGTACTCTGGCCTACTGGTTAAGGTCTTAACTCTTACTCTGTCCTAATAGCTAAGGTCTTAGACTCGTACTCTGGCCTAATGGTTAAGGTCTTAGACTCTTACCCTGGCCTACTGGTTAAGGTCTTAACTCTTACTCTGGCCTAATAGCTAAGGTCTTAGACTTGTACTCTGGCCTACTGGTTAAGGTCTTAACTCTTACTCTGGCCTAAGAGCTAAGGTCTTAGACTCGTACTCTGGCCTAATGGTTAAGGTCTTAGACTCTTACCCTGGCCTACTGGTTAAGGTCTTAACTCTTACTCTGGCTTACTGGTTAAGGTCTTAACTCTTACTCTGGCCTAATGGTTAAGGTCTTCACTCTTACTCTGGCCTAATAGCTAAGGTCTGAACTCTTACTCTGGCCTACTTGTTAAGGTCTTAACTCTTACTTTGGCCTACAGGTTAAGGTCTTAACTCTTACTCTGGCCTAATGGTTAATGTCTTAACTCTTACTCTGGCTTAATAGCTAAGGTCTTAACTCTTACTCTGGCCTAATAGCTAAGGTCTTAACTTTTACTCTGGCCTAATAGCTAAGGTCTTAGACTCGTACTCTGGCCTACTGGTTAAGGTCTTAACTCTTACTCTGGCCTAATAGCTAAGGTCTTAGACTCATACTCTGGCCTAATGGTTAAGGTCTTAGACTCTTACTCTGGCCTACTGGTTAAGGTCTTAACTCTTACTCTGGCCTACTGGTTAAGGTCTTAACTCTTACTCTGGCCTAGTGGTTAAGGTCTTAACTCTTGCTCTGGCCTACTGGGTAAGGGCTTAACTCTTACTCTGGCCTAATTGCTAAGGTCTTAGACTCTTACTCTGGCCTACTGGTTAAGGTCTTAGACTCCTACTCTGGCCTAATAGCTAAGGTCTTAACTCTTACTCTAGCCTAATAGCTAAGGTCTTAGACTAGTACTCTGGCCTAATGGTTAAGGTCTTAACTCTTACTCTGGCCTAATAGCTGAGGTCTTAGACTCGTACTCTGGCCTACTTGTTAAGGTCTTAACTCTTGCTCTGGCCTACTGGGTAAGATCTTAACTCTTACTCTGGCCTAATTGCTAAGGTCTTAGACTCGTACTCTGGCCTACTGGTTAAGGTCTTAACTCTTACTCTGGCCTAATAGCTAAGATCTTAACTCTTACTCTGGCCTAACAGCTAAGGTCTTAGACTCGTACTCTGGCCTACTGGTTAAGGTCTTAACTCTTACTCTGTCCTATTAGCTAAGGTCTTAGACTAGTACTCTGGCCTACTGGTTAAGGTCTTAACTCTTACTCTGGCCGAAGAGCTAAGGTCTTAGACTCGTACTCTGGCCTAATGGTTAAGGTCTTAGACTCTTACCCTGGCCTACTGGTTAAGGTCTTAACTCTTACTCTGGCTTACTGGTTAAGGTCTTAACTCTTACTCTGGCCTAATGGTTAAGGTCTTAACTCTTACTCTGGCCTAATAGCTAAGGTCTGAACTCTTACTCTGGCCTACTTGTTAAGGTCTTAACTCTTACTTTGGCCTACAGGTTAAGGTCTTAACTCTTACTCTGGCCTAATGGTTAAGGTCTTAACTCTTACTCTGGCCTACTGGTTAAGGGATTAACTCTTACTCTGGTCTAATGGCTAAGGTCTTAACTCTTGCTCTGGCCTACTGGTTAAGGTCTTAGACTCCTACTCTGGCCTAATAGCTAAGGTCTTAACTCTTACTCTAGCCTAATAGCTAAGGTCTTAACTCTTACTCTGGCCTAATAGCTAAGGTCTTAACTTTTACTCTGGCCTAATAGCTAAGGTCTTAGACTCGTACTCTGGCCTACTGGTTAAGGTCTTAACTCTTACTCTGGCCTACTGGTTAAGGTCTTAACTCTTACTCTGGCCTAATAGCTAAGGTCTTAGACTCATACTCTGGCCTAATGGTTAAGGTCTTAGACTCTTACTCTGGCCTACTGGTTAAGGTCTTAACTCTTACTCTGGGCTACTGGTTAAGGTCTTAACTCTTACTCTGGCCTAATAGCTAAGGTCTTAGACTCGTACTCTGGCCTACTTGTTAAGGTCTTAACTCTTGCTCTGGCCTACTGGGTAAGATCTTAACTCTTACTCTGGCCTAATTGCTAAGGTCTTAGACTCGTACTCTGGCCTACTGGTTAAGGTCTTAACTCTTACTCTGGCCTAATAGCTAAGATCTTAACTCTTACTCTGGCCTAACAGCTAAGGTCTTAGACTCGTACTCTGGCCTACTGGTTAAGGTCTTAACTCTTACTCTGTCCTAATAGCTAAGGTCTTAGACTCGTACTCTGGCCTAATGGTTAAGGTCTTAGACTCTTACCCTGGCCTACTGGTTAAGGTCTTAACTCTTACTCTGGCCTAATAGCTAAGGTCTTAGACTTGTACTCTGGCCTACTGGTTAAGGTCTTAACTCTTACTCTGGCCTAAGAGCTAAGGTCTTAGACTCGTACTCTGGCCTAATGGTTAAGGTCTTAGACTCTTACCCTGGCCTACTGGTTAAGGTCTTAACTCTTACTCTGGCTTACTGGTTAAGGTCTTAACTCTTACTCTGGCCTAATGGTTAAGGTCTTCACTCTTACTCTGGCCTAATAGCTAAGGTCTGAACTCTTACTCTGGCCTACTTGTTAAGGTCTTAACTCTTACTTTGGCCTACAGGTTAAGGTCTTAACTCTTACTCTGGCCTAATGGTTAATGTCTTAACTCTTACTCTGGCTTAATAGCTAAGGTCTTAACTCTTACTCTGGCCTAATAGCTAAGGTCTTAACTTTTACTCTGGCCTAATAGCTAAGGTCTTAGACTCGTACTCTGGCCTACTGGTTAAGGTCTTAACTCTTACTCTGGCCTAATAGCTAAGGTCTTAGACTCATACTCTGGCCTAATGGTTAAGGTCTTAGACTCTTACTCTGGCCTACTGGTTAAGGTCTTAACTCTTACTCTGGCCTACTGGTTAAGGTCTTAACTCTTACTCTGGCCTACTGGGTAAGGGCTTAACTCTTACTCTGGCCTACTGGGTAAGGGCTTAACTCTTACTCTGGCCTAATTGCTAAGGTCTTAGACTCTTACTCTGGCCTACTGGTTAAGGTCTTAGACTCCTACTCTGGCCTAATAGCTAAGGTCTTAACTCTTACTCTAGCCTAATAGCTAAGGTCTTAGACTAGTACTCTGGCCTAATGGTTAAGGTCTTAACTCTTACTCTGGCCTAATAGCTGAGGTCTTAGACTCGTACTCTGGCCTACTTGTTAAGGTCTTAACTCTTGCTCTGGCCTACTGGGTAAGATCTTAACTCTTACTCTGGCCTAATTGCTAAGGTCTTAGACTCGTACTCTGGCCTACTGGTTAAGGTCTTAACTCTTACTCTGGCCTAATAGCTAAGATCTTAACTCTTACTCTGGCCTAACAGCTAAGGTCTTAGACTCGTACTCTGGCCTACTGGTTAAGGTCTTAACTCTTACTCTGTCCTATTAGCTAAGGTCTTAGACTAGTACTCTGGCCTACTGGTTAAGGTCTTAACTCTTACTCTGGCCGAAGAGCTAAGGTCTTAGACTCGTACTCTGGCCTAATGGTTAAGGTCTTAGACTCTTACCCTGGCCTACTGGTTAAGGTCTTAACTCTTACTCTGGCTTACTGGTTAAGGTCTTAACTCTTACTCTGGCCTAATGGTTAAGGTCTTAACTCTTACTCTGGCCTAATAGCTAAGGTCTGAACTCTTACTCTGGCCTACTTGTTAAGGTCTTAACTCTTACTTTGGCCTACAGGTTAAGGTCTTAACTCTTACTCTGGCCTAATGGTTAAGGTCTTAACTCTTACTCTGGCTTAATAGCTAAGGTCTTAACTCTTACTCTGGCCTAATAGCTAAGGTCTTAGACTTGTACTCTGGCCTACTGGTTAAGGTCTTAACTCTTACTCTGGCCTAAGAGCTAAGGTCTTAGACTCGTACTCTGGCCTAATGGTTAAGGTCTTAGACTCTTACCCTGGCCTACTGGTTAAGGTCTTAACTCTTACTCTGGCTTACTGGTTAAGGTCTTAACTCTTACTCTGGCCTAATGGTTAAGGTCTTCACTCTTACTCTGGCCTAATAGCTAAGGTCTGAACTCTTACTCTGGCCTACTTGTTAAGGTCTTAACTCTTACTTTGGCCTACAGGTTAAGGTCTTAACTCTTACTCTGGCCTAATGGTTAATGTCTTAACTCTTACTCTGGCTTAATAGCTAAGGTCTTAACTCTTACTCTGGCCTAATAGCTAAGGTCTTAACTTTTACTCTGGCCTAATAGCTAAGGTCTTAGACTCGTACTCTGGCCTACTGGTTAATGTCTTAACTCTTACTCTGGCCTAATAGCTAAGGTCTTAGACTCATACTCTGGCCTAATGGTTAAGGTCTTAGACTCTTACTCTGGCCTACTGGTTAAGGTCTTAACTCTTACTCTGGCCTACTGGTTAAGGTCTTAACTCTTACTCTGGCCTACTGGTTAAGGTCTTAACTCTTGCTCTGGCCTACTGGGTAAGGGCTTAACTCTTACTCTGGCCTAATTGCTAAGGTCTTAGACTCTTACTCTGGCCTACTGGTTAAGGTCTTAGACTCCTACTCTGGCCTAATAGCTAAGGTCTTAACTCTTACTCTAGCCTAATAGCTAAGGTCTTAGACTAGTACTCTGGCCTAATGGTTAAGGTCTTAACTCTTACTCTGGCCTAATAGCTGAGGTCTTAGACTCGTACTCTGGCCTACTTGTTAAGGTCTTAACTCTTGCTCTGGCCTACTGGGTAAGATCTTAACTCTTACTCTGGCCTAATTGCTAAGGTCTTAGACTCGTACTCTGGCCTACTGGTTAAGGTCTTAACTCTTACTCTGGCCTAATAGCTAAGATCTTAACTCTTACTCTGGCCTAACAGCTAAGGTCTTAGACTCGTACTCTGGCCTACTGGTTAAGGTCTTAACTCTTACTCTGTCCTATTAGCTAAGGTCTTAGACTAGTACTCTGGCCTACTGGTTAAGGTCTTAACTCTTACTCTGGCCGAAGAGCTAAGGTCTTAGACTCGTACTCTGGCCTAATGGTTAAGGTCTTAGACTCTTACCCTGGCCTACTGGTTAAGGTCTTAACTCTTACTCTGGCTTACTGGTTAAGGTCTTAACTCTTACTCTGGCCTAATGGTTAAGGTCTTAACTCTTACTCTGGCCTAATAGCTAAGGTCTGAACTCTTACTCTGGCCTACTTGTTAAGGTCTTAACTCTTACTTTGGCCTACAGGTTAAGGTCTTAACTCTTACTCTGGCCTAATGGTTAAGGTCTTAACTCTTACTCTGGCTTAATAGCTAAGGTCTTAACTCTTACTCTGGCCTAATAGCTAAGGTCTTAACTTTTACTCTGGCCTAATAGCTAAGGTCTTAGACTCGTACTCTGGCCTACTGGTTAAGGTCTTAACTCTTACTCTGGCCTACTGGTTAAGGTCTTAACTCTTACTCTGGCCTAATAGCTAAGGTCTTAGACTCATACTCTGGCCTAATGGTTAAGGTCTTAGACTCTTACTCTGGCCTACTGGTTAAGGTCTTAACTCTTACTCTGGGCTACTGGTTAAGGTCTTAACTCTTACTCTGGCCTACTGGGTAAGGGCTTAACTCTTACTCTGGCCTAATTGCTAAGGTCTTAGACTCTTACTCTGGCCTACTGGTTAAGGTCTTAACTCTTACTCTGGCCTACTGGTTAAGGGATTAACTCTTACTCTGGCCTAATGGCTAAGGTCTTAACTCTTCCTCTGGCCTACTGGTTAAGGTCTTAGACTCCTACTCTGGCCTAATAGCTAAGGTCTTAACTCTTACACTGGCCTAATAGCTGAGGTCTTAGACTCGTACTCTGGCCTACTTGTTAAGGTCTTAACTCTTGCTCTGGCCTACTGGGTAAGATCTTAACTCTTACTCTGGCCTAATTGCTAATGTCTTAGACTCGTACTCTGGCCTACTGGTTAAGGTCTTAACTCTTACTCTGGCCTAATATCTAAGATCTTAACTCTTACTCTGGCCTAACAGCTAAGTTCTTAGACTCGTACTCTGGCCTACTGGTTAAGGTCTTAACTCTTACTCTGTCCTAATAGCTAAGGTCTTAGACTCGTACTCTGGCCTACTGGTTAAGGTCTTAACTCTTACTCTGGCCGACTGGTTAAGGTCTTAACTCTTACTCTGGCCTACTGGTTAAGGTCTTAACTCTTGCTCTGGCCTACTGGGTAAGGGCTTAACTCTTACTCTGGCCTAATTGCTAAGGTCTTAGACTGTTACTCTGGCCTACTGGTTAAGGTCTTAACTCTTACTCTGGCCTACTGGTTAAGGGATTAACTCTTACTCTGGCCTAATGGCTAAGGTCTTAACTCTTCCTCTGGCCTACTGGTTAAGGTCTGAGACTCCTACTCTGGCCGAATAGCTAAGGTCCTAACTCTTACTCTGGCCTAATTGCTAAGGTCTTAGACTCTTACTCTGGCCTACTGGTTAAGGTCTTAACTCTTACTCTGGCCTACTGGTTAAGGGATTAACTCTTACTCTGGCCTAATGGCTAAGGTCTTAACTCTTCCTCTGGCCTACTGGTTAAGGTCTTAGACTCCTACTCTGGCCTAATAGCAAAGGTCTTAACTCTTTCTCTGGCCTAATTGCTAAGGTCTTAGACTCTTACTCTGGCCTACTGGTTAAGGTCTTAACTCTTGCTCTGGCCTACTGGTTAAGGTCTTAGACTCCTACTCTGGCCTAATAGCTAAGGTCTTAACTCTTACTCTAGCCTAATAGCTAAGGTCTTAGATTCGTACTCTGGCCTAATAGCTAATGTCTTAGACTCGTACTCTGGCCTACTTGTTAAGGTCTTAACTCTTGCTCTGGCCTACTGGGTAAGATCTTAACTCTTACTCTGGCCTAATTACTAAGGTCTTAGACTCGTACTCTGGCCTACTGGTTAAGGTCTTAACTCTTACTCTGGCCTAATAGCTAAGATCTTAACTCTTACTCTGGCCTAACAGCTAAGGTCTTAGACTCGTACTCTGGCCTACTGGTTAAGGTCTTAACTCTTACTCTGTCCTAATAGCTAAGGTCTTAGACTCGTACTATGGTTTACAGGTTAAGGTCTTAACTCTTACTCTGGCCTAATAGCTAAGGTCTTAGACTTGTACTCTGGCCTACTGGTTAAGGTCTTAACTCTTACTCTGGCCTAAGAGCTAAGGTCTTAGACTCGTGCTCTGGCCTAATGGTTAAGGTCTTAGACTCTCACCCTGGCCTACTGGTTAAGGTCTTAACTCTTACTCTGGCTTACTGGTTAAGGTCTTAACTCTTACTCTGGCCTAATGGTTAAGGTCTTCACTCTTACTCTGGCCTAATAGCTAAGGTCTGAACTCTTACTCTGGCCTACTTGTTAAGGTCTTAACTCTTACTTTGGCCTACAGGTTAAGGTCTTAACTCTTACTCTGGCCTAATGGTTAATGTCTTAACTCTTACTCTGGCTTAATAGCTAAGGTCTTAACTCTTACTCTGGCCTAATAGTTAAGGTCTTAACTTTTACTCTGGCCTAATAGCTAAGGTCTTAGACTCGTACTCTGGCCTACTGGTTAAGGTCTTAACTCTTACTCTGGCCTAATAGCTAAGGTCTTAGACTCATACTCTGGCCTAATGGTTAAGGTCTTAGACTCTTACTCTGGCCTACTGGTTAAGGTCTTAACTCTTACTCTGGCCTACTGGTTAAGGTCTTAACTCTTACTCTGGCCTACTGGTTAAGGTCTTAACTCTTGCTCTGGCCTACTGGGTAAGGGCTTAACTCTTACTCTGGCCTAATTGCTAAGGTCTTAGACTCTTACTCTGGCCTACTGGTTAAGGTCTTAGACTCCTACTCTGGCCTAATAGCTAAGGTCTTAACTCTTACTCTAGCCTAATAGCTAAGGTCTTAGACTCGTACTCTGGCCTAATGGTTAAGGTCTTAACTCTTACTCTGGCCTAATAGCTGAGGTCTTAGACTCGTACTCTGGCCTACTTGTTAAGGTCTTAACTCTTGCTCTGGCCTACTGGGTAAGATCTTAACTCTTACTCTGGCCTAATTGCTAAGGTCTTAGACTCGTACTCTGGCCTACTGGTTAAGGTCTTAACTCTTACTCTGGCCTAATAGCTAAGATCTTAACTCTTACTCTGGCCTAACAGCTAAGGTCTTAGACTCGTACTCTGGCCTACTGGTTAAGGTCTTAACTCTTACTCTGTCCTATTAGCTAAGGTCTTAGACTAGTACTCTGGCCTACTGGTTAAGGTCTTAACTCTTACTCTGGCCTAAGAGCTAAGATCTTAGACTCGTACTCTGGCCTAATGGTTAAGGTCTTAGACTCTTACCCTGGCCTACTGGTTAAGGTCTTAACTCTTACTCTGGCTTACTGGTTAAGGTCTTAACTCTTACTCTGGCCTAATATCTAAGGTCTGAACTCTTACTCTGGCCTACTTGTTAAGGTCTTAACTCTTACTTTGGCCTACAGGTTAAGGTCTTAACTCTTACTCTGGCCTAATGGTTAAGGTCTTAACTCTTACTCTGGCTTAATAGCTAAGGTCTTAACTCTTACTCTGGCCTAATAGCTAAGGTCTTAACTTTTACTCTGGCCTAATAGCTAAGGTCTTAGACTCGTACTCTGGCCTACTGGTTAAGGTCTTAACTATTACTCTGGCCTACTGGTTAAGGTCTTAACTCTTACTCTGGCCTAATAGCTAAGGTCTTAGACTCATACTCTGGCCTAATGGTTAAGGTCTTAGACTCTTACTCTGGCCTACTGGTTAAGGTCTTAACTCTTACTCTGGGCTACTGGTTAAGGTCTTAACTCTTACTCTGGCCTACTGGTTAAGGTCTTAACTCTTGCTCTGGCCTACTGGGTAAGGGCTTAACTCTTACTCTGGCCTAATTGCTAAGGTCTTAGACTCTTACTCTGGCCTACTGGTTAAGGTCTTAACTCTTACTCTGGCCTACTGGTTAAGGGATTAACTCTTACTCTGGCCTAATGGCTAAGGTCTTAACTCTTCCTCTGGCCTACTGGTTAAGGTCTTAGACTCCTACTCTGGCCTAATAGCTAAGGTCTTAACTCTTGCTCTGGCCTACTGGTTAAGGTCTTAACTCTTGCTATGGCCTACTGGGTAAGGGCTTAACTCTTACTCTGGCCTAATTGCTAAGGTCTTAGACTCTTACTCTGGCCTACTGGTTAAGGTCTTAACTCTTACTCTGGCCTACTGGTTAAGGGATTAACTCTTACTCTGGCCTAATGGCTAAGGTCTTAACTCTTCCTCTGGCCTACTGGTTAAGGTCTTAGACTCCTACTCTGGCCTAATAGCTAAGGTCTTAACTCTTACACTGGCCTAATAGCTGAGGTCTTAGACTCGTACTCTGGCCTACTTGTTAAGGTCTTAACTCTTGCTCTGGCCTACTGGGTAAGATCTTAACTCTTACTCTGGCCTAATTGCTAAGGTCTTAACTCTTACTCTGGCCTAACAGCTAAGGTCTTAGACTCGTACTCTGGCCTACTGGTTAAGGTCTTAACTCTTACTCTGTCCTAATAGCTAAGGTCTTAGACTCGTACTCTGGCCTACTGGTTAAGGTCTTAACTCTTACTCTGGCCTAATAGCTAAGGTCTGAACTCTTACTCTGGCCTAATAGCTAAGGTCTTAGACTCATACTATGGCCTACAGGTTAAGGTCTTAACTCTTACTCTGGCCTACTGGTTAAGGGATTAACTCTTACTCTGGCCTAATGGCTAAGGTCTTAACTCTTCCTCTGGCCTACTGGTTAAGGTCTTAGACTCCTACTCTGGCCTAATAGCTAAGGTCTTAACTCTTACACTGGCCTAATTGCTAAGGTCTTAGACTCTTACTCTGGCCTACTGGTTAAGGTCTTAACTCTTACTCTGGCCTACTGGTTAAGGGATTAACTCTTACTCTGGCCTAATGGCTAAGGTCTTAACTCTTGCTCTGGCCTACTGGTTAAGGTCTTAGACTCCTACTCTGGCCTAATAGCTAAGGTCTTAACTCTTACTCTAGCCTAATAGCTAAGGTCTTAGACTCGTACTCTGGCCTACTTGTTAAGGTCTTAACTCTTGCTCTGGCCTACTGGGTAAGATCTTAACTCTTACTCTGGCCTAATTGCTAAGGTCTTAGACTCGTACTCTGGCCTACTGGTTAAGGTCTTAACTCTTACTCTGGCCTAATATCTAAGATCTTAACTCTTACTCTGGCCTAACAGCTAAGGTCTTAGACTCGTACTCTGGCCTACTGGTTAAGGTTTTAACTCTTACTCTGTCCTAATAGCTAAGGTCTTAGACTCGTACTCTGGCCTACTGGTTAAGGTCTTAACTCTTACTCTGGCCTAAGAGCTAAGGTCTTAGACTCGTACTCTGGCCTAATGGTTAAGGTCTTAGACTCTTACCCTGGCCTACTGGTTAAGGTCTTAACTCTTACTCTGGCTTACTGGTTAAGGTCTTAACTCTTACTCTGGCCTAATGGTTAAGGTCTTAACTCTTACTCTGGCCTAATAGCTAAGGTCTGAACTCTTACTCTGGCCTACTTGTTAAGGTCTTAACTCTTACTTTGGCCTACAGGTTAAGGTCTTAACTCTTACTCTGGCCTAATGGTTAAGGTCTTAACACTTACTCTGGCTTAATAGCTAAGGTCTTAACTCTTACTCCGGCCTAATAGCTAAGGTCTTAACTTTTACTCTGGCCTAATAGCTAAGGTCTTAGACTCGTACTCTGGCCTACTGGTTAAGGTCTTAACTCTTACTCTGGCCTACTGGTTAAGGTCTTAACTCTTACTCTGGCCTAATAGCTAAGGTCTTAGACTCATACTCTGGCCTAATGGTTAAGGTCTTAGACTCTTACTCTGGCCTACTGGTTAAGGTCTTAACTCTTACTCTGGCCTACTGGTTAAGGTCTTAACTCTTGCTCTGGCCTACTGGTTAAGGGCTTAACTCTTACTCTGGCCTAATAGCTAAGGTCTTAACTCTTACTCCGGCCTAATTGCTAAGGTCTTAACTTTTACTCTGGCCTAATAGCTAAGGTCTTAGACTCGTACTCTGGCCTACTGGATAAGGTCTTAACTCTTACTCTGGCCTACTGGTTAAGGTCTTAACTCTTACTCTGGCCTAATAGCTAAGGTCTTAGACTCGTACTCTGGCCTAAAGGTTAAGGTCTTAACTCTTACTCTGGCCTAATTGCTAAGGTCTTAACTCTTATTCTGGCCTAATAGCTAAGCTCTTAGACTCGTACTTTGGCCTACTGGTTAAGGTCTTAACTCTTACTCTGGCCTAATAGCTAAGGTCTTAACTCTTACTCTGGCCTACTGGTTAAGGTCTTGACTCTTACTCTGGCCTAATAGCTAAGGTCTTAACTCTTACTCTGGCCTAATAGCTAAGGTCTTAGACTCGTACTCTGGCCTACTGGTTAAGGTCTTAACTCTTACTCTGGCCTAATAGCCAAGGTCTTAGACTCATACTCTGGCCTAATGGTTAAGGTCTTAGACTCTTACTCTGGCCTACTGGTTAAGGTCTTAACTCTTACTCTGGCCTACTGGTTAAGGTCTTAACTCTTGCTCTGGCCTACTGGTTAAGGTCTTAACTCTTACTCTGGCCTAATTGCTAAGGTCTTAGACTCTTACTCTGGCCTACTGGTTAAGGTCTTAACTCTTACTCTGGCCTACTGGTTAAGGGATTAACTCTTACTCTGGCCTAATGGCTAAGGTCTTAACTCTTACTCTGGCCTACTGGTTAAGGTCTTAGACTCCTACTCTGGCCTAATAGCTAAGGTCAACTCTTTCTCTGGCCTAATAGCTAAGGTCTTAACTCTTACTCTAGCCTAATAGCTAAGGTCTTAGACTCGTACTCTGGCCTAATGGTTAAGGTCTTAACTCTTACTCTGGCCTAATAGCTAAGGTCTTAGACTCGTACTCTGGCCTACTGGTTAAGGTCTTAACTCTTACTCTGGCCTACTGGTTAAGGTCTTAACTCTTACTCTGGCCTACTGGTTAAGGCATTAACTCTTACTCTGGCCTAATGGCTAAGGTCTTAACTCTTCCTCTGGCCTACTAGTTAAGGTCTTAGACTCCTACTCTGGCCTAATAGCTAAGGTCTTAACTCTTACTCCGGCCTAATTGCTAAGGTCTTAGACTCTTACTCTGGCCTACTGGTTAAGGTCTTAACTCTTACTCTGGCCTACTGGTTAAGGGATTAACTCTTACTCTGGCCTAATGGCTAAGGTCTTAGACTCGTACTCTGGCCTACTGGTTAAGGTCTTAACTCTTGCTCTGGCCTACTGGGTAAGATCTTAACTCTTACTCTGGCCTAATTGCTAAGGTCTTAGACTCGTACTCTGGCCTACTGGTTAAGGTCTTAACTCTTACTCTGGCCTAACAGCTAAGATCTTAACTCTTACTCTGGCCTAACAGCTAAGGTCTTAGACACGTACTCTGGCCTACTGGTTAAGGTCTTAACTCTTACTCAGTCCTAATAGCTAAGGTCTTAGACTCGTACTATGGTTTACAGGTTAAGGTCTTAACTCTTACTCTGGCCTAATAGCTAAGGTCTTAGACTCGTACTCTGGCCTACTGGTTAAGGTCTTAACACTTACTCTGGCCTAAGAGCTAAGGTCTTAGACTCGTACTCTAACCTAATGGTTAAGGTCTTAGACTCTTACCCTGGCCTACTGGTTAAGGTCTTAACTCTTACTCTGGCTTACTGGTCAAGGTCTTAACTCTTACTCTGGCCTAATGGTTAAGGTCTTAACTCTTACTCTGGCCTAATAGCTAAGGTCTGAACTCTTACTCTGGCCTACTTGTTAAGGTCTTAACAGTTACTTTTGCCTAGAGGTTAAGGTCTTAACTCTTACTCTGGCCTAATGGTTAAGGTCTTAACTCTTACTCTGGCTTAATAGCTAAGGTCTTAACTCTTACTCTGGCCTAATAGCTAAGGTCTTAACTTTTACTCTGGCCTAATAGCTAAGGTCTTAGACTCGTACTCTGGCCTACTGGATAAGGTCTTAGACTCTTACCCTGGCCTACTGGTTAAGGTCTTAACTCTTACTCTGGCTTACTGGTCAAGGTCTTAACTCTTACTCTGGCCTAATGGTTAAGGTCTTAACTCTTACTCTGGCCTAATATCTAAGGTCTGAACTCTTACTCTGGCCTACTTGTTAAGGTCTTAACTCTTACTTTGGCCTACAGGTTAAGGTCTTAACTCTTACTCTGGCCTAATGGTTAAGGTCTTAACTCTTACTCTGGCTTAATAGCTAAGGTCTTAACTCTTACTCTGGCCTAATAGCTAAGGTCTTAACTTTTACTCTGGCCTAATAGCTAAGGTCTTAGACTCGTACTCTGGCCTACTGGTTAAGGTCTTAACTATTACTCTGGCCTACTGGTTAAGGTCTTAACTCTTACTCTGGCCTAATAGCTAAGGTCTTAGACTCATACTCTGGCCTAATGGTTAAGGTCTTAGACTCTTACTCTGGCCTACTGGTTAAGGTCTTAACTCTTACTCTGGGCTAGTGGTTAAGGTCTTAACTCTTACTCTGGCCTACTGGTTAAGGTCTTAACTCTTGCTCTGGCCTACTGGGTAAGGGCTTAACTTTTACTCTGGCCTAATTGCTAAGGTCTTAGACTCTTACTCTGGCCTACTGGTTAAGGTCTTAACTCTTACTCTGGCCTACTGGTTAAGGGATTAACTCTTACTCTGGCCTAATGGCTAAGGTCTTAACTCTTCCTCTGGCCTACTGGTTAAGGTCTTAGACTCCTACTCTGGCCTAATAGCTAAGGTCTTAACTCTTGCTCTGGCCTACTGGTTAAGGTCTTAACTCTTGCTATGGCCTACTGGGTAAGGGCTTAACTCTTACTCTGGCCTAATTGCTAAGGTCTTAGACTCTTACTCTGGCCTACTGGTTAAGGTCTTAACTCTTACTCTGGCCTACTGGTTAAGGGATTAACTCTTACTCTGGCCTAATGGCTAAGGTCTTAACTCTTCCTCTGGCCTACTGGTTAAGGTCTTAGACTCCTACTCTGGCCTAATAGCTAAGGTCTTAACTCTTACACTGGCCTAATAGCTGAGGTCTTAGACTCGTACTCTGGCCTACTTGTTAAGGTCTTAACTCTTGCTCTGGCCTACTGGGTAAGATCTTAACTCTTACTCTGGCCTAATTGCTAAGGTCTTAACTCTTACTCTGGCCTAACAGCTAAGGTCTTAGACTCGTACTCTGGCCTACTGGTTAAGGTCTTAACTCTTACTCTGTCCTAATAGCTAAGGTCTTAGACTCGTACTCTGGCCTACTGGTTAAGGTCTTAACTCTTACTCTGGCCTAATAGCTAAGGTCTGAACTCTTACTCTGGCCTAATAGCTAAGGTCTTAGACTCATACTATGGCCTACAGGTTAAGGTCTTAACTCTTACTCTGGCCTACTGGTTAAGGGATTAACTCTTACTCTGGCCTAATGGCTAAGGTCTTAACTCTTCTTCTGGCCTACTGGTTAAGGTCTTAGACTCCTACTCTGGCCTAATAGCTAAGGTCTTAACTCTTACACTGGCCTAATTGCTAAGGTCTTAGACTCTTACTCTGGCCTACTGGTTAAGGTCTTAACTCTTACTCTGGCCTACTGGTTAAGGGATTAACTCTTACTCTGGCCTAATGGCTAAGGTCTTAACTCTTGCTCTGGCCTACTGGTTAAGGTCTTAGACTCCTACTCTGGCCTAATAGCTAAGGTCTTAACTCTTACTCTAGCCTAATAGCTAAGGTCTTAGACTCGTACTCTGGCCTACTTGTTAAGGTCTTAACTCTTGCTCTGGCCTACTGGGTAAGATCTTAACTCTTACTCTGGCCTAATTGCTAAGGTCTTAGACTCGTACTCTGGCCTACTGGTTAAGGTCTTAACTCTTACTCTGGCCTAATATCTAAGATCTTAACTCTTACTCTGGCCTAACAGCTAAGGTCTTAGACTCGTACTCTGGCCTACTGGTTAAGGTTTTAACTCTTACTCTGTCCTAATAGCTAAGGTCTTAGACTCGTACTCTGGCCTACTGGTTAAGGTCTTAACTCTTACTCTGGCCTAAGAGCTAAGGTCTTAGACTCGTACTCTGGCCTAATGGTTAAGGTCTTAGACTCTTACCCTGGCCTACTGGTTAAGGTCTTAACTCTTACTCTGGCTTACTGGTTAAGGTCTTAACTCTTACTCTGGCCTAATGGTTAAGGTCTTAACTCTTACTCTGGCCTAATAGCTAAGGTCTGAACTCTTACTCTGGCCTACTTGTTAAGGTCTTAACTCTTACTTTGGCCTACAGGTTAAGGTCTTAACTCTTACTCTGGCCTAATGGTTAAGGTCTTAACACTTACTCTGGCTTAATAGCTAAGGTCTTAACTCTTACTCCGGCCTAATAGCTAAGGTCTTAACTTTTACTCTGGCCTAATAGCTAAGGTCTTAGACTCGTACTCTGGCCTACTGGTTAAGGTCTTAACTCTTACTCTGGCCTACTGGTTAAGGTCTTAACTCTTACTCTGGCCTAATAGCTAAGGTCTTAGACTCATACTCTGGCCTAATGGTTAAGGTCTTAGACTCTTACTCTGGCCTACTGGTTAAGGTCTTAACTCTTACTCTGGCCTACTGGTTAAGGTCTTAACTCTTGCTCTGGCCTACTGGTTAAGGGCTTAACTCTTACTCTGGCCTAATAGCTAAGGTCTTAACTCTTACTCCGGCCTAATTGCTAAGGTCTTAACTTTTACTCTGGCCTAATAGCTAAGGTCTTAGACTCGTACTCTGGCCTACTGGATAAGGTCTTAACTCTTACTCTGGCCTACTGGTTAAGGTCTTAACTCTTACTCTGGCCTAATAGCTAAGGTCTTAGACTCGTACTCTGGCCTAAAGGTTAAGGTCTTAACTCTTACTCTGGCCTAATTGCTAAGGTCTTAACTCTTATTCTGGCCTAATAGCTAAGGTCTTAGACTCGTACTTTGGCCTACTGGTTAAGGTCTTAACTCTTACTCTGGCCTAATAGCTAAGGTCTTAACTCTTACTCTGGCCTACTGGTTAAGGTCTTAAGTCTTACTCTGGCCTAATAGCTAAGGTCTTAACTCTTACTCTGGCCTAATAGCTAAGGTCTTAGACTCGTACTCTGGCCTACTGGTTAAGGTCTTAACTCTTACTCTGGCCTAATAGCCAAGGTCTTAGACTCATACTCTGGCCTAATGGTTAAGGTCTTAGACTCTTACTCTGGCCTACTGGTTAAGGTCTTAACTCTTACTCTGGCCTACTGGTTAAGGTCTTAACTCTTGCTCTGGCCTACTGGTTAAGGTCTTAACTCTTACTCTGGCCTAATTGCTAAGGTCTTAGACTCTTACTCTGGCCTACTGGTTAAGGTCTTAACTCTTACTCTGGCCTACTGGTTAAGGGATTAACTCTTACTCTGGCCTAATGGCTAAGGTCTTAACTCTTACTCTGGCCTACTGGTTAAGGTCTTAGACTCCTACTCTGGCCTAATAGCTAAGGTCAACTCTTTCTCTGGCCTAATAGCTAAGGTCTTAACTCTTACTCTAGCCTAATAGCTAAGGTCTTAGACTCGTACTCTGGCCTAATGGTTAAGGTCTTAACTCTTACTCTGGCCTAATAGCTAAGGTCTTAGACTCGTACTCTGGCCTACTGGTTAAGGTCTTAACTCTTACTCTGGCCTACTGGTTAAGGTCTTAACTCTTACTCTGGCCTACTGGTTAAGGCATTAACTCTTACTCTGGCCTAATGGCTAAGGTCTTAACTCTTCCTCTGGCCTACTAGTTAAGGTCTTAGACTCCTACTCTGGCCTAATAGCTAAGGTCTTAACTCTTACTCCGGCCTAATTGCTAAGGTCTTAGACTCTTACTCTGGCCTACTGGTTAAGGTCTTAACTCTTACTCTGGCCTACTGGTTAAGGGATTAACTCTTACTCTGGCCTAATGGCTAAGGTCTTAGACTCGTACTCTGGCCTACTGGTTAAGGTCTTAACTCTTGCTCTGGCCTACTGGGTAAGATCTTAACTCTTACTCTGGCCTAATTGCTAAGGTCTTAGACTCATACTCTGGCCTACTGGTTAAGGTCTTAACTCTTACTCTGGCCTAACAGCTAAGATCTTAACTCTTACTCTGGCCTAACAGCTAAGGTCTTAGACACGTACTCTGGCCTACTGGTTAAGGTCTTAACTCTTACTCAGTCCTAATAGCTAAGGTCTTAGACTCGTACTATGGTTTACAGGTTAAGGTCTTAACTCTTACTCTGGCCTAATAGCTAAGGTCTTAGACTCGTACTCTGGCCTACTGGTTAAGGTCTTAACACTTACTCTGGCCTAAGAGCTAAGGTCTTAGACTCGTACTCTGGCCTAATGGTTAAGGTCTTAGACTCTTACCCTGGCCTACTGGTTAAGGTCTTAACTCTTACTCTGGCTTACTGGTCAAGGTCTTAACTCTTACTCTGGCCTAATGGTTAAGGTCTTAACTCTTACTCTGGCCTAATAGCTAAGGTCTGAACTCTTACTCTGGCCTACTTGTTAAGGTCTTAACAGTTACTTTTGCCTAGAGGTTAAGGTCTTAACTCTTACTCTGGCCTAATGGTTAAGGTCTTAACTCTTACTCTGGCTTAATAGCTAAGGTCTTAACTCTTACTCTGGCCTAATAGCTAAGGTCTTAACTTTTACTCTGGCCTAATAGCTAAGGTCTTAGACTCGTACTCTGGCCTACTGGATAAGGTCTTAACTCTTACTCTGGCCTACTGGTTAAGGTCTTAACTCTTACTCTGGCCTAATAGCTAAGGTCTTAGACTCATACTCTGGCCTAATGGTTAAGGTCTTAGACTCTTACTCTGGCCTACTGGTTAAGGTCTTAACTCTTACTCTGGCCAACTGGTTAAGGTCTTAACTCTTACTCTGGCCTACTGGTTAAGTTCTTAACTCTTGCTCTGGCCTACTGGGTAAGGGCTTAACTCTTACTCTGGCCTAATTGCTAAGGTCTTAGACTCTTACTCTGGCCTACTGGTTAAGGTCTTAACTCTTACTCTGGCCTACTGGTTAAGGGATTAACTCTTACTCTGGCCTAATGGCTAAGGTCTTAACTCTTCCTCTGGCCTACTGGTTAAGGTCTTAGACTCCTACTCTGGCCTAATAGCTAAGGTCCTAACTCTTACTCTGGCCTAATTGCTAAGGTCTTAGACTCTTACTCTGGCCTACTGGTTAAGGTCTTAACTCTTACTCTGGCCTACTGGTTAAGGGATTAACATTAACTCTGGCCTAATAGCTAAGGTCTTGGACTCGTACTCTGGCCTACTGGTTAAGGTCTTAACTCTTACTCTGTCCTAATAGCTAAGGTCTTAACTCTTACTCTGGCCTAATAACTAAGGTCTGAACTCTTACTCTGGCCTACTTGTTAAGGTCTTAACTCTTACTCTGGCATTATAGCTAAGGTCTTAACTCTTACTCTGGCCTACTGGTTAAGGTCTTAACTCTTACTCTGGCCTAATAGCTAATGTCTTAACTCTTACTCTGGCCTAATAGCTAAGGTCTTAACTCCTACTCTGGCCTAATAGCTAAGGTCTTAGACTCGTACTCTGGCCTAATGGTTAAGGTCTTAACTCTTACTCTGGACTAATAGCTAAGGTTTTAGACTCATACTCTGGCCTACTGGTTAAGGTCTTAACTCGTACTCTGGCCTACAGTTTAATGTCTTAACTCTTACTCTGGCCTACTGGTTAAGGTCTTAACTCTTACTCTGGCCTAATAGCTAAGGTCTTAGACTCGTACTATGGCCTACTGGTTAAGGTCTTAACTCTTACTCTGGCCTAATAGTTAAGGTCTTAACTCTTACTCTGGCCTAATAGCTAAAGTCTTAGACTCATACTCTGGCCTAATGGTTAAGGTCTTAGACTCTTACTCTGGCCTACTGGTTAAGGTCTTAACTTTTACTCTGGCCTACTGGTTAAGGTCTTAACTCTTACTCTGGCCTACTGGTTAAGATCTTAACTCTTGCTCTGGTCTACTGGTTAAGGTCTTAACTCTTACTCTGGCCTAATTGCTAAGGTCTTAGACCCTTACTCTGGCCTACTGGTTAAGGTCTTAACTCTTACCCTGGCCTACTAGTTAAGGGATTAACTCTTACTCTGGCCTAATGGCTAAGGTCTTAACTCTTACTCTGGCGTACTGGTTAAGGTCTTAGACTCCCACTCTGGCCTAATAGCTAAGGTCTTAACTCTTTCTCTGGCCTACTAGCTAAGGTCTTAACTCTTACTCTAGCCTAATAGCTAAGGTCTTAGACTCGTACTCTGGCCTAATGATTAAGGTCTTAACTCTTACTCTGGCCTAATAGCTAAGGTCTTATACTCAAACTCTGGCCTAATGGTTAAGGTCTTAGACTCTTACTCTGGCCTACTGGTTAAGGTCTTAACTCTTACTCTGGCCTACTGGTTAAGGTCTTAACTCTTACTCTGGCCTACTGGTTAAGGTCTTAACTCTTGCTCTGGCCTACTGGTTAAGGTCTTAACTCTTACTCTGGCCTAATTGCTAAGGTCTTAGACTCTTACTCTGGCATACTGGTTAAGGTCTTAACTCTTACTCTGGCCTACTGGTTAAGGGATTAACTCTTACTCTGGCCTAGTGGCTAAGGTCTTAACTCTTACTCTGGCCTACTGGTTAAGGTCTTAAACTCCTACTCTGGCCTAATAGCTAAGGTCTTAACTCTTTCTCTGGCCTAATAGCTAAGGTCTTAACTCTTACTCTAGCCTAATAGCTAAGGTCTTAGACTCGTACTCTGGCCTAATGGTTAAGGTCTTAACTCTTACTCTGGCCTAATAGCTAAGGTCTTAGACTCGTATTCTGGCCTACTGGTTAAGGTCTTAACTCTTACTCTGGCCTAATAGCTAAGATCTTAACTCTTACTCTGGCCTAATAGCTAAGGTCTTAGACTCGTACTCTGGCCTGCTGCTTAAGGTCTTAACTCTTACTCTGTCCTAATAGCTAAGGTCTTAGACTCGTACTATGGCCTACAGGTTAAGGTCTTAACTCTTACTCTGGCCTAATAGCTAAGGTGTTAGACTCGTACTCTGGCCTACTGTTTAAGGTCTTAACTCTTACTCTGGCCTAATAGCTAAGGTCTTAGACTCTTACTCTGCCCTAATTGTTAAGGTCTTAACTCTTACTCTGGCCTACTGGTAAAGGTCTTAGACTCTTACTCTGGCCTACAGGTTAAGGTCTTAACGCTTACTCTGGCCTACTGGTTAAGGTCTTAGACTCTTACTCTGGCCTACAGGTCAAGGTCTTAACTCTTACTCTGGCCTACTGGTTAAGGTCTTAACTCTTACTCTAGCCTAATTGCTAAGGTCTTAACTCTTACTCTGGCCTACAGGTTAAGGTCTTAACGCTTACTCTGGCCTACTGGTTAAGGTCTTAGACTCTTACTCTGGCCTACAGGTCAAGGTCTTAACTCTTACTCTGGCCTACTGGTTAAGGTCTTAACTCTTACTCTAGCCTAATTGCTAAGGTCTTAACTCTTACTCTGGCCTAATAGCTAAGGTCTTAACTTGTACTCTGGCCTAATAGCTAAGGTCTTAGACTCGTACTCTGGCCTACTGGTTAAGGTATTAACTCTTACTCTGGCCTAATAGCTAAGGTCTTAACTCTTACTCTGGCCCAATAGCTAAGGTCTTAGACTCGTACTATGGCCTACAGGTTAAGGTCTTAACTCTTCCTCTGGCCTAATAGCTAAGGTCTTAGACTCGTACTCTGGCCTAAAGGTTAAGGTCTTAACTCTTACTCTGGCCTAATTGCTAAGGTCTTAACTCTTATTCTGGCCTAATAGCTAAGGTCTTAGACTCGTACTTTGGCCTACTGGTTAAGGTCTTAACTCTTACTCTGGCCTAATAGCTAAGGTCTTAACTCTTACTCTGGCCTACTGGTTAAGGTCTTAACTCTTACTCTGGCCTAATAGCTAAGGTCTTAACTCTTACTCTGGCCTAATAGCTAAGGTCTTAGACTCGTACTCTGGCCTACTGGTTAAGGTCTTAACTCTTACTCTGGCCTAATAGCCAAGGTCTTAGACTCATACTCTGGCCTAATGGTTAAGGTCTTAGACTCTTACTCTGGCCTACTGGTTAAGGTCTTAACTCTTACTCTGGCCTACTGGTTAAGGTCTTAACTCTTGCTCTGGCCTACTGGTTAAGGTCTTAACTCTTACTCTGGCCTAATTGCTAAGGTCTTAGACTCTTACTCTGGCCTACTGGTTAAGGTCTTAACTCTTACTCTGGCCTACTGGTTAAGGGATTAACTCTTACTCTGGCCTAATGGCTAAGGTCTTAACTCTTACTCTGGCCTACTGGTTAAGGTCTTAGACTCCTACTCTGGCCTAATAGCTAAGGTCTTAACTCTTTCTCTGGCCTAATAGCTAAGGTCTTAACTCTTACTCTAGCCTAATAGCTAAGGTCTTAGACTCGTACTCTGGCCTAATGGTTAAGGTCTTAACTCTTACTCTGGCCTAATAGCTAAGGTCTTAGACTCGTACTCTGGCCTACTGGTTAAGGTCTTAACTCTTACTCTGGCCTACTGGTTAAGGTCTTAACTCTTACTCTGGCGTACTGGTTAAGGCATTAACTCTTACTCTGGCCTAATGGCTAAGGTCTTAACTCTTCCTCTGGCCTACTAGTTAAGGTCTTAGACTCCTACTCTGGCCTAATAGCTAAGGTCTTAACTCTTACTCCGGCCTAATTGCTAAGGTCTTAGACTCTTACTCTGGCCTACTGGTTAAGGTCTTAACTCTTACTCTGGCCTACTGGTTAAGGGATTAACTCTTACTCTGGCCTAATGGCTAAGGTCTTAGACTCGTACTCTTGCCTACTGGTTAAGGTCTTAACTCTTGCTCTGGCCTACTGGGTAAGATCTTAACTCTTACTCTGGCCTAATTGCTAAGGTCTTAGACTCGTACTCTGGCCTACTGGTTAAGGTCTTAACTCTTACTCTGGCCTAATAGCTAAGATCTTAACTCTTACTCTGGCCTAACAGCTAAGGTCTTAGACTCATACTCTGGCCTACTGGTTAAGGTCTTAACTCTTACTCTGTCCTAATAGCTAAGGTCTTAGACTCGTACTATGGTTTACAGGTTAAGGTCTTAACTCTTACTCTGGCCTAATAGCTAAAGTCTTAGACTCGTACTCTGGCCTACTGGTTAAGGTCTTAACACTTACTCTGGCCTAATGGTTAAGGTCTTAACTCTTACTCTGGCCTAATAGCTAAGGTCTTAGACTCGTACTCTGGCATAATGGTTAAGGTCTTAGACTCTTACCCTGGCCTACTGGTTAAGGTCTTAACTCTTACTCTGGCATAATGGTTAAGGTCTTAGACTCTTACCCTGGCCTACTGGTTAAGGTCTTAACTCTTACTCTGGCTTACTGGTCAAGGTCTTAACTCTTACTCTGGCCTAATGGTTAAGGTCTTAACTCTTACTCTGGTCTAATAGCTAAGGTCTGAACTCTTACTCTGGCCTACTTGTTAAGGTCTTAACTCTTACTTTTGCCTAGAGGTTAAGGTCTTAACTCTTACTCTGGCCTAATGGTTAAGGTCTTAACTCTTACTCTGGCTTAATAGCTAAGGTCTTAACTCTTACTCTGGCCTAATAGCTAAGGTCTTAACTTTTACTCTGGCCTAATAGCTAAGGTCTTAGACTCGTACTCTGGCCTACTGGATAAGGTCTTAACTCTTACTCTGGCCTACTGGTTAAGGTCTTAACTCTTACTCTGGCCTAATAGCTAAGGTCTTAGACTCATACTCTGGCCTAATGGTTAAGGTCTTAGACTCTTACTCTGGCCTACTGGTTAAGGTCTTAACTCTTACTCTGGCCAACTGGTTAAGGTCTTAACTCTTACTCTGGCCTACTGGTTAAGTTCTTAACTCTTGCTCTGGCCTACTGGGTAAGGTTTTAACTCTTACTCTGGCCTACTGGTTAAGGGATTAACTCTTACTCTGGCCTAATGGCTAAGGTCTTAACTCTTCCTCTGGCCTACTGGTTAAGGTCTTAGACTCCTACTCTGGCCTAATAGCTAAGGTCCTAACTCTTACTCTGGCCTAATTGCTAAGGTCTTAGACTCTTACTCTGGCCTACTGGTTAAGGTCTTAACTCTTACTCTGGCCTACTGGTTAAGGGATTAACTCTTACTCTGGCCTAATGGCTAAGGTCTTAACTCTTCCTCTGGCCTACTGGTTAAGGTCTTAGACTCCTACTCTGGCCTAATAGCAAAGGTCTTAACTCTTACTCTGGCCTAATTGCTAAGGTCTTAGACTCTTACTCTGGCCTACTGGTTAAGGTCTTAACTCTTACTCTGGCCTACTGGTTAAGGGATTAACTCTTACTCTGGCCTAATGTGTAAGGTCTTAACTCTTGCTCTGGCCCACTGGTTGAGGTCTTAGACTCCTACTCTGGCCTAATAGCTAAGGTCTTAACTCTTACTCTAGCCTAATAGCTAAGGTCTTAGACTCGTACTCTGGCCTAATGGTTAAGGTCTTAACTCTTACTCTGGCCTAATAGCTAAGGTCTTAGACTCGTACTCTGGCCTACTTGTTAAGGTCGTAACTCTTGCTCTGGCCTACTCGGTAAGATCTTAACTCTTACTCTGGCCTAATTGCTAAGGTCTTAGACTCGTACTCTGGCCTACTGGTTAAGGTCTTAACTCTTACTCTGGCCTAATAGCTAAGATCTTAACTCTTACTCTGGCCTAACAGCTAAGGTCTTAGACTCGTACTCTGGCCTACTGGTTAAGGTCTTAACTCTTACTCTGTCCTAATAGCTAAGGTCTTAGACTCGTACTATGGTTTACAGGTTAAGGTCTTAACTCTTACTCTGGCCTAATAGCTAAGGTCTTAGACTCGTACTCTGGCCTACTGGTTAAGGTCTTAACTCTTACTCTGGCCTAAGAGCTAAGGTCTTAGACTCGTACTCTGGCCTAATGGTTAAGGTCTTAGACTCTTACCCTGGCCTACTGGTTAAGGTCTTAACTCTTACTCTGGCTTACTGGTTAAGGTCTTAACTCTTACTCTGGCCTAATGGTTAAGGTCTTCACTCTTTCTCTGGCCTAATAGCTAAGGTCTGAACTCTTACTCTGGCCTACTTGTTAAGGTCTTAACTCTTACTTTGGCCTACAGGTTAAGGTCTTAACTCTTACTCTGGCCTAATGGTTAATGTCTTAACTCTTACTCTGGCTTAATAGCTAAGGTCTTAACTCTTACTCTGGCCTAATAGCTAAGGTCTTAACTTTTACTCTGGCCTAATAGCTTAGGTCTTAGACTCGTACTCTGGCCTACTGGTTAAGGTCTTAACTCTTACTCTGGCCTACTGGTTAAGGTCTTAACTCTTACTCTGGCCTAATAGCTAAGGTCTTAGACTCATACTCTGGCCTAATGGTTAAGGTCTTAGACTCTTACTCTGGCCTACTGGTTAAGGTCTTAACTCTTACTCTGGCCTACTGGTTAAGGTCTTAACTCTTGCCCTGGCCTACTGGGTAAGGGCTTAACTCTTACTCTGGCCTAATTGCTAAGGTCTTAGACTCTTACTCTGGCCTACTGGTTAAGGTCTTAGACTCCTACTCTGGCCTAATAGCTAAGGTCTTAACTCTTACTCTAGCCTAATAGCTAAGGTCTTAGACTCGTACTCTGGCCTAATGGTTAAGGTCTTAACTCTTACTCTGGCCTAATAGCTGAGGTCTTAGACTCATACTCTGGCCTACTTGTTAAGGTCTTAACTCTTGCTCTGGCCTACTGGGTAAGATCTTAACTCTTACTCTGGCCTAATTGCTAAGGTCTTAGACTCGTACTCTGGCCTACTGGTTAAGGTCTTAACTCTTACTCTGGCCTAATAGCTAAGATCTTAACTCTTACTCTGGCCTAACAGCTAAGGTCTTAGACTCGTACTCTGGCCTACTGGTTAAGGTCTTAACTCTTACTCTGTCCTAATAGCTAAGGTCTTAGACTCGTACTCTGGCCTACTGGTTAAGGTCTTAACTCTTACTCTGGCCTAAGAGCTAAGGTCTTAGACTCGTACTCTGGCCTAATGGTTAAGGTCTTAGACTCTTACCCTGGCCTACTGGTTAAGGTCTTAACTCTTACTCTGGCTTACTGGTTACGGTCTTAACTCTTACTCTGGCCTAATGGTTAAGGTCTTAACTCTTATTCTGGCCTAATAGCTAAGGTCTGAACTCTTACTCTGGCCTACTTGTTAAGGTCTTAACTCTTACTTTGGCCTACAGGTTAAGGTATTAACTCTTACTCTGGCCTAATGGTTAAGGTCTTAACTCTTACTCTGGCTTAATAGCTAAGGTCTTAACTCTTACTCTGGCCTAATAGCTAAGGTCTTAACTTTTACTCTGGCCTAATAGCTAAGGTCTTAGACTCGTACTCTGGCCTACTGGTTAAGGTCTTAACTCTTACTCTGGCCTACTGGTTAAGGTCTTAACTCTTACTCTGGCCTAATAGCTAAGGTCTTAGACTCATACTCTGGCCTAATGGTTAAGGTCTTAGACTCTTACTCTGGCCTACTGGTTAAGGTCTTAACTCTTACTCTGGGCTACTGGTTAAGGTCTTAACTCTTACTCTGGCCTACTGGTTAAGGTCTTAACTCTTGCTCTGGCCTACTGGGTAAGGGCTTAACTCTTACTCTGGCCTAATTGCTAAGGTCTTAGACTCTTACTCTGGCCTACTGGTTAAGTTCTTAACTCTTGCTCTGGCCTACTGGGTAAGGGCTTAACTCTTACTCTGGCCTAATTGCTAAGGTCTTAGACTCTTACTCTGGCCTACTGGTTAAGGTCTTAACTCTTACTCTGGCCTACTGGTTAAGGGATTAACTCTTACTCTGGCCTAATGGCTAAGGTCTTAACTCTTCCTCTGGCCTACTGGTTAAGGTCTTAGACTCCTACTCTGGCCTAATAGCTAAGGTCCTAACTCTTACTCTGGCCTAATTGCTAAGGTCTTAGACTCTTACTCTGGCCTACTGGTTAAGGTCTTAACTCTTACTCTGGCCTACTGGTTAAGGGATTAACTCTTACTCTGGCCTAATGGCTAAGGTCTTAACTCTTCCTCTGGCCTACTGGTTAAGGTCTTAGACTCCTACTCTGGCCTAATAGCAAAGGTCTTAACTCTTACTCTGGCCTAATTGCTAAGGTCTTAGACTCTTACTCTGGCCTACTGGTTAAGGTCTTAACTCTTACTCTGGCCTACTGGTTAAGGGATTAACTCTTACTCTGGCCTAATGTCTAAGGTCTTAACTCTTGCTCTGGCCTACTGGTTAAGGTCTTAGACTCCTACTCTGGCCTAATAGCTAAGGTCTTAACTCTTACTCTAGCCTAATAGCTAAGGTCTTAGACTCGTACTCTTTCCTAATGGTTAAGGTCTGAACTCTTACTCTGGCCTAATAGCTAAGGTCTTAGACTCGTACTCTGGCCTACGTGTTAAGGTCGTAACTCTTGCTCTGGCCTACTGGGTAAGATCTTAACTCTTACTCTGGCCTAATTGCTAAGGTCTTAGACTCGTACTCTGGCCTACTGGTTAAGGTCTTAACTCTTACTCTGGCCTAATAGCTAAGATCTTAACTCTTACTCTGGCCTAACAGCTAAGGTCTTAGACTCGTACTCTGGCCTACTGGTTAAGGTCTTAACTCTTACTCTGTCCTAATAGCTAAGGTCTTAGACTCGTACTATGGTTTACAGGTTAAGGTCTTAACTCTTACTCTGGCCTACTAGCTAAGGTCTTAGACTCGTACTCTGGCCTACTGGTTAAGGTCTTAACTCTTACTCTGGCCTAAGAGCTAAGGTCTTAGACTCGTACTCTGGCCTAATGGTTAAGGTCTTAGACTCTTACCCTGGCCTACTGGTTAAGGTCTTAACTCTTACTCTGGCCTAATAGCTAAGATCTTAACTCTTACTCTGGCCTAACAGCTAAGGTCTTAGACTCGTACTCTGGCCTACTGGTTAAGGTCTTAACTCTTACTCTGTCCTAATAGCTAAGGTCTTAGACTCGTACTCTGGCCTACTGGTTAAGGTCTTAACTCTTACTCTGGCCTAAGAGCTAAGGTCTTAGACTCGTACTCTGGCCTAATGGTTAAGGTCTTAGACTCTTACCCTGGCCTACTGGTTAAGGTCTTAACTCTTACTCTGGCTTACTGGTTACGGTCTTAACTCTTACTCTGGCCTAATGGTTAAGGTCTTAACTCTTACTCTGGCCTAATAGCTAAGGTCTGAACTCTTACTCTGGCCTACTTGTTAAGGTCTTAACTCTTACTTTGGCCTACAGGTTAAGTCTTAACTCTTACTCTGGCCTAATGGTTAAGGTCTTAACTCTTACTCTGGCTTAATAGCTAAGGTCTTAACTCTTACTCTGGCCTAATAGCTAAGGTCTTAGACTCGAACTCTGGCCTACTGGTTAAGGTCTTAACTCTTACTCTGGCCTACTGGTTAAGGTCTTAACTCTTACTCTGTCCTAATAGCTAAGGTCTTAGACTCATACTCTGGCCTAATGGTTAAGGTCTTAGACTCTTACTCTGGCCTACTGGTTAAGGTCTTAACTCTTACTCTGGGCTACTGGTTAAGGTCTTAACTCTTACTCTGGCCTACTGGTTAAGGTCTTAACTCTTGCTCTGGCCTACTGGGTAAGGGCTTAACTCTTACTCTGGCCTAATTGCTAAGGTCTTAGACTCTTACTCTGGCCTACTGGTTAAGGTCTTAACTCTTACTCTGGCCTACTGGTTAAGGGATTAACTCTTACTCTCGCCTAATGGCTAAGGTCTTAACTCTTCCTCTGGCCTACTGGTTAAGGTCTTAGACTCCTACTCTGGCCTAATAGCTAAGGTCTTAACTCTTACACTGGCCTAATTGCTAAGGTCTTAGACTCTTACTCTGGCCTACTGGTTAAGGTCTTAACTCTTACTCTGGCCTACTGGTTAAGGGATTAACTCTTACTCTGGCCTAATAGCTAAGGTATTAACTCTTGCTCTGGCCTACTGGTTAAGGTCTTAGACTCCTACTCTGGCCTAATAGCTAAGGTCTTAACTCTTACTCTAGCCTAATAGCTAAGGTCTTAGACTCGTACTCTGGCCTAATGGTTAAGGTCTTAACTCTTACTCTGGCCTAATAGCTAAGGTCTTAGACTCATACTTTGGCCTACTGGTTAAGGTCTTAACTCTTGCTCTGGCCTACTGGGTAAGATCTTAACTCTTACTCTGGCCTAATTGCTAAGGTCTTAGACTCGTACTATGGCCTACAGGTTAAGGTCTTAACTCTTACTCTGGCCTAATAGCTAAGGTCTTAGACTCATACTCCGGCCTACTGGTTAAGCTCTTAACTCTTACTCTGGCCTAATAGCTAAGGTCTTAGACTTGTACTCTGGCCTAATGGTTAAGGTCTTAGACTCTTACCCTGGCCTACTGGTTAAGGTCTTAACTCTTACTCTGGCTTACTGGTTAAGGTCTTAACTCTTACTCTGGCCTAATGGTTAAGGTTTTAACTCTTACTCTGGCCTAATAGCTAAGGTCTTAACTTTTACTCTGGCCTTATAGCTAAGGTCTTAGACTCGTACTCTGGCCTACTGGATAAGGTCTTAACTCTTACTCTGGCCTACTGGTTAAGGTCTTAACTCTTACTCTGGCCTAATAGCTAAGGTCTTAGACTCATACTCTGGCCTACTGGTTAAGGTCTTAGACTCTTACTCTGGCCTACTGGTTAAGGTCTTAACTCTTACTCTGTCCGACTGGTTAAGGTCTTAACTCTTACTCTGGCCTACTGGTTAAGGTCTTAACTCTTGCTCTGGCCTACTGGTTAAGGTCTTAACTCTTACTCTGGCTTACTGGTTACGGTCTTAACTCTTACTCTGGCCTAATGGTTAAGGTCTTAACTCTTACTCTGGCCTAATAGCTAAGGTCTGAACTCTTACTCTGGCCTACTTGTTAAGGTCTTAACTCTTACTTTGGCCTACAGGTTAAGTCTTAACTCTTACTCTGGCCTAATGGTTAAGGTCTTAACTCTTACTCTGGCTTAATAGCTAAGGTCTTAACTCTTACTCTGGCCTAATAGCTAAGGTCTTAGACTCGTACTCTGGCCTACTGGTTAAGGTCTTAACTCTTACTCTGGCCTACTGGTTAAGGTCTTAACTCTTACTCTGGCCTAATAGCTAAGGTCTTAGACTCATACTCTGGCCTAATGGTTAAGGTCTTAGACTCTTACTCTGGCCTACTGGTTAAGGTCTTAACTCTTACTCTGGCCTAACAGCTAAGGTCTTAGACTCGTACTCTGGCCTACTGGTTAAGGTCTTAACTCTTACTCTGTCCTAATAGCTAAGGTCTTAGACTCGTACTCTGGCCTACTGGTTAAGGTCTTAACTCTTACTCTGGCCTAAGAGCTAAGGTCTTAGACTCGTACTCTGGCCTAATGGTTAAGGTCTTAGACTCTTACCCTGGCCTACTGGTTAAGGTCTTAACTCTTACTCTGGCTTACTGGTTACGGTCTTAACTCTTACTCTGGCCTAATGGTTAAGGTCTTAACTCTTACTCTGGCCTAATAGCTAAGGTCTGAACTCTTACTCTGGCCTACTTGTTAAGGTCTTAACTCTTACTTTGGCCTACAGGTTAAGTCTTAACTCTTACTCTGGCCTAATGGTTAAGGTCTTAACTCTTACTCTGGCTTAATAGCTAAGGTCTTAACTCTTACTCTGGCCTAATAGCTAAGGTCTTAGACTCGAACTCTGGCCTACTGGTTAAGGTCTTAACTCTTACTCTGGCCTACTGGTTAAGGTCTTAACTCTTACTCTGTCCTAATAGCTAAGGTCTTAGACTCATACTCTGGCCTAATGGTTAAGGTCTTAGACTCTTACTCTGGCCTACTGGTTAAGGTCTTAACTCTTACTCTGGGCTACTGGTTAAGGTCTTAACTCTTACTCTGGCCTACTGGTTAAGGTCTTAACTCTTGCTCTGGCCTACTGGGTAAGGGCTTAACTCTTACTCTGGCCTAATTGCTAAGGTCTTAGACTCTTACTCTGGCCTACTGGTTAAGGTCTTAACTCTTACTCTGGCCTACTGGTTAAGGGATTAACTCTTACTCTCGCCTAATGGCTAAGGTCTTAACTCTTCCTCTGGCCTACTGGTTAAGGTCTTAGACTCCTACTCTGGCCTAATAGCTAAGGTCTTAACTCTTACACTGGCCTAATTGCTAAGGTCTTAGACTCTTACTCTGGCCTACTGGTTAAGGTCTTAACTCTTACTCTGGCCTACTGGTTAAGGGATTAACTCTTACTCTGGCCTAATAGCTAAGGTATTAACTCTTGCTCTGGCCTACTGGTTAAGGTCTTAGACTCCTACTCTGGCCTAATAGCTAAGGTCTTAACTCTTACTCTAGCCTAATAGCTAAGGTCTTAGACTCGTACTCTGGCCTAATGGTTAAGGTCTTAACTCTTACTCTGGCCTAATAGCTAAGGTCTTAGACTCGTACTTTGGCCTACTGGTTAAGGTCTTAACTCTTGCTCTGGCCTACTGGGTAAGATCTTAACTCTTACTCTGGCCTAATTGCTAAGGTCTTAGACTCGTACTATGGCCTACAGGTTAAGGTCTTAACTCTTACTCTGGCCTAATAGCTAAGGTCTTAGACTCATACTCCGGCCTACTGGTTAAGCTCTTAACTCTTACTCTGGCCTAATAGCTAAGGTCTTAGACTTGTACTCTGGCCTAATGGTTAAGGTCTTAGACTCTTACCCTGGCCTACTGGTTAAGGTCTTAACTCTTACTCTGGCTTACTGGTTAAGGTCTTAACTCTTACTCTGGCCTAATGGTTAAGGTTTTAACTCTTACTCTGGCCTAATAGCTAAGGTCTTAACTTTTACTCTGGCCTTATAGCTAAGGTCTTAGACTCGTACTCTGGCCTACTGGATAAGGTCTTAACTCTTACTCTGGCCTACTGGTTAAGGTCTTAACTCTTACTCTGGCCTAATAGCTAAGGTCTTAGACTCATACTCTGGCCTACTGGTTAAGGTCTTAGACTCTTACTCTGGCCTACTGGTTAAGGTCTTAACTCTTACTCTGTCCGACTGGTTAAGGTCTTAACTCTTACTCTGGCCTACTGGTTAAGGTCTTAACTCTTGCTCTGGCCTACTGGTTAAGGTCTTAACTCTTACTCTGGCTTACTGGTTACGGTCTTAACTCTTACTCTGGCCTAATGGTTAAGGTCTTAACTCTTACTCTGGCCTAATAGCTAAGGTCTGAACTCTTACTCTGGCCTACTTGTTAAGGTCTTAACTCTTACTTTGGCCTACAGGTTAAGTCTTAACTCTTACTCTGGCCTAATGGTTAAGGTCTTAACTCTTACTCTGGCTTAATAGCTAAGGTCTTAACTCTTACTCTGGCCTAATAGCTAAGGTCTTAGACTCGTACTCTGGCCTACTGGTTAAGGTCTTAACTCTTACTCTGGCCTACTGGTTAAGGTCTTAACTCTTACTCTGGCCTAATAGCTAAGGTCTTAGACTCATACTCTGGCCTAATGGTTAAGGTCTTAGACTCTTACTCTGGCCTACTGGTTAAGGTCTTAACTCTTACTCTGGCCTAACAGCTAAGGTCTTAGACTCGTACTCTGGCCTACTGGTTAAGGTCTTAACTCTTACTCTGTCCTAATAGCTAAGGTCTTAGACTCGTACTCTGGCCTACTGGTTAAGGTCTTAACTCTTACTCTGGCCTAAGAGCTAAGGTCTTAGACTCGTACTCTGGCCTAATGGTTAAGGTCTTAGACTCTTACCCTGGCCTACTGGTTAAGGTCTTAACTCTTACTCTGGCTTACTGGTTACGGTCTTAACTCTTACTCTGGCCTAATGGTTAAGGTCTTAACTCTTACTCTGGCCTAATAGCTAAGGTCTGAACTCTTACTCTGGCCTACTTGTTAAGGTCTTAACTCTTACTTTGGCCTACAGGTTAAGTCTTAACTCTTACTCTGGCCTAATGGTTAAGGTCTTAACTCTTACTCTGGCTTAATAGCTAAGGTCTTAACTCTTACTCTGGCCTAATAGCTAAGGTCTTAGACTCGAACTCTGGCCTACTGGTTAAGGTCTTAACTCTTACTCTGGCCTACTGGTTAAGGTCTTAACTCTTACTCTGGCCTAATAGCTAAGGTCTTAGACTCATACTCTGGCCTAATGGTTAAGGTCTTAGACTCTTACTCTGGCCTACTGGTTAAGGTCTTAACTCTTACTCTGGGCTACTGGTTAAGGTCTTAACTCTTACTCTGGCCTACTGGTTAAGGTCTTAACTCTTGCTCTGGCCTACTGGGTAAGGGCTTAACTCTTACTCTGGCCTAATTGCTAAGGTCTTAGACTCTTACTCTGGCCTACTGGTTAAGGTCTTAACTCTTACTCTGGCCTACTGGTTAAGGGATTAACTCTTACTCTCGCCTAATGGCTAAGGTCTTAACTCTTCCTCTGGCCTACTGGTTAAGGTCTTAGACTCCTACTCTGGCCTAATAGCTAAGGTCTTAACTCTTACACTGGCCTAATTGCTAAGGTCTTAGACTCTTACTCTGGCCTACTGGTTAAGGTCTTAACTCTTACTCTGGCCTACTGGTTAAGGGATTAACTCTTACTCTGGCCTAATAGCTAAGGTCTTAACTCTTGCTCTGGCCTACTGGTTAAGGTCTTAGACTCCTACTCTGGCCTAATAGCTAAGGTCTTAACTCTTACTCTAGCCTAATAGCTAAGGTCTTAGACTCGTACTCTGGCCTAATGGTTAAGGTCTTAACTCTTACTCTGGCCTAATAGCTAAGGTCTTAGACTCGTACTTTGGCCTACTGGTTAAGGTCTTAACTCTTGCTCTGGCCTACTGGGTAAGATCTTAACTCTTACTCTGGCCTAATTGCTAAGGTCTTAGACTCGTACTATGGCCTACAGGTTAAGGTCTTAACTCTTACTCTGGCCTAATAGCTAAGGTCTTAGACTCATACTCCGGCCTACTGGTTAAGCTCTTAACTCTTACTCTGGCCTAATAGCTAAGGTCTTAGACTTGTACTCTGGCCTAATGGTTAAGGTCTTAGACTCTTACCCTGGCCTACTGGTTAAGGTCTTAACTCTTACTCTGGCTTACTGGTTAAGGTCTTAACTCTTACTCTGGCCTAATGGTTAAGGTTTTAACTCTTACTCTGGCCTAATAGCTAAGGTCTTAACTTTTACTCTGGCCTTATAGCTAAGGTCTTAGACTCGTACTCTGGCCTACTGGATAAGGTCTTAACTCTTACTCTGGCCTACTGGTTAAGGTCTTAACTCTTACTCTGGCCTAATAGCTAAGGTCTTAGACTCATACTCTGGCCTAATGGTTAAGGTCTTAGACTCTTACTCTGGCCTACTGGTTAAGGTCTTAACTCTTACTCTGTCCGACTGGTTAAGGTCTTAACTCTTACTCTGGCCTACTGGTTAAGGTCTTAACTCTTGCTCTGGCCTACTGGTTAAGGTCTTAACTCTTACTCTGGCTTACTGGTTACGGTCTTAACTCTTACTCTGGCCTAATGGTTAAGGTCTTAACTCTTACTCTGGCCTAATAGCTAAGGTCTGAACTCTTACTCTGGCCTACTTGTTAAGGTCTTAACTCTTACTTTGGCCTACAGGTTAAGTCTTAACTCTTACTCTGGCCTAATGGTTAAGGTCTTAACTCTTACTCTGGCTTAATAGCTAAGGTCTTAACTCTTACTCTGGCCTAATAGCTAAGGTCTTAGACTCATACTCTGGCCTACTGGTTAAGGTCTTAACTCTTACTCTGGCCTACTGGTTAAGGTCTTAACTCTTACTCTGGCCTAATAGCTAAGGTCTTAGACTCATACTCTGGCCTAATGGTTAAGGTCTTAGACTCTTACTCTGGCCTACTGGTTAAGGTCTTAACTCTTACTCTGTCCGACTGGTTAAGGTCTTAACTCTTACTCTGGCTTACTGGTTAAGGTCTTAACTCTTACTCTGGCCTAATGGTTAAGGTCTTAACTCTTACTCTGGCCTAATAGCTAAGGTATGAACTCTTACTCTGGCCTACTTGTTAAGGTCTTAACTCTTACTTTTGCCTAGAGGTTAAGGTCTTAACTCTTACTCTGGCCTAATGGTTAAGGTCTTAACTCTTACTCTGGCCTAATAGCTAAGGTCTTAGACTCATACTCTGGCCTAATGGATATGGTCTTAGACTCTTACTCTGGCCTACTGGTTAAGGTCTTAACTCTTACTCTGGCCGACTGGTTAAGGTCTTAACTCTTACTCTGGCCTACTGGCTAAGGTCTTAACTCTTGCTCTGGCCTACTGGGTAAGGGCTTAACTCTTACTCTGGCCTAATGGTTAAGGTCTTAGACTCTTACTCTGGCCTACTGGTTAAGGTCTTAACTCTTACTCTGGGCTACTGGTTAAGGTCTTAACTCTTACTCTGGCCTACTGGTTAAGGTCTTAACTCTTGCTCTGGCCTACTGGGTAAGGGCTTAACTCTTACTCTGGCCTAATTGCTAAGGTCTTAGACTCTTACTCTGGCCTACTGGTTAAGGTCTTAACTCTTACTCTGGCCTACTGGTTAAGGGATTAACTCTTACTCTCGCCTAATGGCTAAGGTCTTAACTCTTCCTCTGGCCTACTGGTTAAGGTCTTAGACTCCTACTCTGGCCTAATAGCTAAGGTCTTAACTCTTACACTGGCCTAATTGCTAAGGTCTTAGACTCTTACTCTGGCCTACTGGTTAAGGTCTTAACTCTTACTCTGGCCTACTGGTTAAGGGATTAACTCTTACTCTGGCCTAATAGCTAAGGTCTTAACTCTTGCTCTGGCCTACTGGTTAAGGTCTTAGACTCCTACTCTGGCCTAATAGCTAAGGTCTTAACTCTTACTCTAGCCTAATAGCTAAGGTCTTAGACTCGTACTCTGGCCTAATGGTTAAGGTCTTAACTCTTACTCTGGCCTAATAGCTAAGGTCTTAGACTCGTACTTTGGCCTACTGGTTAAGGTCTTAACTCTTGCTCTGGCCTACTGGGTAAGATCTTAACTCTTACTCTGGCCTAATTGCTAAGGTCTTAGACTCGTACTATGGCCTACAGGTTAAGGTCTTAACTCTTACTCTGGCCTAATAGCTAAGGTCTTAGACTCATACTCCGGCCTACTGGTTAAGCTCTTAACTCTTACTCTGGCCTAATAGCTAAGGTCTTAGACTTGTACTCTGGCCTAATGGTTAAGGTCTTAGACTCTTACCCTGGCCTACTGGTTAAGGTCTTAACTCTTACTCTGGCTTACTGGTTAAGGTCTTAACTCTTACTCTGGCCTAATGGTTAAGGTTTTAACTCTTACTCTGGCCTAATAGCTAAGGTCTTAACTTTTACTCTGGCCTTATAGCTAAGGTCTTAGACTCGTACTCTGGCCTACTGGATAAGGTCTTAACTCTTACTCTGGCCTACTGGTTAAGGTCTTAACTCTTACCCTGGCCTAATAGCTAAGGTCTTAGACTCCTACTCTGGCCTAATGGTTAAGGTCTTAGACTCTTACTCTGGCCTACTGGTTAAGGTCTTAACTCTTACTCTGGCCGACTGGTTAAGGTCTTAACTCTTACTCTGGCCTACTGGTTAAGGTCTTAACTCTTGCTCTGGCCTACTGGGTAAGGGCTTAACTCTTACTCTGGCCTAATTGCTAAGGTCTTAGACTCTTACTCTGGCCTACTGGTTAAGGTCTTAACTCTTACTCTGGCCTACTGGTTAAGGGATTAACTCTTACTCTGGCCTAATGGCTAAGGTCTTAACTCTTCCTCTGGCCTACTGGTTAAGGTCTTAGACTCCTACTTTGGCCTAATAGCTAAGGTCCTAACTCTTACTCTGGCCTAATTGCTAAGGTCTTAGACTCTTACTCTGGCCTACTGGTTAAGGTCTTAACTCTAACTCTGGCCTACTGGTTAAGGGATTAACTCTTACTCTGGCCTAATGGCTAAGGTCTTAACTCTTCCTCTGGCCTACTGGTTAAGGTCTTAGACTTCTACTCTGGCCTAATAGCAAAGGTCTTAACTCTTACTCTGGCCGATTGCTAAGGTCTTAGACTCTTACTCTGGCCTACTGGTTAAGGTCTTAACTCTTACTCTGGCCTACTGGTTAAGGGATTAACTCTTACTCTGGCCTAATGGCTAAGGTCTTAACTCTTACTCTGGCCTACTGGTTAAGGTCTTAGACTCCTACTCTGGCCTAATAGCTAAGGTCTTAACTCTTTCTCTGGCCTAATAGCTAAGGTCTTAACTCTTACTCTAGCCTAATAGCTAAGGTCTTAGACTCGTACTCTGGCCTAATGGTTAAGGTCTTAACTCTTACTCTGGCCTAATAGCTAAGGTCTTAGACTCGTACTCTGGCCTACTGGTTAAGGTCTTAACTCTTACTCTGGCCTACTGGTTAAGGTCTTAACTCTTACTCTGGCCTACTGGTTAAGGCATTAACTCTTACTCTGGCCTAATGGCTAAGGTCTTAACTCTTCCTCTGGCCTACTAGTTAAGGTCTTAGACTCCTACTCTGGCCTAATAGCTAAGGTCTTAACTCTTACTCCGGCCTAATTGCTAAGGTCTTAGACTCTTACTCTGGCCTACTGGTTAAGGTCTTAACTCTTACTCTGGCCTACTGGTTAAGGGATTAACTCTTACTCTGGCCTAATGGCTAAGGTCTTAACTCTTCCTCTGGCCTACTGGTTAAGGTCTTAGACTCCTACTCTGGCCTAATAGCTAAGGTCCTAACTCTTACTCTGGCCTAATTGCTAAGGTCTTAGACTCTTACTCTGGCCTACTGGATAAGGTCTTAACTCTTACTCTGGCCTACTGGTTAAGGGATTAACATTAACTCTGGCCTAATAGCTAAGGTCTTAGACTCGTACTCTGGCCTACTGGTTAAGGTCTTAACTCTTACTCTGTCCTAATAGCTAAGGTCTTAACTCTTACTCTGGCCTAATAACTAAGGTCTGAACTCTTACTCTGGCCTACTTGTTAAGGTCTTAACTCTTACTCTGGCATTATAGCTAAGGTCTTAACTCTTACTCTGGCCTACTGGTTAAGGTCTTAACTCTTACTCTGGCCTAATAGCTAATGTCTTAACTCTTACTCTGGCCTAATAGCTAAGGTCTTAACTCCTACTCTGGCCTAATAGCTAAGGTCTTAGACTCGTACTCTGGCCTAATGGTTAAGGTCTTAACTCTTACTCTGGACTAATAGCTAAGGTTTTAGACTCGTACTCTGGCCTACTGGTTAAGGTCTTAACTCGTACTCTGGCCTACAGGTTAAGGTCTTAACTCTTGCTCTGGCCTACTGGGTAAGGGCTTAACTCTTACTCTGGCCTAATTGCTAAGGTCTTAGACTCTTACTCTGGCCTACTGGTTAAGGTCTTAACTCTTACTCTGGCCTACTGGTTAAGGGATTAACTCTTACTCTGGCCTAATGGCTAAGGTCTTAACTCTTCCTCTGGCCTACTGGTTAAGGTCTTAGACTCCTACTCTGGCCTAATAGCTAAGGTCCTAACTCTTACTCTGGCCTAATTGCTAAGGTCTTAGACTCTTACTCTGGCCTACTGGTTAAGGTCTTAACTCTTACTCTGGCCTACTGGTTAAGGGATTAACTCTTACTCTGGCCTAATGGCTAAGGTCTTAACTCTTCCTCTGGCCTACTGGTTAAGGTCTTAGACTCCTACTCTGGCCTAATAGCAAAGGTCTTAACTCTTACTCTGGCCTAATTGCTAAGGTCTTAGACTCTTACTCTGGCCTACTGGTTAAGGTCTTAACTCTTACTCTGGCCTACTGGTTAAGGGATTAACTCTTACTCTGGCCTAATGTCTAAGGTCTTAACACTTGCTCTGGCCTACTGGTTAAGGTCTTAGACTCCTACTCTGGCCTAATAGCTAAGGTCTTAACTCTTACTCTAGCCTAATAGCTAAGGTCTTAGACTCGTACTCTTTCCTAATGGTTAAGGTCTTAACTCTTACTCTGGCCTAATAGCTAAGGTCTTAGACTCGTACTCTGGCCTACTTGTTAAGGTCGTAACTCTTGCTCTGGCCTACTGGGTAAGATCTTAACTCTTACTCTGGCCTAATTGCTAAGGTCTTAGACTCGTACTCTGGCCTACTGGTTAAGGTCTTAACTCTTACTCTGGCCTAATAGCTAAGATCTTAACTCTTACTCTGGCCTAACAGCTAAGGTCTTAGACTCGTACTCTGGCCTACTGGTTAAGGTCTTAACTCTTACTCTGTCCTAATAGCTAAGGTCTTAGACTCGTACTATGGTTTACAGGTTAAGGTCTTAACTCTTACTCTGGCCTAATAGCTAAGGTCTTAGACTCGTACTCTGGCCTACTGGTTAAGGTCTTAACTCTTACTCTGGCCTAAGAGCTAAGGTCTTAGACTCGTACTCTGGCCTAATGGTTAAGGTCTTAGACTCTTACCCTGGCCTACTGGTAAAGGTCTTAACTCTTACTCTGGCTTACTGGTTAAGGTCTTAACTCTTACTCTGGCCTAATGGTTAAGGTCTTCACTCTTACTCTGGCCTAATAGCTAAGGTCTGAACTCTTACTCTGGCCTACTTGTTAAGGTCTTAACTCTTACTTTGGCCTACAGGTTAAGGTCTTAACTCTTACTCTGGCCTAATGGTTAATGTCTTAACTCTTACTATGGCTTAATAGCTAAGGTCTTAACTCTTACTCTGGCCTAATAGCTAAGGTCTTAACTTTTACTCTGGCCTAATAGCTAAGGTCTTAGACTCGTACTCTGGCCTAATGGTTAAGGTCTTAACTCTTACTCTGGCCTACTGGTTAAGGTCTTAGACTCGTACTCTGGCCTACTGGTTAAGGTCTTAACTCTTACTCTGGCCTAAGAGCTAAGGTCTTAGACTCGTACTCTGGCCTAATGGTTAAGGTCTTAGACTCTTACCCTGGCCTACTGGTTAAGGTCTTAACTCTTACTCTGGCTTACTGGTTAAGGTCTTAACTCTTACTCTGGCCTAATGGTTAAGGTCTTCACTCTTACTCTGGCCTAATAGCTAAGGTCTGAACTCTTACTCTGGCCTACTTGTTAAGGTCTTAACTCTTACTTTGGCCTACAGGTTAAGGTCTTAACTCTTACTCTGGCCTAATGGTTAATGTCTTAACTCTTACTCTGGCTTAATAGCTAAGGTCTTAACTCTTACTCTGGCCTAATAGCTAAGGTCTTAACTTTTACTCTGGCCTAATAGCTAAGGTCTTAGACTCGTACTCTGGCCTAATGGTTAAGGTCTTAACTCTTACTCTGGACTAATAGCTAAGGTTTTAGACTCGTACTCTGGCCTACTGGTTAAGGTCTTAACTCGTACTCTGGCCTACAGGTTAAGGTCTTAACTCTTACTCTGGCCTACTGGTTAAGGTCTTAACTCTTACTCTGGCCTAATATCTAAGGTCTTAGACTCGTACTCTGGCCTACTGGTTAAGGTCTTAACTCTTACTCTGGCCTACTGGTTAAGGTCTTAACTCTTACTCTGGCCTACTGGTTAAGGCATTAACTCTTACTCTGGCCTAATGGCTAAGGTCTTAACTCTTCCTCTGGCCTACTAGTTAAGGTCTTAGACTCCTACTCTGGCCTAATAGCTAAGGTCTTAACTCTTACTCCGGCCTAATTGCTAAGGTCTTAGACTCTTACTCTGGCCTACTGGTTAAGGTCTTAACTCTTACTCTGGCCTACTGGTTAAGGGATTAACTCTTACTCTGGCCTAATGGCTAAGGTCTTAGACTCGTACTTTGGCCTACTGGTTAAGGTCTTAACTCTTACTCTGGCCTAATAGCTAAGGTCTTAACTCTTACTCTGGCCTACTGGTTAAGGTCTTAACTCTTACTCTGGCCTAATAGCTAAGGTCTTAACTCTTACTCTGGCCTAATAGCTAAGGTCTTAGACTCGTTCTCTGGCCTACTGGTTAAGGTCTTAACTCTTACTCTGGCCTAATAGCCAAGGTCTTAGACTCATACTCTGGCCTAATGGTTAAGGTCTTAGACTCTTACTCTGGCCTACTGGTTAAGGTCTTAACTCTTACTCTGGCCTACTGGTTAAGGTCTTAACTCTTGCTCTGGCCTACTGGTTAAGGTCTTAACTCTTACTCTGGCCTAATTGCTAAGGTCTTGGACTCTTACTCTGGCCTACTGGTTAAGGTCTTAACTCTTACTCTGGCCTACTGGTTAAGGGATTAACTCTTACTCTGGCCTAATGGCTAAGGTCTTAACTCTTACTCTGGCCTACTGGTTAAGGTCTTAGACTCCTACTCTAGCCTAATAGCTAAGGTCTTAACTCTTTCTCTGGCCTAATAGCTAAGGTCTTAACTCTTACTCTAGCCTAATAGCTAAGGTCTTAGACTCGTACTCTGGCCTAATGGTTAAGGTCTTAACTCTTACTCTGGCCTAATAGCTAAGGTCTTAGACTCGTACTCTGGCCTACTGGTTAAGGTCTTAACTCTTACTATGGCCTACTGGTTAAGGTCTTAACTCTTACTCTGGCCTACTGGTTAAGGCATTAACTCTTACTCTGGCCTAATGGCTAAGGTCTTAACTCTTCCTCTGGCCTACTAGTTAAGGTCTTAGACTCCTACTCTGGCCTAATAGCTAAGGTCTTAACTCTTACTCCGGCCTAATTGCTAAGGTCTTAGACTCTTACTCTGGCCTACTGGTTAAGGTCTTAACTCTTACTCTGGCCTACTGGTTAAGGGATTAACTCTTACTCTGGCCTAATGGCTAAGGTCTTAGACTCGTACTTTGGCCTACTGGTTAAGGTCTTAACTCTTACTCTGGCCTAATAGCTAAGGTCTTAACTCTTACTCTGGCCTACTGGGTAAGGTCTTAACTCTTACTCTGGCCTAATAGCTAAGGTCTTAACTCTTACTCTGGCCTAATAGCTAAGGTCTTAGACTCGTACTCTGGCCTACTGGTTAAGGTCTTAACTCTTACTCTGGCCTAATAGCCAAGGTCTTAGACTCTTACTCTGGCCTACTGGTTAAGGTCTTAACTCTTACTCTGGCCTACTGGTTAAGGGATTAACTCTTACTCTGGCCTAATGGCTAAGGTCTTAGACTCGTACTCTTGCCTACTGGTTAAGGTCTTAACTCTTGCTCTGGCCTACTGGGTAAGATCTTAACTCTTACTCTGGCCTAATTGCTAAGGTCTTAGACTCGTACTCTGGCCTACTGGTTAAGGTCTTAACTCTTACTCTGGCCTAATAGCTAAGATCTTAACTCTTACTCTGGCCTAACAGCTAAGGTCTTAGACTCGTACTCTGGCCTACTGGTTAAGGTCTTAACTCTTACTCTGTCCTAATAGCTAAGGTCTTAGACTCGTACTATGGTTTACAGGTTAAGGTCTTAACTCTTACTCTGGCCTAATAGCTAAGGTCTTAGACTCGTACTCTGGCCTACTGGTTAAGGTCTTAACACTTACTCTGGCCTAAGAGCTAAGGTCTTAGACTCGTACTCTGGCATAATGGTTAAGGTCTTAGACTCTTACCCTGGCCTACTGGTTAAGGTCTTAACTCTTACTCTGGCTTACTGGTCAAGGTCTTAACTCTTACTCTGGCCTAATGGTTAAGGTCTTAACTCTTACTCTGGCCTAATAGCTAAGGTCTGAACTCTTACTCTGGCCTACTTGTTAAGGTCTTAACTCTTACTTTTGCCTAGAGGTTAAGGTCTTAACTCTTACTCTGGCCTAATGGTTAAGGTCTTAACTCTTACTCTGGCTTAATAGCTAAGGTCTTAACTCTTACTCTGGCCTAATAGCTAAGGTCTTAACTTTTACTCTGGCCTAATAGCTAAGGTCTTAGACTTGTACTCTGGCCTACTGGATAAGGTCTTAACTCTTACTCTGGCCTACTGGTTAAGGTCTTAACTCTTACTCTGGCCTAATAGCTAAGGTCTTAGACTCATACTCTGGCCTAATGGTTAAGGTCTTAGACTCATACTCTGGCCTAATGGTTAAGGTCTTAGACTCTTACTCTGGCCTACTGGTTAAGGTCTTAACTCTTACTCTGGCCTACTGGATAAGGTCTTAACTCTTGCTCTGGCCTACTGGTTAAGGTCTTAACTCTTACTCTGGCCTAATTGCTAAGGTCTTGGACTCTTACTCTGGCCTACTGGTTAAGGTCTTAACTCTTACTCTGGCCTACTGGTTAAGGGATTAACTCTTACTCTGGCCTAATGGCTAAGGTCTTAACTCTTACTCTGGCCTACTGGTTAAGGTCTTAGACTCCTACTCTAGCCTAATAGCTAAGGTCTTAACTCTTTCTCTGGCCTAATAGCTAAGGTCTTAACTCTTACTCTAGCCTAATAGCTAAGGTCTTAGACTCGTACTCTGGCCTAATGGTTAAGGTCTTAACTCTTACTCTGGCCTAATAGCTAAGGTCTTAGACTCGTACTCTGGCCTACTGGTTAAGGTCTTAACTCTTACTATGGCCTACTGGTTAAGGTCTTAACTCTTACTCTGGCCTACTGGTTAAGGCATTAACTCTTACTCTGGCCTAATGGCTAAGGTCTTAACTCTTCCTCTGGCCTACTAGTTAAGGTCTTAGACTCCTACTCTGGCCTAATAGCTAAGGTCTTAACTCTTACTCCGGCCTAATTGCTAAGGTCTTAGACTCTTACTCTGGCCTACTGGTTAAGGTCTTAACTCTTACTCTGGCCTACTGGTTAAGGGATTAACTCTTACTCTGGCCTAATGGCTAAGGTCTTAGACTCGTACTTTGGCCTACTGGTTAAGGTCTTAACTCTTACTCTGGCCTAATAGCTAAGGTCTTAACTCTTACTCTGGCCTACTGGGTAAGGTCTTAACTCTTACTCTGGCCTAATAGCTAAGGTCTTAACTCTTACTCTGGCCTAATAGCTAAGGTCTTAGACTCGTACTCTGGCCTACTGGTTAAGGTCTTAACTCTTACTCTGGCCTAATAGCCAAGGTCTTAGACTCTTACTCTGGCCTACTGGTTAAGGTCTTAACTCTTACTCTGGCCTACTGGTTAAGGGATTAACTCTTACTCTGGCCTAATGGCTAAGGTCTTAGACTCGTACTCTTGCCTACTGGTTAAGGTCTTAACTCTTGCTCTGGCCTACTGGGTAAGATCTTAACTCTTACTCTGGCCTAATTTCTAAGGTCTTAGACTCGTACTCTGGCCTACTGGTTAAGGTCTTAACTCTTACTCTGGCCTAATAGCTAAGATCTTAACTCTTACTCTGGCCTAACAGCTAAGGTCTTAGACTCGTACTCTGGCCTACTGGTTAAGGTCTTAACTCTTACTCTGTCCTAATAGCTAAGGTCTTAGACTCGTACTATGGTTTACAGGTTAAGGTCTTAACTCTTACTCTGGCCTAATAGCTAAGGTCTTAGACTCGTACTCTGGCCTACTGGTTAAGGTCTTAACACTTACTCTGGCCTAAGAGCTAAGGTCTTAGACTCGTACTCTGGCATAATGGTTAAGGTCTTAGACTCTTACCCTGGCCTACTGGTTAAGGTCTTAACTCTTACTCTGGCTTACTGGTCAAGGTCTTAACTCTTACTCTGGCCTAATGGTTAAGGTCTTAACTCTTACTCTGGCCTAATAGCTAAGGTCTGAACTCTTACTCTGGCCTACTTGTTAAGGTCTTAACTCTTACTTTTGCCTAGAGGTTAAGGTCTTAACTCTTACTCTGGCCTAATGGTTAAGGTCTTAACTCTTACTCTGGCTTAATAGCTAAGGTCTTAACTCTTACTCTGGCCTAATAGCTAAGGTCTTAACTTTTACTCTGGCCTAATAGCTAAGGTCTTAGACTCGTACTCTGGCCTACTGGATAAGGTCTTAACTCTTACTCTGGCCTACTGGTTAAGGTCTTAACTCTTACTCTGGCCTAATAGCTAAGGTCTTAGACTCATACTCTGGCCTAATGGTTAAGGTCTTAGACTCTTACTCTGGCCTACTGGTTAAGGTCTTAACTCTTACTCTGGCCAACTGGTTAAGGTCTTAACTCTTACTCTGGCCTACTGGTTAAGTTCTTAACTCTTGCTCTGGCCTACTGGGTAAGGGCTTAACTCTTACTCTGGCCTAATTGCTAAGGTCTTAGACTCTTACTCTGGCCTACTGGTTAAGGTTTTAACTCTTACTCTGGCCTACTGGTTAAGGGATTAACTCTTACTCTGGCCTAATGGCTAAGGTCTTAACTCTTCCTCTGGCCTACTGGTTAAGGTCTTAGACTCCTACTCTGGCCTAATAGCTAAGGTCCTAACTCTTACTCTGGCCTAATTGCTAAGGTCTTAGACTCTTACTCTGGCCTACTGGTTAAGGTCTTAACTCTTACTCTGGCCTACTGGTTAAGGGATTAACTCTTACTCTGGCCTAATGGCTAAGGTCTTAACTCTTCCTCTGGCCTACTGGTTAAGGTCTTAGACTCCTACTCTGGCCTAATAGCAAAGGTCTTAACACTTACTCTGGCCTAATTGCTAAGGTCTTAGACTCTTACTCTGGCCTACTGGTTAAGGTCTTAACTCTTACTCTGGCCTACTGGTTAAGGGATTAACTCTTACTCTGGCCTAATGTCTAAGGTCTTAACTCTTGCTCTGGCCTACTGGTTAAGGTCTTAGACTCCTACTCTGGCCTAATAGCTAAGGTCTTAACTCTTACTCTAGCCTAATAGCTAAGGTCTTAGACTCGTACTCTGGCCTAATGGTTAAGGTCTTAACTCTTACTCTGGCCTAATAGCTAAGGTCTTAGACTCGTACTCTGGCCTACTTGTTAAGGTCGTAACTCTTGCTCTGGCCTACTCGGTAAGATCTTAACTCTTACTCTGGCCTAATTGCTAAGGTCTTAGACTCGTACTCTGGCCTACTGGTTAAGGTCTTAACTCTTACTCTGGCCTAATAGCTAAGATCTTAACTCTTACTCTGGCCTAACAGCTAAGGTCTTAGACTCGTACTCTGGCCTACTGGTTAAGGTCTTAACTCTTACTCTGTCCTAATAGCTAAGGTCTTAGACTCGTACTATGGTTTACAGGTTAAGGTCTTAACTCTTACTCTGGCCTAATAGCTAAGGTCTTAGACTCGTACTCTGGCCTACTGGTTAAGGTCTTAACTCTTACTCTGGCCTAAGAGCTAAGGTCTTAGACTCGTACTCTGGCCTAATGGTTAAGGTCTTAGACTCTTACCCTGGCCTACTGGTTAAGGTCTTAACTCTTACTCTGGTTTACTGGTTAAGGTCTTAACTCTTACTCTGGCCTAATGGTTAAGGTCTTCACTCTTACTCTGGCCTAATAGCTAAGGTCTGAACTCTTACTCTGGCCTACTTGTTAAGGTCTTAACTCTTACTTTGGCCTACAGGTTAAGGTCTTAACTCTTACTCTGGCCTAATGGTTAATGTCTTAACTCTTACTCTGGCTTAATAGCTAAGGTCTTAACTCTTACTCTGGCCTAATAGCTAAGGTCTTAACTTTTACTCTGGCCTAATAGCTTAGGTCTTAGACTCGTACTCTGGCCTACTGGTTAAGGTCTTAACTCTTACTCTGGCCTACTGGTTAAGGTCTTAACTCTTACTCTGGCCTAATAGCTAAGGTCTTAGACTCATACTCTGGCCTAATGGTTAAGGTCTTAGACTCTTACTCTGGCCTACTGGTTAAGGTCTTAACTCTTACTCTGGCCTACTGGTTAAGGTCTTAACTCTTGCCCTGGCCTACTGGGTAAGGGCTTAACTCTTACTCTGGCCTAATTGCTAAGGTCTTAGACTCTTACTCTGGCCTACTGGTTAAGGTCTTAGACTCCTACTCTGGCCTAATAGCTAAGGTCTTAACTCTTACTCTAGCCTAATAGCTAAGGTCTTAGACTCGTACTCTGGCCTAATGGTTAAGGTCTTAACTCTTACTCTGGCCTAATAGCTGAGGTCTTAGACTCATACTCTGGCCTACTTGTTAACGTCTTAACTCTTGCTCTGGCCTACTGGGTAAGATCTTAACTCTTACTCTGGCCTAATTGCTAAGGTCTTAGACTCGTACTCTGGCCTACTGGTTAAGGTCTTAACTCTTACTCTGGCCTAATAGCTAAGATCTTAACTCTTACTCTGGCCTAACAGCTAAGGTCTTAGACTCGTACTCTGGCCTACTGGTTAAGGTCTTAACTCTTACTCTGTCCTAATAGCTAAGGTCTTAGACTCGTACTCTGGCCTACTGGTTAAGGTCTTAACTCTTACTCTGGCCTAAGAGCTAAGGTCTTAGACTCGTACTCTGGCCTAATGGTTAAGGTCTTAGACTCTTACCCTGGCCTACTGGTTAAGGTCTTAACTCTTACTCTGGCTTACTGGTTACGGTCTTAACTCTTACTCTGGCCTAATGGTTAAGGTCTTAACTCTTACTCTGGCCTAATAGCTAAGGTCTGAACTCTTACTCTGGCCTACTTGTTAAGGTCTTAACTCTTACTTTGGCCTACAGGTTAAGGTCTTAACTCTTACTCTGGCCTAATGGTTAAGGTCTTAACTCTTACTCTGGCTTAATAGCTAAGGTCTTAACTCTTACTCTGGCCTAATAGCTAAGGTCTTAACTTTTACTCTGGCCTAATAGCTAAGGTCTTAGACTCGTACTCTGGCCTACTGGTTAAGGTCTTAACTCTTACTCTGGCCTACTGGTTAAGGTCTTAACTCTTACTCTGGCCTAATAGCTAAGGTCTTAGACTCATACTCTGGCCTAATGGTTAAGGTCTTAGACTCTTACTCTGGCCTACTGGTTAAGGTCTTAACTCTTACTCTGGGCTACTGGTTAAGGTCTTAACTCTTACTCTGGCCTACTGGTTAAGGTCTTAACTCTTGCTCTGGCCTACTGGGTAAGGGCTTAACTCTTACTCTGGCCTAATTGCTAAGGTCTTAGACTCTTACTCTGGCCTACTGGTTAAGTTCTTAACTCTTGCTCTGGCCTACTGGGTAAGGGCTTAACTCTTACTCTGGCCTAATTGCTAAGGTCTTAGACTCTTACTCTGGCCTACTGGTTAAGGTCTTAACTCTTACTCTGGCCTACTGGTTAAGGGATTAACTCTTACTCTGGCCTAATGGCTAAGGTCTTAACTCTTCCTCTGGCCTACTGGTTAAGGTCTTAGACTCCTACTCTGGCCTAATAGCAAAGGTCTTAACTCTTACTCTGGCCTAATTGCTAAGGTCTTAGACTCTTACTCTGGCCTACTGGTTAAGGTCTTAACTCTTACTCTGGCCTACTGGTTAATGGATTAACTCTTACTCTGGCCTAATGTCTAAGGTCTTAACTCTTGCTCTGGCCTACTGGTTAAGGTCTTAGACTCCTACTCTGGCCTAATAGCTAAGGTCTTAACTCTTACTCTAGCCTAATAGCTAAGGTCTTAGACTCGTACTCTTTCCTAATGGTTAAGGTCTTAACTCTTACTCTGGCCTAATAGCTAAGGTCTTAGACTCGTACTCTGGCCTACTTGTTAAGGTCGTAACTCTTGCTCTGGCCTACTGGGTAAGATCTTAACTCTTACTCTGGCCTAATTGCTAAGGTCTTAGACTCGTACTCTGGCCTACTGGTTAAGGTCTTAACTCTTACTCTGGCCTAATAGCTAAGATCTTAACTCTTACTCTGGCCTAACAGCTAAGGTCTTAGACTCATACTCTGGCCTACTGGTTAAGGTCTTAACTCTTACTCTGTCCTAATAGCTAAGGTCTTAGACTCGTACTATGGTTTACAGGTTAAGGTCTTAACTCTTACTCTGGCCTAATAGCTAAGGTCTTAGACTCGTACTCTGGCCTACTGGTTAAGGTCTTAACTCTTACTCTGGCCTAAGAGCTAAGGTCTTAGACTCGTACTCTGGCCTAATGGTTAAGGTCTTAGACTCTTACCCTGGCCTACTGGTTAAGGTCTTAACTCTTACTCTGGCTTACTGGTTAAGGTCTTAACTCTTACTCTGGCCTAATGGTTAAGGTCTTCACTCTTACTCTGGCCTAATAGCTAAGGTCTGAACTCTTACTCTGGCCTACTTGTTAAGGTCTTAACTCTTACTTTGGCCTACAGGTTAAGGTCTTAACTCTTACTCTGGCCTAATGGTTAATGTCTTAACTCTTACTCTGGCTTAATAGCTAAGGTCTTAACTCTTACTCTGGCCTAATAGCTAAGGTCTTAACTTTTACTCTGGCCTAATAGCTAAGGTCTTAGACTCGTACTCTGGCCTACTGGTTAAGGTCTTAACTCTTACTCTGGCCTACTGGTTAAGGTCTTAACTCTTACTCTGGCCTAATAGCTAAGGTCTTAGACTCATACTCTGGCCTAATGGTTAAGGTCTTAGACTCTTACTCTGGCCCACTGGTTAAGGTCTTAACTCTTACTCTGGCCTACTGGTTAAGGTCTTAACTCTTGCCCTGGCCTACTGGGTAAGGGCTTAACTCTTACTCTGGCCTAATTGCTAAGGTCTTAGACTCTTACTCTGGCCTACTGGTTAAGGTCTTAGACTCCTACTCTGGCCTAATAGCTAAGGTCTTAACTCTTACTCTAGCCTAATAGCTAAGGTCTTAGACTCGTACTCTGGCCTAATGGTTAAGGTCTTAACTCTTACTCTGGCCTAATAGCTGAGGTCTTAGACTCATACTCTGGCCTACCTGTTAAGGTCTTAACTCTTGCTCTGGCCTACTGGGTAAGATCTTAACTCTTACTCTGGCCTAATTGCTAAGGTCTAAGACTCGTACTCTGGCCTACTGGTTAAGGTCTTAACTCTTACTCTGGCCTAATAGCTAAGATCTTAACTCTTACTCTGGCCTAACAGCTAAGGTCTTAGACTCGTACTCTGGCCTACTGGTTAAGGTCTTAACTCTTACTCTGTCCTAATAGCTAAGGTCTTAGACTCGTACTCTGGCCTACTGGTTAAGGTCTTAACTCTTACTCTGGCCTAAGAGCTAAGGTCTTAGACTCGTACTCTGGCCTAATGGTTAAGGTCTTAGACTCTTACCCTGGCCTACTGGTTAAGGTCTTAACTCTTACTCTGGCTTACTGGTTACGGTCTTAACTCTTACTCTGGCCTAATGGTTAAGGTCTTAACTCTTACTCTGGCCTAATAGCTAAGGTCTGAACTCTTACTCTGGCCTACTTGTTAAGGTCTTAACTCTTACTTTGGCCTACAGGTTAAGTCTTAACTCTTACTCTGGCCTAATGGTTAAGGTCTTAACTCTTACTCTGGCCTACTGGTTAAGGTCTTAACTCTTACTCTGGCCTAATAGCTAAGGTCTTAGACTCATACTCTGGCCTAATGGTTAAGGTCTTAGACTCTTACTCTGGCCTACTGATTAAGGTCTTAACTCTTACTCTGGGCTACTGGTTAAGGTCTTAACTCTTACTCTGGCCTACTGGTTAAGGTCTTAACTCTTGCTCTGGCCTACTGGGTAAGGGCTTAACTCTTACTCTGGCCTAATTGCTAAGGTCTTAGACTCTTACTCTGGCCTACTGGTTAAGGTCTTAACTCTTACTCTGGCCTACTGGTTAAGGGATTAACTCTTACTCTCGCCTAATGGCTAAGGTCTTAACTCTTCCTCTGGCCTACTGGTTAAGGTCTTAGACTCCTACTCTGGCCTAATAGCTAAGGTCTTAACTCTTACACTGGCCTAATTGCTAAGGTCTTAGACTCTTACTCTGGCCTACTGGTTAAGGTCTTAACTCTTACTCTGGCCTAATAGCTAAGATCTTAACTCTTACTCTGGCCTAACAGCTAAGGTCTTAGACTCGTACTCTGGCCTACTGGTTAAGGTCTTAACTCTTACTCTGTCCTAATAGCTAAGGTCTTAGACTCGTACTCTGGCCTACTGGTTAAGGTCTTAACTCTTACTCTGGCCTAAGAGCTAAGGTCTTAGACTCGTACTCTGGCCTAATGGTTAAGGTCTTAGACTCTTACCCTGGCCTACTGGTTAAGGTCTTAACTCTTACTCTGGCTTACTGGTTACGGTCTTAACTCTTACTCTGGCCTAATGGTTAAGGTCTTAACTCTTACTCTGGCCTAATAGCTAAGGTCTGAACTCTTACTCTGGCCTACTTGTTAAGGTCTTAACTCTTACTTTGGCCTACAGGTTAAGGTCTTAACTCTTACTCTGGCCTAATGGTTAAGGTCTTAACTCTTACTCTGGCTTAATAGCTAAGGTCTTAACTCTTACTCTGGCCTAATAGCTAAGGTCTTAACTTTTACTCTGGCCTAATAGCTAAGGTCTTAGACTCGTACTCTGGCCTACTGGTTAAGGTCTTAACTCTTACTCTGGCCTACTGGTTAAGGTCTTAACTCTTACTCTGGCCTAATAGCTAAGGTCTTAGACTCATACTCTGGCCTAATGGTTAAGGTCTTAGACTCTTACTCTGGCCTACTGGTTAAGGTCTTAACTCTTACTCTGGGCTACTGGTTAAGGTCTTAACTCTTACTCTGGCCTACTGGTTAAGGTCTTAACTCTTGCTCTGGCCTACTGGGTAAGGGCTTAACTCTTACTCTGGCCTAATTGCTAAGGTCTTAGACTCTTACTCTGGCCTACTGGTTAAGTTCTTAACTCTTGCTCTGGCCTACTGGGTAAGGGCTTAACTCTTACTCTGGCCTAATTGCTAAGGTCTTAGACTCTTACTCTGGCCTACTGGTTAAGGTCTTAACTCTTACTCTGGCCTACTGGTTAAGGGATTAACTCTTACTCTGGCCTAATGGCTAAGGTCTTAACTCTTCCTCTGGCCTACTGGTTAAGGTCTTAGACTCCTACTCTGGCCTAATAGCAAAGGTCTTAACTCTTACTCTGGCCTAATTGCTAAGGTCTTAGACTCTTACTCTGGCCTACTGGTTAAGGTCTTAACTCTTACTCTGGCCTACTGGTTAATGGATTAACTCTTACTCTGGCCTAATGTCTAAGGTCTTAACTCTTGCTCTGGCCTACTGGTTAAGGTCTTAGACTCCTACTCTGGCCTAATAGCTAAGGTCTTAACTCTTACTCTAGCCTAATAGCTAAGGTCTTAGACTCGTACTCTTTCCTAATGGTTAAGGTCTTAACTCTTACTCTGGCCTAATAGCTAAGGTCTTAGACTCGTACTCTGGCCTACTTGTTAAGGTCGTAACTCTTGCTCTGGCCTACTGGGTAAGATCTTAACTCTTACTCTGGCCTAATTGCTAAGGTCTTAGACTCGTACTCTGGCCTACTGGTTAAGGTCTTAACTCTTACTCTGGCCTAATAGCTAAGATCTTAACTCTTACTCTGGCCTAACAGCTAAGGTCTTAGACTCGTACTCTGGCCTACTGGTTAAGGTCTTAACTCTTACTCTGTCCTAATAGCTAAGGTCTTAGACTCGTACTATGGTTTACAGGTTAAGGTCTTAACTCTTACTCTGGCCTAATAGCTAAGGTCTTAGACTCGTACTCTGGCCTACTGGTTAAGGTCTTAACTCTTACTCTGGCCTAAGAGCTAAGGTCTTAGACTCGTACTCTGGCCTAATGGTTAAGGTCTTAGACTCTTACCCTGGCCTACTGGTTAAGGTCTTAACTCTTACTCTGGCTTACTGGTTAAGGTCTTAACTCTTACTCTGGCCTAATGGTTAAGGTCTTCACTCTTACTCTGGCCTAATAGCTAAGGTCTGAACTCTTACTCTGGCCTACTTGTTAAGGTCTTAACTCTTACTTTGGCCTACAGGTTAAGGTCTTAACTCTTACTCTGGCCTAATGGTTAATGTCTTAACTCTTACTCTGGCTTAATAGCTAAGGTCTTAACTCTTACTCTGGCCTAATAGCTAAGGTCTTAACTTTTACTCTGGCCTAATAGCTAAGGTCTTAGACTCGTACTCTGGCCTACTGGTTAAGGTCTTAACTCTTACTCTGGCCTACTGGTTAAGGTCTTAACTCTTACTCTGGCCTAATAGCTAAGGTCTTAGACTCATACTCTGGCCTAATGGTTAAGGTCTTAGACTCTTACTCTGGCCCACTGGTTAAGGTCTTAACTCTTACTCTGGCCTACTGGTTAAGGTCTTAACTCTTGCCCTGGCCTACTGGGTAAGGGCTTAACTCTTACTCTGGCCTAATTGCTAAGGTCTTAGACTCTTACTCTGGCCTACTGGTTAAGGTCTTAGACTCCTACTCTGGCCTAATAGCTAAGGTCTTAACTCTTACTCTAGCCTAATAGCTAAGGTCTTAGACTCGTACTCTGGCCTAATGGTTAAGGTCTTAACTCTTACTCTGGCCTAATAGCTGAGGTCTTAGACTCATACTCTGGCCTACCTGTTAAGGTCTTAACTCTTGCTCTGGCCTACTGGGTAAGATCTTAACTCTTACTCTGGCCTAATTGCTAAGGTCTAAGACTCGTACTCTGGCCTACTGGTTAAGGTCTTAACTCTTACTCTGGCCTAATAGCTAAGATCTTAACTCTTACTCTGGCCTAACAGCTAAGGTCTTAGACTCGTACTCTGGCCTACTGGTTAAGGTCTTAACTCTTACTCTGTCCTAATAGCTAAGGTCTTAGACTCGTACTCTGGCCTACTGGTTAAGGTCTTAACTCTTACTCTGGCCTAAGAGCTAAGGTCTTAGACTCGTACTCTGGCCTAATGGTTAAGGTCTTAGACTCTTACCCTGGCCTACTGGTTAAGGTCTTAACTCTTACTCTGGCTTACTGGTTACGGTCTTAACTCTTACTCTGGCCTAATGGTTAAGGTCTTAACTCTTACTCTGGCCTAATAGCTAAGGTCTGAACTCTTACTCTGGCCTACTTGTTAAGGTCTTAACTCTTACTTTGGCCTACAGGTTAAGTCTTAACTCTTACTCTGGCCTAATGGTTAAGGTCTTAACTCTTACTCTGGCTTAATAGCTAAGGTCTTACCTCTTACTCTGGCCTAATAGCTAAGGTCTTAGACTCGTACTCTGGCCTACTGGTTAAGGTCTTAACTCTTACTCTGGCCTACTGGTTAAGGTCTTAACTCTTACTCTGGCCTAATAGCTAAGGTCTTAGACTCATACTCTGGCCTAATGGTTAAGGTCTTAGACTCTTACTCTGGCCTACTGATTAAGGTCTTAACTCTTACTCTGGGCTACTGGTTAAGGTCTTAACTCTTACTCTGGCCTACTGGTTAAGGTCTTAACTCTTGCTCTGGCCTACTGGGTAAGGGCTTAACTCTTACTCTGGCCTAATTGCTAAGGTCTTAGACTCTTACTCTGGCCTACTGGTTAAGGTCTTAACTCTTACTCTGGCCTACTGGTTAAGGGATTAACTCTTACTCTCGCCTAATGGCTAAGGTCTTAACTCTTCCTCTGGCCTACTGGTTAAGGTCTTAGACTCCTACTCTGGCCTAATAGCTAAGGTCTTAACTCTTACACTGGCCTAATTGCTAAGGTCTTAGACTCTTACTCTGGCCTACTGGTTAAGGTCTTAACTCTTACTCTGGCCTACTGGTTAAGGGATTAACTCTTACTCTGGCCTAATAGCTAAGGTCTTAACTCTTCCTCTAGCCTACTGGTTAAGGTCTTAGACTCCTACTCTGGCCTAATAGCTAAGGTCTTAACTCTTACTCTAGCCTAATAGCTAAGGTCTTAGACTCGTACTCTGGCCTAATGGTTAAGGTCTTAACTCTTACTCTGGCCTAATAGCTAAGGTCTTAGACTCGTACTTTGGCCTACTGGTTAAGGTCTTAACTCTTGCTCTGGCCTACTGGGTAAGATCTTAACTCTTACTCTGGCCTAATTGCTAAGGTCTTAGACTCGTACTATGGCCTACAGGTTAAGGTCTTAACTCTTACTCTGGCCTAATAGCTAAGGTCTTAGACTCATACTCCGGCCTACTGGTTAAGCTCTTAACTCTTACTCTGGCCTAATAGCTAAGGTCTTAGACTTGTACTCTGGCCTAATGGTTAAGGTCTTAGACTCTTACCCTGGCCTACTGGTTAAGGTCTTAACTCTTACTCTGGCTTACTGGTTAAGGTCTTAACTCTTACTCTGGCCTAATAGTTAAGGTTTTAACTCTTACTCTGGCCTAATAGCTAAGGTCTTAACTTTTACTCTGGCCTTATAGCTAAGGTCTTAGACTCGTACTCTGGCCTACTGGATAAGGTCTTAACTCTTACTCTGGCCTACTGGTTAAGGTCTTAACTCTTACTCTGGCCTAATAGCTAAGGTCTTAGACTCATACTCTGGCCTAATGGTTAAGGTCTTAGACTCTTACTCTGGCCTACTGGTTAAGGTCTTAACTCTTACTCTGGCCGACTGGTTAAGGTCTTAACTCTTACTCTGGCCTACTGGTTAAGGTCTTAACTCTTGCTCTGGCCTACTGGGTAAGGGCTTAACTCTTACTCTGGCCTAATTGCTAACGTCTTAGACTCTTACTCTGGCCTACTGGTTAAGGTCTTAACTCTTACTCTGGCCTACTGGTTAAGGGATTAACTCTTACTCTGGCCGAATGGCTAAGGTCTTAACTCTTCCTCTGGCCTACTGGTTAAGGTCTTAGACTCCTACTCTGGCCTAATAGCTAAGGTCCTAACTCTTACTCTGGCCTAATTGCTAAGGTCTTAGACTCTTACTCTGGCCTACTGGTTAAGGTCTTAACTCTAACTCTGGCCTACTGGTTAAGGGATTAATTCTTACTCTGGCATAATGGCTAAGGTCTTAACTCTTCCTCTGGCCTACTGGTTAAGGTCTTAGACTTCTACTCTGGCCTAATAGCAAAGGTCTTAACTCTTACTCTGGCCGATTGCTAAGGTCTTAGACTCTTACTCTGGCCTACTAGTTAAGGTCTTAACTCTTACTCTGGCCTACTGGTTAAGGGATTAACTCTTACTCTGGCCTAATGGCTAAGGTCTTAACTCTTGCTCTGGCCTACTGGTTAAGGTCTTAGACTCCTACTCTGGCCTAATGGCTAAGGTCTTAACTCTTACTCTAGCCTAATAGCTAAGGTCTTAGACTCGTACTCTGGCCTAATGGTTAAGGTCTTAACTCTTACTCTGGCCTAATAGCTAAGGTCTTAGACTCGTACTCTGGCCTACTTGTTAAGGTCTTAACACTTGCTCTGGCCTACTGGGTAAGATCTTAACTCTTACTCTGGCCTAATTGCTAAGGTCTTAGACCCGTACTCTGGCCTACTAGTTAAGGTCTTAACTCTTACTCTGGCCTAATAGCTAAGATCTTAACTCTTACTCTGGCCTAACAGCTAAGGTCTTAGACTCGTACTCTGGCCTACTGGTTAAGGTCTTAACTCTTACTCTGTCCTAATAGCTAAGGTCTTAGACTCGTACTATGGTTTACAGGTTAAGGTCTTAACTCTTACTCTGGCCTAATAGCTAAGGTCTTAGACTCGTACTCTGGCCTACTGGTTAAGGTCTTAACTCTTACTATGGCCTAAGAGCTAAGGTCTTAGACTCGTACTCTGGCCTAATGGTTAAGGTCTTAGACTCTTACCCTGGCCTACTGGTTAAGGTCTTAACTCTTACTCTGGCTTACTGGTTAAGGTCTTAACTCTTACTCTGGCCTAATGGTTAAGGTCTTCACTCTTACTCTGGCCTAATAGCTAAGCTCTGAACTCTTACTCTGGCCTACATGTTAAGGTCTTAACTCTTACTTTGGCCTACAGGTTAAGGTCTTAACTCTTACTCTGGCCTAATGGTTAATGTCTTAACTCTTACTCTGGCTTAATAGCTAAGGTCTTAACTCTTACTCTGGCCTAATAGCTAAGGTCTTAACTTTTACTCTGGCCTAATAGCTAAGGTCTTAGACTCGTACTCTGGCCTACTGGTTAAGGTCTTAACTCTTACTCTGGCCTACTGGTTAAGGTCTTAACTCTTACTCTGGCCTAATAGCTAAGGTCTTAGACTCATACTCTGGCCTAATGGTTAAGGTCTTAGACTCTTACTCTGGCCTACTGGTTAAGGTCTTAACTCTTACTCTGGCCTACTGGTTAAGGTCTTAACTCTTACTCTGGCCTAATGGTTAAGGTCTTAACTCTTACTCTGGCCTAATAGCTAAGGTCTGAACTCTTACTCTGGCCTACTTGTTAAGGTCTTAACTCTTACTTTTGCCTAGAGGTTAAGGTCTTAACTCTTACCCTGGCCTACTGGTTAAGGTCTTAACTCTTACTCTGGCTTACTGGTTACGGTCTTAACTCTTACTCTGGCCTAATGGTTAAGGTCTTAACTCTTACTCTGGCCTAATAGCTAAGGTCTGAACTCTTACTCTGGCCTACTTGTTAAGGTCTTAACTCTTACTTTGGCCTACAGGTTAAGTCTTAACTCTTACTCTGGCCTAATGGTTAAGGTCTTAACTCTTACTCTGGCTTAATAGCTAAGGTCTTAACTCTTACTCTGGCCTAATAGCTAAGGTCTTAGACTCGTACTCTGGCCTACTGGTTAAGGTCTTAACTCTTACTCTGGCCTACTGGTTAAGGTCTTAACTCTTACTCTGGCCTAATAGCTAAGGTCTTAGACTCATACTCTGGCCTAATGGTTAAGGTCTTAGACTCTTACTCTGGCCTACTGGTTAAGGTCTTAACTCTTACTCTGGGCTACTGGTTAAGGTCTTAACTCTTACTCTGGCCTACTGGTTAAGGTCTTAACTCTTGCTCTGGCCTACTGGGTAAGGGCTTAACTCTTACTCTGGCCTAATTGCTAAGGTCTTAGACTCTTACTCTGGCCTACTGGTTAAGGTCTTAACTCTTACTCTGGCCTACTGGTTAAGGGATTAACTCTTACTCTCGCCTAATGGCTAAGGTCTTAACTCTTCCTCTGGCCTACTGGTTAAGGTCTTAGACTCCTACTCTGGCCTAATAGCTAAGGTCTTAACTCTTACACTGGCCTAATTGCTAAGGTCTTAGACTCTTACTCTGGCCTACTGGTTAAGGTCTTAACTCTTACTCTGGCCTACTGGTTAAGGGATTAACTCTTACTCTGGCCTAATAGCTAAGGTCTTAACACTTCCTCTGGCCTACTGGTTAAGGTCTTAGACTCCTACTCTGGCCTAATAGCTAAGGTCTTAACTCTTACTCTAGCCTAATAGCTAAGGTCTTAGACTCGTACTCTGGCCTAATGGTTAAGGTCTTAACTCTTACTCTGGCCTAATAGCTAAGGTCTTAGACTCGTACTTTGGCCTACTGGTTAAGGTCTTAACTCTTGCTCTGGCCTACTGGGTAAGATCTTAACTCTTACTCTGGCCTAATTGCTAAGGTCTTAGACTCGTACTATGGCCTACAGGTTAAGGTCTTAACTCTTACTCTGGCCTAATAGCTAAGGTCTTAGACTCATACTCCGGCCTACTGGTTAAGCTCTTAACTCTTACTCTGGCCTAATAGCTAAGGTCTTAGACTTGTACTCTGGCCTAATGGTTAAGGTCTTAGACTCCTACCCTGGCCTACTGGTTAAGGTCTTAACTCTTACTCTGGCTTACTGGTTAAGGTCTTAACTCTTACTCTGGCCTAATAGTTAAGGTTTTAACTCTTACTCTGGCCTAATAGCTAAGGTCTTAACTTTTACTCTGGCCTTATAGCTAAGGTCTTAGACTCGTACTCTGGCCTACTGGATAAGGTCTTAACTCTTACTCTGGCCTACTGGTTAAGGTCTTAACTCTTACTCTGGCCTAATAGCTAAGGTCTTAGACTCATACTCTGGCCTAATGGTTAAGGTCTTAGACTCTTACTCTGGCCTACTGGTTAAGGTCTTAACTCTTACTCTGGCCGACTGGTTAAGGTCTTAACTCTTACTCTGGCCTACTGGTTAAGGTCTTAACTCTTGCTCTGGCCTACTGGGTAAGGGCTTAACTCTTACTCTGGCCTAATTGCTAACGTCTTAGACTCTTACTCTGGCCTACTGGTTAAGGTCTTAACTCTTACTCTGGCCTACTGGTTAAGGGATTAACTCTTACTCTGGCCGAATGGCTAAGGTCTTAACTCTTCCTCTGGCCTACTGGTTAAGGTCTTAGACTCCTACTCTGGCCTAATAGCTAAGGTCCTAACTCTTACTCTGGCCTAATTGCTAAGGTCTTAGACTCTTACTCTGGCCTACTGGTTAAGGTCTTAACTCTAACTCTGGCCTACTGGTTAAGGGATTAATTCTTACTCTGGCCTAATGGCTAAGGTCTTAACTCTTCCTCTGGCCTACTGGTTAAGGTCTTAGACTTCTACTCTGGCCTAATAGCAAAGGTCTTAACTCTTACTCTGGCCGATTGCTAAGGTCTTAGACTCTTACTCTGGCCTACTAGTTAAGGTCTTAACTCTTACTCTGGCCTACTGGTTAAGGGATTAACTCTTACTCTGGCCTAATGGCTAAGGTCTTAACTCTTGCTCTGGCCTACTGGTTAAGGTCTTAGACTCCTACTCTGGCCTAATGGCTAAGGTCTTAACTCTTACTCTAGCCTAATAGCTAAGGTCTTAGACTCGTACTCTGGCCTAATGGTTAAGGTCTTAACTCTTACTCTGGCCTAATAGCTAAGGTCTTAGACTCGTACTCTGGCCTACTTGTTAAGGTCTTAACACTTGCTCTGGCCTACTGGGTAAGATCTTAACTCTTACTCTGGCCTAATTGCTAAGGTCTTAGACCCGTACTCTGGCCTACTAGTTAAGGTCTTAACTCTTACTCTGGCCTAATAGCTAAGATCTTAACTCTTACTCTGGCCTAACAGCTAAGGTCTTAGACTCGTACTCTGGCCTACTGGTTAAGGTCTTAACTCTTACTCTGTCCTAATAGCTAAGGTCTTAGACTCGTACTATGGTTTACAGGTTAAGGTCTTAACTCTTATTCTGGCCTAATAGCTAAGGTCTTAGACTCGTACTCTGGCCTACTGGTTAAGGTCTTAACTCTTACTATGGCCTAAGAGCTAAGGTCTTAGACTCGTACTCTGGCCTAATGGTTAAGGTCTTAGACTCTTACCCTGGCCTACTGGTTAAGGTCTTAACTCTTACTCTGGCTTACTGGTTAAGGTCTTAACTCTTACTCTGGCGTAATGGTTAAGGTCTTCACTCTTACTCTGGCCTAATAGCTAAGCTCTGAACTCTTACTCTGGCCTACATGTTAAGGTCTTAACTCTTACTTTGGCCTACAGGTTAAGGTCTTAACTCTTACTCTGGCCTAATGGTTAATGTCTTAACTCTTACTCTGGCTTAATAGCTAAGGTCTTAACTCTTACTCTGGCCTAATAGCTAAGGTCTTAACTTTTACTCTGGCCTAATAGCTAAGGTCTTAGACTCGTACTCTGGCCTACTGGTTAAGGTCTTAACTCTTACTCTGGCCTACTGGTTAAGGTCTTAACTCTTACTCTGGCCTAATAGCTAAGGTCTTAGACTCATACTCTGGCCTAATGGTTAAGGTCTTAGACTCTTACTCTGGCCTACTGGTTAAGGTCTTAACTCTTACTCTGGCCTACTGGTTAAGGTCTTAACTCTTACTCTGGCCTAATGGTTAAGGTCTTAACTCTTACTCTGGCCTAATAGCTAAGGTCTGAACTCTTACTCTGGCCTACTTGTTAAGGTCTTAACTCTTACTTTTGCCTAGAGGTTAAGGTCTTAACTCTTACTCTGGCCTAATGGTTAAGGTCTTAACTCTTACTCTGGCTTAATAGCTAAGGTCTTAACTCTTACTCTGGCCTAATAGCTAAGGTCTTAACTTTTACTCTGGCCTAATAGCTAAGGTCTTAGACTCGTACTCTGGCCTACTGGATAAGGTCTTAACTCTTACTCTGGCCTACTGGTTAAGGTCTTAACTCTTACTCTGGCCTAATAGCTAAGGTCTTAGACTCATACTCTGGCCTAATGGTTAAGGTCTTAGACTCTTACTCTGGCCTACTGGTTAAGGTCTTAACTCTTACTCTGGCCGACTGGTTAAGGTCTTAACTCTTACTCTGGCCTACTGGTTAAGGTCTTAACTCTTGCTCTGGCCTACTGGGTAAGGGCTTAACTCTTACTCTGGCCTAATTGCTAAGGTCTTAGACTCTTACTCTGGCCTACTGGTTAAGGTCTTAACTCTTACTCTGGCCTACTGGTTAAGGGATTAACTCTTACTCTGGCCTAATGGCTAAGGTCTTAACTCTTCCTCTGGCCTACTGGTTAAGGTCATAGACTCCTACTCTGGCCTAATAGCTAAGGTCCTAACTCTTACTCTGGCCTAATTGCTAAGGTCTTAGACTCTTACTCTGGCCTACTGGTTAAGGTCTTAACTCTTACTCTGGCCTACTGGTTAAGGGATTAACTCTTACTCTGGCCTAATGGCTAAGGTCTTAACTCTTCCTCTGGCCTACTGGTTAAGGTCTTAGACTCCTACTCTGGCCTAATAGCAAACGTCTTAACTCTTACTCTGGCCTAATTGCTAAGGTCTTAGACTCTTACTCTGGCCTACTGGTTAAGGTCTTAACTCTTACTCTGGCCTACTGGTTAAGGGATTAACTCTTACTCTGGCCTAATGGCTAAGGTCTTAACTCTTGCTCTGGCCTACTGGTTAAGGTCTTAGACTCCTACTCTGGCCTAATAGCTAAGGTCTTAACTCTTACTCTAGCCTAATAGCTAAGGTCTTAGACTCGTACTCTGGCCTAATGGTTAAGGTCTTAACTCTTACTCTGGCCTAATAGCTAAGGTCTTAGACTCGTACTCTGGCCTACTTGTTAAGGTCTTAACTCTTGCTCTGGCCTACTGGGTAAGATCTTAACTCTTACTCTGGCCTAATTACTAAGGTCTTAGACTCGTACTCTGGCCTACTGGTTAAGGTCTTAACTCTTACTCTGGCCTAATAGCTAAGATCTTAACTCTTACTCTGGCCTAACAGCTAAGGTCTGAACTCTTACTCTGGCCTAATAGCTAAGGTCTTAGACTCGTACTATGGTTTACAGGTTAAGGTCTTAACTCTTACTCTGGCCTAATAGCTAAGGTCTTAGACTCGTACTCTGGCCTACTGGTTAAGGTCTTAACTCTTACTATGGCCTAAGAGCTAAGGTCTTAGACTCGTACTCTGGCCTAATGGTTAAGGTCTTAGACTCTTACCCTGGCCTACTGGTTAAGGTCTTAACTCTTACTCTGGCTTACTGGTTAAGGTCTTAACTCTTACTCTGGCCTAATGGTTAAGGTCTTCACTCTTACTCTGGCCTAATAGCTAAGCTCTGAACTCTTACTCTGGCCTACATGTTAAGGTCTTAACTCTTACTTTGGCCTACAGGTTAAGGTCTTAACTCTTACTCTGGCCTAATGGTTAATGTCTTAACTCTTACTCTGGCTTAATAGCTAAGGTCTTAACTCTTACTCTGGCCTAATAGCTAAGGTCTTAACTTTTACTCTGGCCTAATAGCTAAGGTCTTAGACTCGTACTCTGGCCTACTGGTTAAGGTCTTAACTCTTACTCTGGCCTACTGGTTAAGGTCTTAACTCTTACTCTGGCCTAATAGCTAAGGTCTTAGACTCATACTCTGGCCTAATGGTTAAGGTCTTAGACTCTTACTCTGGCCTACTGGTTAAGGTCTTAACTCTTACTCTGGCCTACTGGTTAAGGTCTTAACTCTTACTCTGGCCTAATGGTTAAGGTCTTAACTCTTACTCTGGCCTAATAGCTAAGGTCTGAACTCTTACTCTGGCCTACTTGTTAAGGTCTTAACTCTTACTTTTGCCTAGAGGTTAAGGTCTTAACTCTTACCCTGGCCTACTGGTTAAGGTCTTAACTCTTACTCTGGCTTACTGGTTACGGTCTTAACTCTTACTCTGGCCTAATGGTTAAGGTCTTAACTCTTACTCTGGCCTAATAGCTAAGGTCTGAACTCTTACTCTGGCCTACTTGTTAAGGTCTTAACTCTTACTTTGGCCTACAGGTTAAGTCTTAACTCTTTCTCTGGCCTAATGGTTAAGGTCTTAACTCTTACTCTGGCTTAATAGCTAAGGTCTTAACTCTTACTCTGGCCTAATAGCTAAGGTCTTAGACTCGTACTCTGGCCTACTGGTTAAGGTCTTAACTCTTACTCTGGCCTACTGGTTAAGGTCTTAACTCTTACTCTGGCCTAATAGCTAAGGTCTTAGACTCATACTCTGGCCTAATGGTTAAGGTCTTAGACTCTTACTCTGGCCTACTGGTTAAGGTCTTAACTCTTACTCTGGGCTACTGGTTAAGGTCTTAACTCTTACTCTGGCCTACTGGTTAAGGTCTTAACTCTTGCTCTGGCCTACTGGGTAAGGGCTTAACTCTTACTCTGGCCTAATTGCTAAGGTCTTAGACTCTTACTCTGCCCTACTGGTTAAGGTCTTAACTCTTACTCTGGCCTACTGGTTAAGGGATTAACTCTTACTCTCGCCTAATGGCTAAGGTCTTAACTCTTCCTCTGGCCTACTGGTTAAGGTCTTAGACTCCTACTCTGGCCTAATAGCTAAGGTCTTAACTCTTACACTGGCCTAATTGCTAAGGTCTTAGACTCTTACTCTGGCCTACTGGTTAAGGTCTTAACTCTTACTCTGGCCTACTGGTTAAGGGATTAACTCTTACTCTGGCCTAATAGCTAAGGTCTTAACACTTCCTCTGGCCTACTGGTTAAGGTCTTAGACTCCTACTCTGGCCTAATAGCTAAGGTCTTAACTCTTACTCTAGCCTAATAGCTAAGGTCTTAGACTCGTACTCTGGCCTAATGGTTAAGGTCTTAACTCTTACTCTGGCCTAATAGCTAAGGTCTTAGACTCGTACTTTGGCCTACTGGTTAAGGTCTTAACTCTTGCTCTGGCCTACTGGGTAAGATCTTAACTCTTACTCTGGCCTAATTGCTAAGGTCTTAGACTCGTACTATGGCCTACAGGTTAAGGTCTTAACTCTTACTCTGGCCTAATAGCTAAGGTCTTAGACTCATACTCTGGCCTAATGGTTAAGGTCTTAGACTCTTACTCTGGCCTACTGGTTAAGGTCTTAACTCTTACTCTGGCCTACTGGTTAAGGTCTTAACTCTTACTCTGGCCTAATAGCTAAGGTCTTAGACTCATACTCTGGCCTAATGGTTAAGGTCTTAGACTCTTACTCCGGCCTACTGGTTAAGCTCTTAACTCTTACTCTGGCCTAATAGCTAAGGTCTTAGACTTGTACTCTGGCCTAATGGTTAAGGTCTTAGACTCTTACCCTGGCCTACTGGTTAAGGTCTTAACTCTTACTCTGGCTTACTGGTTAAGGTCTTAACTCTTACTCTGGCCTAATAGTTAAGGTTTTAACTCTTACTCTGGCCTAATAGCTAAGGTCTTAACTTTTACTCTGGCCTTATAGCTAAGGTCTTAGACTCGTACTCTGGCCTACTGGATAAGGTCTTAACTCTTACTCTGGCCTACTGGTTAAGGTCTTAACTCTTACTCTGGCCTAATAGCTAAGGTCTTAGACTCATACTCTGGCCTAATGGTTAAGGTCTTAGACTCTTACTCTGGCCTACTGGTTAAGGTCTTAACTCTTACTCTGGCCTACTGGTTAAGGTCTTAACTCTTGCTCTGGCCTACTGGGTAAGGGTTTAACTCTTACTCTGGCCTAATTGCTAACGTCTTAGACTCTTACTCTGGCCTACTGGTTAAGGTCTTAACTCTTACTCTGGCCTACTGGTTAAGGGATTAACTCTTACTCTGGCCGAATGGCTAAGGTCTTAACTCTTCCTCTGGCCTACTGGTTAAGGTCTTAGACTCCTACTCTGGCCTAATAGCTAAGGTCCTAACTCTTACTCTGGCCTAATTGCTAAGGTCTTAGACTCTTACTCTGGCCTACTGGTTAAGGTCTTAACTCTAACTCTGGCCTACTGGTTAAGGGATTAATTCTTACTCTGGCCTAATGGCTAAGGTCTTAACTCTTCCTCTGGCCTACTGGTTAAGGTCTTAGACTTCTACTCTGGCCTAATAGCAAAGGTCTTAACTCTTACTCTGGCCGATTGCTAAGGTCTTAGACTCTTACTCTGGCCTACTAGTTAAGGTCTTAACTCTTACTCTGGCCTACTGGTTAAGGGATTAACTCTTACTCTGGCCTAATGGCTAAGGTCTTAACTCTTGCTCTGGCCTACTGGTTAAGGTCTTAGACTCCTACTCTGGCCTAATGGCTAAGGTCTTAACTCTTACTCTAGCCTAATAGCTAAGGTCTTAGACTCGTACTCTGGCCTAATGGTTAAGGTCTTAACTCTTACTCTGGCCTAATAGCTAAGGTCTTAGACTCGTACTCTGGCCTACTTGTTAAGGTCTTAACACTTGCTCTGGCCTACTGGGTAAGATCTTAACTCTTACTCTGGCCTAATTGCTAAGGTCTTAGACCCGTACTCTGGCCTACTAGTTAAGGTCTTAACTCTTACTCTGGCCTAATAGCTAAGATCTTAACTCTTACTCTGGCCTAACAGCTAAGGTCTTAGACTCGTACTCTGGCCTACTGGTTAAGGTCTTAACTCTTACTCTGTCCTAATAGCTAAGGTCTTAGACTCGTACTATGGTTTACAGGTTAAGGTCTTAACTCTTATTCTGGCCTAATAGCTAAGGTCTTAGACTCGTACTCTGGCCTACTGGTTAAGGTCTTAACTCTTACTATGGCCTAAGAGCTAAGGTCTTAGACTCGTACTCTGGCCTAATGGTTAAGGTCTTAGACTCTTACCCTGGCCTACTGGTTAAGGTCTTAACTCTTACTCTGGCTTACTGGTTAAGGTCTTAACTCTTACTCTGGCCTAATGGTTAAGGTCTTCACTCTTACTCTGGCCTAATAGCTAAGCTCTGAACTCTTACTCTGGCCTACATGTTAAGGTCTTAACTCTTACTTTGGCCTACAGGTTAAGGTCTTAACTCTTACTCTGGCCTAATGGTTAATGTCTTAACTCTTACTCTGGCTTAATAGCTAAGGTCTTAACTCTTACTCTGGCCTAATAGCTAAGGTCTTAACTTTTACTCTGGCCTAATAGCTAAGGTCTTAGACTCGTACTCTGGCCTACTGGTTAAGGTCTTAACTCTTACTCTGGCCTACTGGTTAAGGTCTTAACTCTTACTCTGGCCTAATAGCTAAGGTCTTAGACTCTTACTCTGGCCTAATGGTTAAGGTCTTAGACTCTTACTCTGGCCTACTGGTTAAGGTCTTAACTCTTACTCTGGCCTACTGGTTAAGGTCTTAACTCTTACTCTGGCCTAATGGTTAAGGTCTTAACTCTTACTCTGGCCTAATAGCTAAGGTCTGAACTCTTACTCTGGCCTACTTGTTAAGGTCTTAACTCTTACTTTTGCCTAGAGGTTAAGGTCTTAACTCTTACTCTGGCCTAATGGTTAAGGTCTTAACTCTTACTCTGGCTTAATAGCTAAGGTCTTAACTCTTACTCTGGCCTAATAGCTAAGGTCTTAACTTTTACTCTGGCCTAATAGCTAAGGTCTTAGACTCGTACTCTGGCCTACTGGATAAGGTCTTAACTCTTACTCTGGCCTACTGGTTAAGGTCTTAACTCTTACTCTGGCCTAATAGCTAAGGTCTTAGACTCATACTCTGGCCTAATGGTTAAGGTCTTAGACTCTTACTCTGGCCTACTGGTTAAGGTCTTAACTCTTACTCTGGCCGACTGGTTAAGGTCTTAACTCTTACTCTGGCCTACTGGTTAAGGTCTTAACTCTTGCTCTGGCCTACTGGGTAAGGGCTTAACTCTTACTCTGGCCTAATTGCTAAGGTCTTAGACTCTTACTCTGGCCTACTGGTTAAGGTCTTAACTCTTACTCTGGCCTACTGGTTAAGGGATTAACTCTTACTCTGGCCTAATGGCTAAGGTCTTAACTCTTCCTCTGGCCTACTGGTTAAGGTCATAGACTCCTACTCTGGCCTAATAGCTAAGGTCCTAACTCTTACTCTGGCCTAATTGCTAAGGTCTTAGACTCTTACTCTGGCCTACTGGTTAAGGTCTTAACTCTTACTCTGGCCTACTGGTTAAGGGATTAACTCTTACTCTGGCCTAATGGCTAAGGTCTTAACTCTTCCTCTGGCCTACTGGTTAAGGTCTTAGACTCCTACTCTGGCCTAATAGCAAACGTCTTAACTCTTACTCTGGCCTAATTGCTAAGGTCTTAGACTCTTACTCTGGCCTACTGGTTAAGGTCTTAACTCTTACTCTGGCCTACTGGTTAAGGGATTAACTCTTACTCTGGCCTAATGGCTAAGGTCTTAACTCTTGCTCTGGCCTACTGGTTAAGGTCTTAGACTCCTCCTCTGGCCTAATAGCTAAGGTCTTAACTCTTACTCTAGCCTAATAGCTAAGGTCTTAGACTCGTACTCTGGCCTAATGGTTAAGGTCTTAACTCTTACTCTGGCCTAATAGCTAAGGTCTTAGACTCGTACTCTGGCCTACTTGTTAAGGTCTTAACTCTTGCTCTGGCCTACTGGGTAAGATCTTAACTCTTACTCTGGCCTAATTACTAAGGTCTTAGACTCGTACTCTGGCCTACTGGTTAAGGTCTTAACTCTTACTCTGGCCTAATAGCTAAGATCTTAACTCTTACTCTGGCCTAACAGCTAAGGTCTGAACTCTTACTCTGGCCTAATAGCTAAGGTCTTAGACTCGTACTATGGTTTACAGGTTAAGGTCTTAACTCTTACTCTGGCCTAATAGCTAAGGTCTTAGACTCGTACTCTGGCCTACTGGTTAAGGTCTTAACTCTTACTCTGGCCTAAGAGCTAAGGTCTTAGACTCGTACTCTGGCCTAATGGTTAAGGTCTTAGACTCTTACCCTGGCCTACTGGTTAAGGTCTTAACTCTTACTCTGGCTTACTGGTTAAGGTCTTAACTCTTACTCTGGCCTAATGGTTAAGGTCTTCACTCTTACTCTGGCCTAATAGCTAAGGTCTGAACTCTTACTCTGGCCTACTTGTTAAGGTCTTAACTCTTACTTTGGCCTACAGGTTAAGGTCTTAACTCTTACTCTGGCCTAATGGTTAATGTCTTAACTCTTACTCTGGCTTAATAGCTAAGGTCTTAACTCTTACTCTGGCCTAATAGCTAAGGTCTTAACTCTTACTCTGGCCTAATAGCTAAGGTCTTAGACTCATACTCTGGCCTAATGGTTAAGGTCTTAGACTCTTACTCTGGCCTACTGGTTAAGGTCTTAACTCTTACTCTGGCCTACTGGTTAAGGACTTAACTCTTACTCTGGCCTACTGGTTAAGGTCTTAACTCTTGCTCTGGCCTACTGGGTAAGGGCTTAACTCTTACTCTGGCCTAATTGCTAAGGTCTTAGACTCGTACTCTGGCCTAAAGGTTAAGGTCTTAACTCTTGCTCTGGCATAATAGCTAAGGTCTTAACTCTTATTCTGGCCTAATAGCTAAGGTCTTAGACTCGTACTCTGGCCTAATGGTTAAGGTTTTAGACTCGTACTCTGGCCTAATGGTTAAGGTCTTAACTCTTACTCTGGCCTACTGGTTAAGGTCTTAACTCTTACTCTGGCCTAATAGCTAAGGTCTTAGACTCGTACTTTGGCCTACTGGTTAAGGTCTTAACTCTTACTCTGGCCTAATAGCTAAGGTCTTAACTCTTACTCCGGCCTACTGGTTAAAGTCTTAACTCTTACTCTGGCCTAATAGCTAAGGTCTTAACTCTTACTCTGGCCTAATAGCTAAGGTCTTAGACTCGTACTCTGGCCTTCTGGTTAAGGTCTTAACTCTTACTCTGGCCTACTGGTTAAGGTCTTAACTCTTACTCTGGCCTAATAGCTAAAGTCTTAGACTCATACTCTGGCCTAATGGTTAAGGTCTTAGACTCGTACTATGGTTTACAGGTTAAGGTCTTAACTCTTACTCTGGCCTAATAGCTAAGGTCTTAGACTCGTACTCTGGCCTACTGGTTAAGGTCTTAACTCTTACTCTGGCCTAAGAGCTAAGGTCTTAGACTCGTACTCTGGCCTAATGGTTAAGGTCTTAGACTCTTACCCTGGCCTACTGGTTAAGGTCTTAACTCTTACTCTGGCTTACTGGTTAAGGTCTTAACTCTTACTCTGGCCTAATGGTTAAGGTCTTCACTCTTACTCTGGCCTAATAGCTAAGGTCTGAACTCTTACTCTGGCCTACTTGTTAAGGTCTTAACTCTTACTTTGGCCTACAGGTTAAGGTCTTAACTCTTACTCTGGCCTAATGGTTAATGTCTTAACTCTTACTCTGGCTTAATAGCTAAGGTCTTAACTCTTACTCTGGCCTAATAGCTAAGGTCTTAACTCTTACTCTGGCCTAATAGCTAAGGTCTTAGACTCATACTCTGGCCTAATGGTTAAGGTCTTAGACTCTTACTCTGGCCTACTGGTTAAGGTCTTAACTCTTACTCTGGCCTACTGGTTAAGGACTTAACTCTTACTCTGGCCTACTGGTTAAGGTCTTAACTCTTGCTCTGGCCTACTGGGTAAGGGCTTAACTCTTACTCTGGCCTAATTGCTAAGGTCTTAGACTCGTACTCTGGCCTAAAGGTTAAGGTCTTAACTCTTGCTCTGGCCTAATAGCTAAGGTCTTAACTCTTATTCTGGCCTAATAGCTAAGGTCTTAGACTCGTACTCTGGCCTAATGGTTAAGGTTTTAGACTCGTACTCTGGCCTAATGGTTAAGGTCTTAACTCTTACTCTGGCCTACTGGTTAAGGTCTTAACTCTTACTCTGGCCTAATAGCTAAGGTCTTAGACTCGTACTTTGGCCTACTGGTTAAGGTCTTAACTCTTACTCTGGCCTAATAGCTAAGGTCTTAACTCTTACTCCGGCCTACTGGTTAAAGTCTTAACTCTTACTCTGGCCTAATAGCTAAGGTCTTAACTCTTACTCTGGCCTAATAGCTAAGGTCTTAGACTCGTACTCTGGCCTTCTGGTTAAGGTCTTAACTCTTACTCTGGCCTACTGGTTAAGGTCTTAACTCTTACTCTGGCCTAATAGCTAAAGTCTTAGACTCATACTCTGGCCTAATGGTTAAGGTCTTAGACTCTTACTCTGGCCTACTGGTTAAGGTCTTAACTCTTACTCTGGCCTACTGGTTAAGGTCTTAACTCTTACTCTGGCCTACTGGTTAAGGTCTTAACTCTTGCTCTGGCCTACTGGTTAAGGTCTTAACTCTTACTGTGGCCTAATTGCTAAGGTCTTAGACTCTTACTCTGGCCTACTGGTTAAGGTCTTAACTCTTACTCTGGCCTACTGGTTAATGGATTAACTCTTACTCTGGCCTAATGGCTAAGGTCTTAACTCTTACTATGGCCCACTGGTTAAGGTCTTAGACTCCTACTCTGGCCTAATAGCTAAGGTCTTAACTCTTTCTCTGGCCTAATAGCTAAGGTCTTAACTCTTACTCTAGCCTAATAGTTAAGGTCTTAGACTCTTACTCTGGCCTACTGGTTAAGGTCTTAACTCTTACTCTGGCCTACTGGTTAAGGTCTTAACTCTTACTCTGGCCTACTGGTTAAGGTCTTAACTCTTGCTCTGGCCTACTGGTTAAGGTCTTAACTCTTACTCTGGCCTAATTGCTAAGGTCTTATACTCTTACTCTGGCCTACTGGTTAAGGTCTTAACTCTTACTCTGGCCTACTGGTTAAGGTCTTAACTCTTACTCTGGCCTAATAGCTAAGATCTTAACTCTTACTCTGGCCTAATAGCTAAGGTCTTAGACTCATACTCTGGCCTACTGGTTAAGGTCTTAACTCTTACTCTGTCCTAATAGCTAAGGTCTTAGACTCGTACTATGGCCTACAGGTTAAGGTCTTAACTCTTACTCTGGCCTAATAGCTAAGGTCTTAGACTCGTACTCTGGCCTACTGGTTAAGGTCTTAGCTCTTACTCCGGCCTAATAGCTAAGGTCTTAGACTCTTACTCTGGCCTAATGGTTAAGGTCTTAACTCTTACTCTGGCCTAATGGTTAAGGTCTTAACTCTTACTCTGGCCTAATGGTTAAGGTCTTAACTCTTACTCTGGCCTACTGGTAAAGGTCTTAGACTCTTACTCTGGCCTACAGGTTAAGGTCTTAACTCTTACTCTGGCCTACTGGTTAAGGTCTTAACTCTTACTCTGGCCTAATAGCTAAGGTCTTAACTCTTACTCTGGCCTAATAGCTAAGGTCTTAGACTCATACTATGGCCTACAGGTTAAGGTCTTAACTCTTACTCTGGCCTACTGGTTAAGGTCTTAACTCTAACTCTGGCCTACTGGTTAAGGGATTAATTCTTACTCTGGCCTAATGGCTAAGGTCTTAACTCTTCCTCTGGCCTACTGGTTAAGGTCTTAGACTTCTACTCTGGCCTAATAGAAAAGGTCTTAACTCTTACTCTGGCCGATTGCTAAGGTCTTAGACTCTTACTCTGGCCTACTAGTTAAGGTCTTAACTCTTACTCTGGCCTACTGGTTAAGGGATTAACTCTTACTCTGGCCTAATGGCTAAGGTCTTAACTCTTGCTCTGGCCTACTGGTTAAGGTCTTAGACTCCTACTCTGGCCTAATGGCTAAGGTCTTAACTCTTACTCTAGCCTAATAGCTAAGGTCTTAGACTCGTACTCTGGCCTAATGGTTAAGGTCTTAACTCTTACTCTGGCCTAATAGCTAAGGTCTTAGACTCGTACTCTGGCCTACTTGTTAAGGTCTTAACACTTGCTCTGGCCTACTGGGTAAGATCTTAACTCTTACTCTGGCCTAATTGCTAAGGTCTTAGACCCGTACTCTGGCCTACTAGTTAAGGTCTTAACTCTTACTCTGGCCTAATAGCTAAGATCTTAACTCTTACTCTGGCCTAACAGCTAAGGTCTTAGACTCGTACTCTGGCCTACTGGTTAAGGTCTTAACTCTTACTCTGTCCTAATAGCTAAGGTCTTAGACTCGTACTATGGTTTACAGGTTAAGGTCTTAACTCTTATTCTGGCCTAATAGCTAAGGTCTTAGACTCGTACTCTGGCCTACTGGTTAAGGTCTTAACTCTTACTATGGCCTAAGAGCTAAGGTCTTAGACTCGTACTCTGGCCTAATGGTTAAGGTCTTAGACTCTTACCCTGGCCTACTGGTTAAGGTCTTAACTCTTACTCTGGCTTACTGGTTAAGGTCTTAACTCTTACTCTGGCCTAATGGTTAAGGTCTTCACTCTTACTCTGGCCTAATAGCTAAGCTCTGAACTCTTACTCTGGCCTACATGTTAAGGTCTTAACTCTTACTTTGGCCTACAGGTTAAGGTCTTAACTCTTACTCTGGCCTAATGGTTAATGTCTTAACTCTTACTCTGGCTTAATAGCTAAGGTCTTAACTCTTACTCTGGCCTAATAGCTAAGGTCTTAACTTTTACTCTGGCCTAATAGCTAAGGTCTTAGACTCGTACTCTGGCCTACTGGTTAAGGTCTTAACTCTTACTCTGGCCTACTGGTTAAGGTCTTAACTCTTACTCTGGCCTAATAGCTAAGGTCTTAGACTCATACTCTGGCCTAATGGTTAAGGTCTTAGACTCTTACTCTGGCCTACTGGTTAAGGTCTTAACTCTTACTCTGGCCTACTGGTTAAGGTCTTAACTCTTACTCTGGCCTAATGGTTAAGGTCTTAACTCTTACTCTGGCCTAATAGCTAAGGTCTGAACTCTTACTCTGGCCTACTTGTTAAGGTCTTAACTCTTACTTTTGCCTAGAGGTTAAGGTCTTAACTCTTACTCTGGCCTAATGGTTAAGGTCTTAACTCTTACTCTGGCTTAATAGCTAAGGTCTTAACTCTTACTCTGGCCTAATAGCTAAGGTCTTAACTTTTACTCTGGCCTAATAGCTAAGGTCTTAGACTCGTACTCTGGCCTACTGGATAAGGTCTTAACTCTTACTCTGGCCTACTGGTTAAGGTCTTAACTCTTACTCTGGCCTAATAGCTAAGGTCTTAGACTCATACTCTGGCCTAATGGTTAAGGTCTTAGACTCTTACTCTGGCCTACTGGTTAAGGTCTTAACTCTTACTCTGGCCGACTGGTTAAGGTCTTAACTCTTACTCTGGCCTACTGGTTAAGGTCTTAACTCTTGCTCTGGCCTACTGGGTAAGGGCTTAACTCTTACTCTGGCCTAATTGCTAAGGTCTTAGACTCTTACTCTGGCCTACTGGTTAAGGTCTTAACTCTTACTCTGGCCTACTGGTTAAGGGATTAACTCTTACTCTGGCCTAATGGCTAAGGTCTTAACTCTTCCTCTGGCCTACTGGTTAAGGTCATAGACTCCTACTCTGGCCTAATAGCTAAGGTCCTAACTCTTACTCTGGCCTAATTGCTAAGGTCTTAGACTCTTACTCTGGCCTACTGGTTAAGGTCTTAACTCTTACTCTGGCCTACTGGTTAAGGGATTAACTCTTACTCTGGCCTAATGGCTAAGGTCTTAACTCTTCCTCTGGCCTACTGGTTAAGGTCTTAGACTCCTACTCTGGCCTAATAGCAAAGGTCTTAACTCTTACTCTGGCCTAATTGCTAAGGTCTTAGTGACTCTTACTCTGGCCTACTGGTTAAGGTCTTAACTCTTACTCTGGCCTAATAGCTAAGGTCTTAGACTCGTACTCTGGCCTACTGGTTAATGTCTTAACTCTTGCTCTGGCCTACTGGGTAAGATCTTAACTCTTACTCTGGCCTAATTACTAAGGTCTTAGACTCGTACTCTGGCCTACTGGTTAAGGTCTTAACTCTTACTCTGGCCTAATAGCTAAGATCTTAACTCTTACTCTGGCCTAACAGCTAAGGTCTGAACTCTTACTCTGGCCTAATAGCTAAGGTCTTAGACTCGTACTATGGTTTACAGGTTAAGGTCTTAACTCTTACTCTGGCCTAATAGCTAAGGTCTTAGACTCGTACTCTGGCCTACTGGTTAAGGTCTTAACTCTTACTCTGGCCTAAGAGCTAAGGTCTTAGACTCGTACTCTGGCCTAATGGTTAAGGTCTTAGACTCTTACCCTGGCCTACTGGTTAAGGTCTTAACTCTTACTCTGGCTTACTGGTTAAGGTCTTAACTCTTACTCTGGCCTAATGGTTAAGGTCTTCACTCTTACTCTGGCCTAATAGCTAAGGTCTGAACTCTTACTCTGGCCTACTTGTTAAGGTCTTAACTCTTACTTTGGCCTACAGGTTAAGGTCTTAACTCTTACTCTGGCCTAATGGTTAATGTCTTAACTCTTACTCTGGCTTAATAGCTAAGGTCTTAACTCTTACTCTGGCCTAATAGCTAAGGTCTTAACTCTTACTCTGGCCTAATAGCTAAGGTCTTAGACTCATACTCTGGCCTAATGGTTAAGGTCTTAGACTCTTACTCTGGCCTACTGGTTAAGGTCTTAACTCTTACTCTGGCCTACTGGTTAAGGACTTAACTCTTACTCTGGCCTACTGGTTAAGGTCTTAACTCTTGCTCTGGCCTACTGGGTAAGGGCTTAACTCTTACTCTGGCCTAATTGCTAAGGTCTTAGACTCGTACTCTGGCCTAAAGGTTAAGGTCTTAACTCTTGCTCTGGCCTAATAGCTAAGGTCTTAACTCTTATTCTGGCCTAATAGCTAAGGTCTTAGACTCGTACTCTGGCCTAATGGTTAAGGTTTTAGACTCGTACTCTGGCCTAATGGTTAAGGTCTTAACTCTTACTCTGGCCTACTGGTTAAGGTCTTAACTCTTACTCTGGCCTAATAGCTAAGGTCTTAGACTCGTACTTTGGCCTACTGGTTAAGGTCTTAACTCTTACTCTGGCCTAATAGCTAAGGTCTTAACTCTTACTCCGGCCTACTGGTTAAAGTCTTAACTCTTACTCTGGCCTAATAGCTAAGGTCTTAACTCTTACTCTGGCCTAATAGCTAAGGTCTTAGACTCGTACTCTGGCCTTCTGGTTAAGGTCTTAACTCTTACTCTGGCCTACTGGTTAAGGTCTTAACTCTTACTCTGGCCTAATAGCTAAAGTCTTAGACTCATACTCTGGCCTAATGGTTAAGGTCTTAGACTCTTACTCTGGCCTACTGGTTAAGGTCTTAACTCTTACTCTGGCCTACTGGTTAAGGTCTTAACTCTTACTCTGGCCTACTGGTTAAGGTCTTAACTCTTGCTCTGGCCTACTGGTTAAGGTCTTAACTCTTACTGTGGCCTAATTGCTAAGGTCTTAGACTCTTACTCTGGCCTACTGGTTAAGGTCTTAACTCTTACTCTGGCCTACTGGTTAATGGATTAACTCTTACTCTGGCCTAATGGCTAAGGTCTTAACTCTTACTATGGCCCACTGGTTAAGGTCTTAGACTCCTACTCTGGCCTAATAGCTAAGGTCTTAACTCTTTCTCTGGCCTAATAGCTAAGGTCTTAACTCTTACTCTAGCCTAATAGTTAAGGTCTTAGATTTTTACTCTGGCCTACTGGTTAAGGTCTTAACTCTTACTCTGGCCTACTGGTTAAGGTCTTAACTCTTACTCTGGCCTACTGGTTAAGGTCTTAACTCTTACTCTGGCCTACTGGTTAAGGTCTTAACTCTTGCTCTGGCCTACTGGTTAAGGTCTTAACTCTTACTCTGGCCTAATTGCTAAGGTCTTAGACTCTTACTCTGGCCTACTGGTTAAGGTCTTAACTCTTACTCTGGCCTACTGGTTAAGGGATTAACTCTTACTTTGGCCTAATGGCTAAGGTCTTAACTCTTACTCTGGCCTACTGGTTAAGGTCTTAGACTCCTACTCTGGCCTAATAGCTAAGGTCTTAACTCTTTCTCTAGCCTAATAGCTAAGGTCTTAACTCTTACTCTAGCCTAATAGCTAAGGTCTTAGACTCGTACTCTGGCCTACTGGTTAAGGTCTTAACTCTTACTCTGGCCTAATAGCTAAGATCTTAACTCTTACTCTGGCCTAATAGCTAAGGTCTTAGACTCATACTCTGGCCTACTGGTTAAGGTCTTAACTCTTACTCTGTCCTAATAGCTAAGGTCTTAGACTCGTACTATGGCCTACAGGTTAAGGTCTTAACTCTTACTCTGGCCTAATAGCTAAGGTCTTAGACTCGTACTCTGGCCTACTGGTTAAGGTCTTAGCTCTTACTCCGGCCTAATAGCTAAGGTCTTAGACTCTTACTCTGGCCTAATGGTTAAGGTCTTAACTCTTACTCTGGCCTAATGGTTAAGGTCTTAACTCTTACTCTGGCCTAATGGTTAAGGTCTTAACTCTTACTCTGGCCTACTGGTAAAGGTCTTAGACTCTTACTCTGGCCTACAGGTTAAGGTCTTAACTCTTACTCTGGCCTACTGGTTAAGGTCTTAACTCTTACTCTGGCCTAATAGCTAAGGTCTTAACTCTTACTCTGGCCTAATAGCTAAGGTCTTAGACTCATACTATGGCCTACAGGTTAAGGTCTTAACTCTTACTCTGGCCTACTGGTTAAGGTCTTAACTCTTACTCTGGCCTACTGGTTAAGGTCTTAACTCTTACTCTGGCCTAATAGCTAAGGTCTTAGACTCTTACTCTGGCCTAATAGCTAAGGTCTTAGACTCGTACTCTGGCCTACTGGTTAAGGTCTTAACTCTTACTCTGGCCTAATAGCTAAGGTCTTAGACTCGTACTATGGCCTACAGGTTAAGGTCTTAACTCGTACTATGGCCTACAGGTTAAGGTCCTAACTCTTACTCTGGCCTACTGGTTAAGGTCTTAACTCTTACTCTGGCCTAATAGATAAGGTCTTAACTCTTACTCTGGCCTAATAGCTAAGGTCTTACACTCTTACTCTGGCCTAATGGTTAAGGGCTTAACTCTTACTCTGGCCTAATGGTTAAGGTCTTAACTCTTACTCTGGCCTACTGGTAAAGGTCTTAGACTCTTACTCTGGCCTACAGGTTAAGGTCTTAACTCTTACTCTGGCCTACTGGTTAAGGTCTTAGACTCTTACTCTGGCCTAATGGTTAAGGTCTTAACTCTTACTCTGGCCTACTGGTTAAGGTCTTAACTCTTACTCTAGCCTAATAGCTAAGGTCTTAACTCTTACTCTGGCCTAATAGCTAAGGTCTTAGACTCGTACTATGGCCTACAGGTTAAGGTATTAACTCTTACTCTGGCCTAATAGCTAAGGTGTTAGACTCGTACTCTGGCCTACTGGTTAAGGTCTTAACTCTTACTCTGGCCTAATAGCTAAGGTCTTAGACTCTTACTCTGGCCTAATGGTTAAGGTCTTAACTCTTACTCTGGCCTACTGGTAAAGGTCTTAGACTCTTACTCTGGCCTACAGGTTAAGGTCTTAACTCTTACTCTGGCCTAATGGTTAAGGTCTTCACTCTTACTCTGGCCTAATAGCTAAGGTCTGAACTCTTACTCTGGCCTACTTGTTAAGGTCTTAACTCTTACTTTGGCCTACAGGTTAAGGTCTTAACTCTTACTCTGGCCTAATGGTTAATGTCTTAACTCTTACTCTGGCTTAATAGCTAAGGTCTTAACTCTTACTCTGGCCTAATAGCTAAGGTCTTAACTTTTACTCTGGCCTAATAGCTAAGGTCTTAGACTCGTACTCTGGCCTACTGGTTAAGGTCTTAACTCTTACTCTGGCCTACTGGTTAAGGTTTTAACTCTTACTCTGGCCTAATAGCTAAGGTCTTAGACTCATACTCTGGCCTAATGGTTAAGGTCTTAGACTCTTACTCTGGCCTACTGGTTAAGGTCTTAACTCTTACTCTGGCCTACTGGTTAAGGTCTTAACTCTTACTCTGGCCTACTGGTTAAGGTCTTAACTCTTGCTCTGGCCTACTGGGTAAGGGCTTAACTCTTACTCTGGCCTAATTGCTAAGGTCTTAGACTCGTACTCTGGCCTAAAGGTTAAGGTCTTAACTCTTACTCTGGCCTAATAGCTAAGGTCTTAACTCTTATTCTGGCCTAATAGCTAAGGTCTTAGACTCGTACTCTGGCCTAATGGTTAAGGTTTTAGACTCGTACTCTGGCCTAATGGTTAAGGTCTTAACTCTTACTCTGGCCTACTGGTTAAGGTCTTAACTCTTACTCTGGCCTAATAGCTAAGGTCTTAGACTCGTACTTTGGCCTACTGGTTAAGGTCTTAACTCTTACTCTGGCCTAATAGCTAAGGTCTTAACTCTTACTCCGGCCTACTGGTTAAAGTCTTAACTCTTACTCTGGCCTAATAGCTAAGGTCTTAACTCTTACTCTGGCCTAATAGCTAAGGTCTTAGACTCGTACTCTGGCCTTCTGGTTAAGGTCTTAACTCTTACTCTGGCCTACTGGTTAAGGTCTTAACTCTTACTCTGGCCTAATAGCTAAAGTCTTAGACTCATACTCTGGCCTAATGGTTAAGGTCTTAGACTCTTACTCTGACCTACTGGGTAAGGTCTTAACTCTTACTCTGGCCTACTGGTTAAGGTCTTAACTCTTACTCTGGCCTACTGGTTAAGGTCTTAACTCTTGCTCTGGCCTACTGGTTAAGGTCTTAACTCTTACTGTGGCCTAATTGCTAAGGTCTTAGACTCTTACTCTGGCCTACTGGTTAAGGTCTTAACTCTTACTCTGGCCTACTGGTTAATGGATTAACTCTTACTCTGGCCTAATGGCTGAGGTCTTAACTCTTACTATGGCCCACTGGTTAAGGTCTTAACTCTTACTCTGGCCTACTGGTTAATGGATTAACTCCTACTCTGGCCTAATAGCTAAGGTCTTAACTCTTTCTCTGGCCTAATGGCTAAGGTCTTAACTCTTACTCTAGCCTAATAGCTAAGGTCTTAGACTCTTACTCTGGCCTACTGGTAAAGGTCTTAACTCTTACTCTGGCCTACTGGTTAAGGTCTTAACTCTTACTCTGGCCTACTGGTTAAGGTCTTAACTCTTACTCTGGCCTACTGGTTAAGGTCTTAACTCTTGCTCTGGCCTACTGGTTAAGGTCTTAACTCTTACTCTGGCCTAATTGCTAAGGTCGTAGACTCTTACTCTGGCCTACTGGTTAAGGTCTTAACTCTTACTCTGGCCTACTGGTTAAGGGATTAACTCTTACTTTGGCCTAATGGCTAAGGTCTTAACTCTTACTCTGGCCTACTGGTTAAGGTCTTAGACTCCTACTCTGGCCTAATAGCTAAGGTCTTAACTCTTTCTCTAGCCTAATAGCTAAGGTCTTAACTCTTACTCTAGCCTAATAGCTAAGGTCTTAGACTCGTACTCTGGCCTAATGGTTAAGGTCTTAACTCTTACTCTGGCCTAATAGCTAAGGTCTTAGACTCGTACTCTGGCCTACTGGTTAAGGTCTTAACTCTTACTCTGGCCTAATAGCTAAGATCTTAACTCTTACTCTGGCCTAATAGCTAAGGTCTTAGACTCATACTCTGGCCTACTGGTTAAGGTCTTAACTCTTACTCTGTCCTAATAGCTAAGGTCTTAGACTCGTACTATGGCCTACAGGTTAAGGTCTTAACTCTTACTCTGGCCTAATAGCTAAGGTCTTAGACTCGTACTCTGGCCTACTGGTTAAGGTCTTAGCTCTTACTCCGGCCTAATAGCTAAGGTCTTAGACTCTTACTCTGGCCTAATGGTTAAGGTCTTAACTCTTACTCTGGCCTAATGGTTAAGGTCTTAACTCTTACTCTGGCCTACTGGTAAAGGTCTTAGACTCTTACTCTGGCCTACAGGTTAAGGTCTTAACTCTTACTCTGGCCTACTGGTTAAGGTCTTAACTCTTACTCTGGCCTAATAGCTAAGGTCTTAACTCTTACTCTGGCCTAATAGCTAAGGTCTTAGACTCATACTATGGCCTACAGGTTAAGGTCTTAACTCTTACTCTGGCCTACTGGTTAAGGTCTTAACTCTTACTCTGGCCTACTGGTTAAGGTCTTAACTCTTACTCTTTCCTAAGAGCTAAGGTCTTAACTCTTACTCTGGCCTAATAGCTAAGGTCTTAGACTCTTACTCTGGCCTAATAGCTAAGGTCTTAGACTCGTACTCTGGCCTACTGGTTAAGGTCTTAACTCTTACTCTGGCCTAATAGCTAAGGTCTTAGACTCGTACTATGGCCTACAGGTTAAGGTCTTAACTCGTACTATGGCCTACAGGTTAAGGTCCTAACTCTTACTCTGGCCTACTGGTTAAGGTCTTAACTCTTACTCTGGCCTAATAGATAAGGTCTTAACTCTTACTCTGGCCTAATAGCTAAGGTCTTACACTCTTACTCTGGCCTAATGGTTAAGGGCTTAACTCTTACTCTGGCCTAATGGTTAAGGTCTTAACTCTTACTCTGGCCTACTGGTAAAGGTCTTAGACTCTTACTCTGGCCTACAGGTTAAGGTCTTAACTCTTACTCTGGCCTACTGGTTAAGGTCTTAGACTCTTACTCTGGCCTAATGGTTAAGGTCTTAACTCTTACTCTGGCCTACTGGTTAAGGTCTTAACTCTTACTCTAGCCTAATAGCTAAGGTCTTAACTCTTACTCTGGCCTAATAGCTAAGGTCTTAGACTCGTACTATGGCCTACAGGTTAAGGTCTTAACTCTTACTCTGGCCTAATAGCTAAGGTGTTAGACTCGTACTCTGGCCTACTGGTTAAGGTCTTAACTCTTACTCTGGCCTAATAGCTAAGGTCTTAGACTCTTACTCTGGCCTAATGGTTAAGGTCTTAACTCTTACTCTGGCCTACTGGTAAAGGTCTTAGACTCTTACTCTGGCCTACAGGTTAAGGTCTTAACGCTTACTCTGGCCTACTGGTTAAGGTCTTAGACTCTTACTCTGGCCTACAGGTTAAGGTCTTAACTCTTACTCTGGCCTACTGGTTAAGGTCTTAACTCTTACTCTAGCCTAATAGCTAAGGTCTTAACTCTTACTCTGGCCTAATAGCTAAGGTCTTAACTCGTACTCTGGCCTAATAGCTAAGGTCTTAGACTCGTACTCTGGCCTACTGGTTAAGGTATTAACTCTTACTCTGGCCTAATAGCTAAGGTCTTAACTCTTACTCTGGCCTAATAGCTAAGGTCTTAGACTCGTACTATGGCCTACAGGTTAAGGTCTTAACTCTTACTCTGGCCTAATAGCTAAGGTCTTAGACTCGTACTCTGGCCTAAAGGTTAAGGTCTTAACTCTTACTCTGGCCTAATTGCTAAGGTCTTAACTCTTATTCTGGCCTAATTGCTAAGGTCTTAGACTCTTTCTCTGGCCTACTGGTTAAGGTCTTAACTCTTACTCTGGCCTACTGGTTAAGGTCTTAACTCTTACTCTGGCCTACTGGTTAAGGGATTAACTCTTACTCTGGCCTAATGTCTAAGGTCTTAACTCTTGCTCTGGCCTACTGGTTAAGGTCTTAACTCTTACTCTGGCCTAATTGCTAAGGTCTTAGACTCGTACTCTGGCCTACTGGTTAAGGTCTTAACTCTTACTCTGGCCTAATAGCTAAGATCTTAACTCTTACTCTGGCCTAACAGCTAAGGTCTTAGACTCGTACTCTGGCCTACTGGTTAAGGTCTTAACTCTTACTCTGTCCTAATAGCTAAGGTCTTAGACTCGTACTATGGTTTACAGGTTAAGGTCTTAACTCTTACTCTGGCCTAATAGCTAAGGTCTTAGACTCGTACTCTGGCCTACTGGTTAAGGTCTTAACTCTTACTCTGGCCTAAGAGCTAAGGTCTTAGACTCGTACTCTGGCCTAATGGTTAAGGTCTTAGACTCTTACCCTGGCCTACTGGTTAAGGTCTTAACTCTTACTCTGCCTTACTGGTTAAGGTCTTAACTCTTACTCTGGCCTAATGGTTAAGGTCTTCACTCTTACTCTGGCCTAATAGCTAAGGTCTGAACTCTTACTCTGGCCTACTTGTTAAGGTCTTAACTCTTACTTTGGCCTACAGGTTAAGGTCTTAACTCTTACTCTGGCCTAATGGTTAATGTCTTAACTCTTACTCTGGCTTAATAGCTAAGGTCTTAACTCTTACTCTGGCCTAATAGCTAAGGTCTTAACTTTTACTCTGGCCTAATAGCTAAGGTCTTAGACTCGTACTCTGGCCTACTGGTTAAGGTCTTAACTCTTACTCTGGCCTACTGGTTAAGGTCTTAACTCTTACTCTGGCCTAATAGCTAAGGTCTTAGACTCTTACTCTGGCCTACTGGTTAAGGTCTTAGACTCTTGCTCTGGCCTACTGGTTAAGGTCTTAACTCTTACTCTGGCCTACTGGTTAAGGTCTTAACTCTTGCTCTGGCCTACTGGTTAAGGTCTTAACTCTTACTCTGGCCTAATTGCTAAGGTCTTAGACTCTTACTCTGGCCTACTGGTTAAGGTCTTAACTCTTACTCTGGCCTACTGGTTAAGGGATTAACTCTTACTCTGGCCTAATGGCTAAGGTCTTAACTCTTACTCTGGCCTACTGGTTAAGGTCTTAGACTCCTACTCTGGCCTAATAGCTAAGGTCTTAACTCTTTCTCTGGCCTAATAGCTAAGGTCTTAACTCTTACTCTAGCCTAATAGCTAAGGTCTTAGACTCGTACTCTGGCCTAATGGTTAAGGTCTTAACTCTTACTCTGGCCTAATAGCTAAGGTCTTAGACTCGTACTCTGGCCCACTGGTTAAGGTCTTAACTCTTACTCTGGCCTACTGGTTAAGGTCTTAACTCTTACTCTGGCCTACTGGTTAAGGGATTAACTCTTACTCTGGCCTAATGGCTAAGGTCTTAACTCTTCCTCTGGCCTACTAGTTAAGGTCTTAGACTCCTACTCTGGCCTAATAGCTAAGGTCTTAACTCTTACTCCGGCCTAATTGCTAAGGTCTTAGACTCTTACTCTGGCCTACTGGTTAAGGTCTTAACTCTTACTCTGGCCTACTGGTTAAGGGATTAACTCTTACTCTGGCCTAATGGCTAAGGTCTTAGACTAGTACTCTGGCCTACTGGTTAAGGTCTTAACTCTTGCTCTGGCCTACTGGGTAAGATCTTAACTCTTACTCTGGCCTAATTGCTAAGGTCTTAGACTCGTACTCTGGCCTACTGGTTAAGGTCTTAACTCTTACTCTGGCCTAATAGCTAAGATCTTAACTCTTACTCTGGCCTAACAGCTAAGGTCTTAGACTCGTACTCTGGCCTACTGGTTAAGGTCTTAACTCTTACTCTGTCCTAATAGCTAAGGTCTTAGACTCGTACTATGGTTTACAGGTTAAGGTCTTAACACTTACTCTGGCCTAAGAGCTAAGGTCTTAGACTCGTACTCTGGCTTAATGGTTAAGGTCTTAGACTCTTACCCTGGCCTACTGGTTAAGGTCTTAACTCTTACTCTGGCTTACTGGTCAAGGTCTTAACTCTTACTATGGCCTACAGGTTAAGGTCTTAACTCGTACTATGGCCTACAGGTTAAGGTCCTAACTCTTACTCTGGCCTACTGGTTAAGGTCTTAACTCTTACTCTGGCCTAATAGATAAGGTCTTAACTCTTACTCTGGCCTAATAGCTAAGGTCTTACACTCTTACTCTGGCCTAATGGTTAAGGGCTTAACTCTTACTCTGGCCTAATGGTTAAGGTCTTAACTCTTACTCTGGCCTACTGGTAAAGGTCTTAGACTCTTACTCTGGCCTACAGGTTAAGGTCTTAACTCTTACTCTGGCCTACTGGTTAAGGTCTTAGACTCTTACTCTGGCCTAATGGTTAAGGTCTTAACTCTTACTCTGGCCTACTGGTTAAGGTCTTAACTCTTACTCTAGCCTAATAGCTAAGGTCTTAACTCTTACTCTGGCCTAATAGCTAAGGTCTTAGACTCGTACTATGGCCTACAGGTTAAGGTCTTAACTCTTACTCTGGCCTAATAGCTAAGGTGTTAGACTCGTACTCTGGCCTACTGGTTAAGGTGTTAACTCTTACTCTGGCCTAATAGCTAAGGTCTTAGACTCTTACTCTGGCCTAATGGTTAAGGTCTTAACTCTTACTCTGGCCTACTGGTAAAGGTCTTAGACTCTTACTCTGGCCTACAGGTTAAGGTCTTAACGCTTACTCTGGCCTACTGGTTAAGGTCTTAGACTCTTACTCTGGCCTACAGGTTAAGGTCTTAACTCTTACTCTGGCCTACTGGTTAAGGTCTTAACTCTTACTCTAGCCTAATAGCTAAGGTCTTAACTCTTACTCTGGCCTAATAGCTAAGGTCTTAACTCATACTCTGGCCTAATAGCTAAGGTCTTAGACTCGTACTCTGGCCTACTGGTTAAGGTATTAACTCTTACTCTGGCCTAATAGCTAAGGTCTTAACTCTTACTCTGGCCTAATAGCTAAGGTCTTAGACTCGTACTATGGCCTACAGGTTAAGGTCTTAACTCTTACTCTGGCCTAATAGCTAAGGTCTTAGACTCGTACTCTGGCCTAAAGGTTAAGGTCTTAACTCTTACTCTGGCCTAATTGCTAAGGTCTTAACTCTTATTCTGGCCTAATTGCTAAGGTCTTAGACTCTTACTCTGGCCTACTGGTTAAGGTCTTAACTCTTACTCTGGCCTACTGGTTAAGGTCTTAACTCTTACTCTGGCCTACTGGTTAAGGGATTAACTCTTACTCTGGCCTAATGTCTAAGGTCTTAACTCTTGCTCTGGCCTACTGGTTAAGGTCTTAGACTCCTACTCTGGCCTAATAGCTAAGGTCTTAACTCTTACTCTAGCCTAATAGCTAAGGTCTTAGACTCGTACTCTGGCCTAATGGTTAAGGTCTTAACTCTTACTCTGGCCTAATAGCTAAGGTCTTAGACTCGTACTCTGGCCTACTTGTTAAGGTCGTAACTCTTGCTCTGGCCTACTGGGTAAGATCTTAACTCTTACTCTGGCCTAATTGCTAAGGTCTTAGACTCGTACTCTGGCCTACTGGTTAAGGTCTTAACTCTTACTCTGGCCTAATAGCTAAGATCTTAACTCTTACTCTGGCCTAACAGCTAAGGTCTTAGACTCGTACTCTGGCCTACTGGTTAAGGTCTTAACTCTTACTCTGTCCTAATAGCTAAGGTCTTAGACTCGTACTATGGTTTACAGGTTAAGGTCTTAACTCTTACTCTGGCCTAATAGCTAAGGTCTTAGACTCGTACTCTGGCCTACTGGTTAAGGTCTTAACTCTTACTCTGGCCTAAGAGCTAAGGTCTTAGACTCGTACTCTGGCCTAATGGTTAAGGTCTTAGACTCTTACCCTGGCCTACTGGTTAAGGTCTTAACTCTTACTCTGGCTTACTGGTTAAGGTCTTAACTCTTACTCTGGCCTAATGGTTAAGGTCTTCACTCTTACTCTGGCCTAATAGCTAAGGTCTGAACTCTTACTCTGGCCTACTTGTTAAGGTCTTAACTCTTACTTTGGCCTACAGGTTAAGGTCTTAACTCTTACTCTGGCCTAATGGTTAATGTCTTAACTCTTACTCTGGCTTAATAGCTAAGGTCTTAACTCTTACTCTGGCCTAATAGCTAAGGTCTTAACTTTTACTCTGGCCTAATAGCTAAGGTCTTAGACTCGTACTCTGGCCTACTGGTTAAGGTCTTAACTCTTACTCTGGCCTACTGGTTAAGGTCTTAACTCTTACTCTGGCCTAATAGCTAAGGTCTTAGACTCTTACTCTGGCCTACTGGTTAAGGTCTTAGACTCTTGCTCTGGCCTACTGGTTAAGGTCTTAACTCTTACTCTGGCCTACTGGTTAAGGTCTTAACTCTTGCTCTGGCCTACTGGTTAAGGTCTTAACTCTTACTCTGGCCTAATTGCTAAGGTCTTAGACTCTTACTCTGGCCTACTGGTTAAGGTCTTAACTCTTACTCTGGCCTACTGGTTAAGGGATTAACTCTTACTCTGGCCTAATGGCTAAGGTCTTAACTCTTACTCTGGCCTACTGGTTAAGGTCTTAGACTCCTACTCTGGCCTAATAGCTAAGGTCTTAACTCTTTCTCTGGCCTAATAGCTAAGGTCTTAACTCTTACTCTAGCCTAATAGCTAAGGTCTTAGACTCGTACTCTGGCCTAATGGTTAAGGTCTTAACTCTTACTCTGGCCTAATAGCTAAGGTCTTAGACTCGTACTCTGGCCCACTGGTTAAGGTCTTAACTCTTACTCTGGCCTACTGGTTAAGGTCTTAACTCTTACTCTGGCCTACTGGTTAAGGGATTAACTCTTACTCTGGTCTAATGGCTAAGGTCTTAACTCTTCCTCTGGCCTACTAGTTAAGGTCTTAGACTCCTACTCTGGCCTAATAGATAAGGTCTTAACTCTTACTCTGGCCTAATAGCTAAGGTCTTACACTCTTACTCTGGCCTAATGGTTAAGGGCTTAACTCTTACTCTGGCCTAATGGTTAAGGTCTTAACTCTTACTCTGGCCTACTGGTAAAGGTCTTAGACTCTTACTCTGGCCTACAGGTTAAGGTCTTAACTCTTACTCTGGCCTACTGGTTAAGGTCTTAGACTCTTACTCTGGCCTAATGGTTAAGGTCTTAACTCTTACTCTGGCCTACTGGTTAAGGTCTTAACTCTTACTCTAGCCTAATAGCTAAGGTCTTAACTCTTACTCTGGCCGAATAGCTAAGGTCTTAGACTCGTACTATGGCCTACAGGTTAAGGTCTTAACTCTTACTCTGGCCTAATAGCTAAGGTGTTAGACTCGTACTCTGGCCTACTGGTTAAGGTCTTAACTCTTACTCTGGCCTAATAGCTAAGGTCTTAGACTCTTACTCTGGCCTAATGGTTAAGGTCTTAACTCTTACTCTGGCCTACTGGTAAAGGTCTTAGACTCTTACTCTGGCCTACAGGTTAAGGTCTTAACGCTTACTCTGGCCTACTGGTTAAGGTCTTAGACTCTTACTCTGGCCTACAGGTTAAGGTCTTAACTCTTACTCTGGCCTACTGGTTAAGGTCTTAACTCTTACTCTAGCCTAATAGCTAAGGTCTTAACTCTTACTCTGGCCTAATAGCTAAGGTCTTAACTCATACTCTGGCCTAATAGCTAAGGTCTTAGACTCGTACTATGGCCTACTGGTTAAGGTATTAACTCTTACTATGGCCTAATAGCTAAGGTCTTAACTCTTACTCTGGCCTAATAGCTAAGGTCTTAGACTCGTACTATGGCCTACAGGTTAAGGTCTTAACTCTTACTCTGGCCTAATAGCTAAGGTCTTAGACTCGTACTCTGGCCTAAAGGTTAAGGTCTTAACTCTTACTCTGGCCTAATTGCTAAGGTCTTAACTCTTATTCTGGCCTAATTGCTAAGGTCTTAGACTCTTACTCTGGCCTACTGCTTAAGGTCTTAACTCTTACTCTGGCCTACTGGTTAAGGTCTTAACTCTTACTCTGGCCTACTGGTTAAGGGATTAACTCTTACTCTGGCCTAATGTCTAAGGTCTTAACTCTTGCTCTGGCCTACTGGTTAAGGTCTTAGACTCCTTCTCTGGCCTAATAGCTAAGGTCTTAACTCTTACTCTAGCCTAATAGCTAAGGTCTTAGACTCGTACTCTGGCCTAATGGTTAAGGTCTTAACTCTTACTCTGGCCTAATAGCTAAGGTCTTAGACTCGTACTCTGGCCTACTTGTTAAGGTCGTAACTCTTGCTCTGGCCTACTGGGTAAGATCTTAACTCTTACTCTGGCCTAATTGCTAAGGTCTTAGACTCGTACTCTGGCATACTGGTTAAGGTCTTAACTCTTACTCTGGCCTAATAGCTAAGATCTTAACTCTTACTCTGGCCTAACAGCTAAGGTCTTAGACTCGTACTCTGGCCTACTGGTTAAGGTCTTAACTCTTACTCTGTCCTAATAGCTAAGGTCTTAGACTCGTACTATGGTTTACAGGTTAAGGTCTTAACTCTTACTCTGGCCTAATAGCTAAGGTCTTAGACTCGTACTCTGGCCTACTGGTTAAGGTCTTAACTCTTACTCTGGCCTAAGAGCTAAGGTCTTAGACTCGTACTCTGGCCTAATGGTTAAGGTCTTAGACTCTTACCCTGGCCTACTGGTTAAGGTCTTAACTCTTACTCTGGCTTACTGGTTAAGGTCTTAACTCTTACTCTGGCCTAATGGTTAAGGTCTTCACTCTTACTCTGGCCTAATAGCTAAGGTCTGAACTCTTACTCTGGCCTACTTGTTAAGGTCTTAACTCTTACTTTGGCCTACAGGTTAAGGTCTTAACTCTTACTCTGGCCTAATGGTTAATGTCTTAACTCTTACTCTGGCTTAATAGCTAAGGTCTTAACTCTTACTCTGGCCTAATAGCTAAGGTCTTAACTTTTACTCTGGCCTAATAGCTAAGGTCTTAGACTCGTACTCTGGCCTACTGGTTAAGGTCTTAACTCTTACTCTGGCCTACTGGTTAAGGTCTTAACTCTTACTCTGGCCTAATAGCTAAGGTCTTAGACTCTTACTCTGGCCTACTGGTTAAGGTCTTAGACTCTTGCTCTGGCCTACTGGTTAAGGTCTTAACTCTTACTCTGGCCTACTGGTTAAGGTCTTAACTCTTGCTCTGGCCTACTGGTTAAGGTCTTAACTCTTACTCTGGCCTAATTGCTAAGGTCTTAGACTCTTACTCTGGCCTACTGGTTAAGGTCTTAACTCTTACTCTGGCCTACTGGTTAAGGGATTAACTCTTACTCTGGCCTAATGGCTAAGGTCTTAACTCTTACTCTGGCCTACTGGTTAAGGTCTTAGACTCCTACTCTGGCCTAATAGCTAAGGTCTTAACTCTTTCTCTGGCCTAATAGCTAAGGTCTTAACTCTTACTCTAGCCTAATAGCTAAGGTCTTAGACTCGTACTCTGGCCTAATGGTTAAGGTCTTAACTCTTACTCTGGCCTAATAGCTAAGGTCTTAGACTCATACTCTGGCCCACTGGTTAAGGTCTTAACTCTTACTCTGGCCTACTGGTTAAGGTCTTAACTCTTACTCTGGCCTACTGGTTAAGGGATTAACTCTTACTCTGGTCTAATGGCTAAGGTCTTAACTCTTCCTCTGGCCTACTAGTTAAGGTCTTAGACTCCTACTCTGGCCTAATAGCTAAAGTCTTAACTCTTACTCCGGCCTAATTGCTAAGGTCTTAGACTCTTACTCTGGCCTACTGGTTAAGGTCTTAACTCTTACTCTGGCCTACTGGTTAAGGGATTAACTCTTACTCTGGCCTAATGGCTAAGGTCTTAGACTAGTACTCTGGCCTACTGGTTAAGGTCTTAACTCTTGCTCTGGCCTACTGGGTAAGATCTTAACTCTTACTCTGGCCTAATTGCTAAGGTCTTAGACTCGTACTCTGGCCTACTGGTTAAGGTCTTAACTCTTACTCTGGCCTAATAGCTAAGATCTTAACTCTTACTCTGGCCTAACAGCTAAGGTCTTAGACTCGTACTCTGGCCTACTGGTTAAGGTCTTAACTCTTACTCTGTCCTAATAGCTAAGGTCTTAGACTCGTACTATGGTTTACAGGTTAAGGTCTTAACTCTTACTCTGGCCTAATAGCTAAGGTCTTAGACTCGTACTCTGGCCTACTGGTTAAGGTCTTAACACTTACTCTGGCCTAAGAGCTAAGGTCTTAGACTCGTACTCTGGCTTAATGGTTAAGGTCTTAGACTCTTACCCTGGCCTACTGGTTAAGGTCTTAACTCTTACTCTGGCTTACTGGTCAAGGTCTTAACTCTTACTCTGGCCTAATGGTTAAGGTCTTAACTCTTACTCTGGCCTAATAGCTAAGGTCTGAACTCTTACTCTGGCCAACTTGTTAAGGTCTTAACTCTTACTTTTGCCTAGAGGTTAAGGTCTTAACTCTTACTCTGGCCTAATGGTTAAGGTCTTAACTCTTACTCTGGCTTAATAGCTAAGGTCTTAACTCTTACTCTGGCCTAATAGCTAAGGTCTTAACTTTTACTCTGGCCTAATAGCTAAGGTCTTAGACTCGTACTCTGGCCTACTGGATAAGGTCTTAACTCTTACTCTGGCCTACTGGTTAAGGTCTTAACTCTTACTCTGGCCTAATAGCTAAGGTCTTAGACTCATACTCTGGCCTAATGGTTAAGGTCTTAGACTCTTACTCTGGCCTACTGGTTAAGGTCTTAACTCTTACTCTGGCCGACTGGTTAAGGTCTTAACTCTTACTCTGGCCTACTGGTTAAGTTCTTAACTCTTGCTCTGGCCTACTGGGTAAGGGCTTAACTCTTACTCTGGCCTAATTGCTAAGGTCTTAGACTCTTACTCTGGCCTACTGGTTAAGGTCTTAACTCTTACTCTGGCCTACTGGTTAAGGGATTAACTCTTACTCTGGCCTAATGGCTAAGGTCTTAACTCTTCCTCTGGCCTACTGGTTAAGGTCTTAGACTCCTACTCTGGCCTAATAGCTAAGGTCCTAACTCTTGCTCTGGCCTAATTGCTAAGGTCTTAGACTCTTACTCTGGCCTACTGGTTAAGGTCTTAACTCTTACTCTGGCCTACTGGTTAAGGGATTAACTCTTACTCTGGCCTAATGGCTAAGGTCTTAACTCTTCCTCTGGCCTACTGGTTAAGGTCTTAGACTCCTACTCTGGCCTAATAGCAAAGGTCTTAACTCTTACTCTGGCCTAATTGCTAAGGTCTTAGACTCTTACTCTGGCCTACTGGTTAAGGTCTTAACTCTTACTCTGGCCTACTGGTTAAGGGATTAACTCTTACTCTGGCCTAATGTCTAAGGTCTTAACTCTTGCTCTGGCCTACTGGTTAAGGTCTTAGACTCCTACTCTGGCCTAATAGCTAAGGTCTTAACTCTTACTCTAGCCTAATAGCTAAGGTCTTAGACTCGTACTCTGGCCTAATGGTTAAGGTCTTAACTCTTACTCTGGCCTAATAGCTAAGGTCTTAGACTCGTACTCTGGCCTACTGGTTAAGGTCTTAACTCTTACTCTGGCCTAATAGCTAAGATCTTAACTCTTACTCTGGCCTAACAGCTAAGGTCTTAGACTCGTACTCTGGCCTACTGGTTAAGGTCTTAACTCTTACTCTGTCCTAACAGCTAAGGTCTTAGACTCGTACTATGGTTTACAGGTTAAGGTCTTAACTCTTACTCTGGCCTAATAGCTAAGGTCTTAGACTCGTACTCTGGCCTACTGGTTAAGGTCTTAACTCTTACTCTGGCCTAATAGCTAAGATCTTAACTCTTACTCTGGCCTAACAGCTAAGGTCTTAGACTCGTACTCTGGCCTACTGGTTAAGGTCTTAACTCTTACTCTGTCCTAACAGCTAAGGTCTTAGACTCGTACTATGGTTTACAGGTTAAGGTCTTAACTCTTACTCTGGCCTAATAGCTAAGGTCTTAGACTCGTACTCTGGCCTACTGGTTAAGGTCTTAACTCTTACTCTGGCCTGAGAGCTAAGGTCTTAGACTCGTACTCTGGCCCAATGGTTAAGGTCTTAGACTCTTACCCTGGCCTACTGGTTAAGGTCTTAACTCTTGCTCTGGCTTACTGGTTATGGTCTTAACTCTTACTCTGGCCTAATGGTTAAGGTCTTCACTCTTACTCTGGCCTAATAGCTAAGGTCTGAACTCTTACTCTGGCCTACTTGTTAAGGTCTTAACTCTTACTTTGGCCTACAGGTTAAGGTCTTAACTCTTACTCTGGCCTAATGGTTAATGTCTTAACTCTTACTCTGGCTTAATAGCTAAGGTCTTAACTCTTACTCTGGCCTAATAGCTAAGGTCTTAACTTTTACTCTGGCCTAATAGCTAAGGTCTTAGACTCGTACTCTGGCCTACTGGTTAAGGTCTTAACTCTTACTCTGGCCTACTGGTTAAGGTCTTAACTCTTACTCTGGCCTAATAGCTAAGGTCTTAGACTCATACTCTGGCCTAATGGTTAAGGTCTTAGACTCTTACTCTGGCCTTCTGGTTAAGGTCTTAACTCTTACTCTGGCCTACTGGTTAAGGTCTTAACTCTTACTCTGGCCTACTGGTTAAGGTCTTAACTCTTGCTCTGGCCTACTGGGTAAGGGCTTAACTCTTACTCTGGCCTAATTGCTAAGGTCTTAGACTCTTACTCTGGCCTACTGGTTAAGGTCTTAGACTCCTACTCTGGCCTAATAGCTAAGGTCTTAACTCTTACTCTAGCCTAATAGCTAAGGTCTTAGACTCGTACTCTGGCCTAATGGTTAAGGTCTTAACTCTTACTCTGGCCTAATAGCTGAGGTCTTAGACTCGTACTCTGGCCTACTTGTTAAGGTCTTAACTCTTGCTCTGGCCTACTGGGTAAGATCTTAACTCTTACTCTGGCCTAATTGCTAAGGTCTTAGACTCGTACTCTGGCCTACTGGTTAAGGTCTTAACTCTTACTCTGGCCTAATAGCTAAGATCTTAACTCTTACTCTGGCCTAACAGCTAAGGTCTTAGACTCGTACTCTGGCCTACTGGTTAAGGTCTTAACTCTTACTCTGTCCTAATAGCTACGGTCTTAGACTCGTACTCTGGCCTACTGGTTAAGGTCTTAACTCTTACTCTGGCCTAAGAGCTAAGGTCTTAGACTCGTACTCTGGCCTAATGGTTAAGGTCTTAGACTCTTACCCTGGCCTACTGGTTAAGGTCTTAACTCTTACTCTGGCTTACTGGTTAAGGTCTTAACTCTTACTCTGGCCTAATGGTTAAGGTCTTAACTCTTACTCTGGCCTAATAGCTAAGGTCTGAACTCTTACTCTGGCCTACTTGTTAAGGTCTTAACTCTTACTTTGGCCTACAGGTTAAGGTCTTAACTCTTACTCTGGCCTAATGGTTAAGGTCTTAACTCTTACTCTGGCCTAATAGCTAAGGTCTTAACTTTTACTCTGGCCTAATAGCTAAGGTCTTAGACTCGTACTCTGGCCTACTGGTTAAGGTCTTAACTCTTACTCTGGCCTACTGGTTAAGGTCTTAACTCTTACTCTGGCCTAATAGCTAAGGTCTTAGACTCATACTCTGGCCTAATGGTTAAGGTCTTAGACTCTTACTCTGGCCTACTGGTTAAGGTCTTAACTCTTACTCTGGCCTAATAGCTAAGGTCTTAGACTCGTACTTTGGCCTACTGGTTAAGGTCTTAACTCTTGCTCTGGCCTACTGGGTAAGATCTTAACTCTTACTCTGGCCTAATTGCTAAGGTCTTAGACTCGTACTATGGCCTACAGATTAAGGTCTTAACTCTTACTCTGGCCTAATAGCTAAGGTCTTAGACTCATACTCCGGCCTACTGGTTAAGCTCTTAACTCTTACTCTGGCCTAATAGCTAAGGTCTTAGACTTGTACTCTGGCCTAATGGTTAAGGTCTTAGACTCTTACTCTGGCCTAATGGTTAAGGTTTTAACTCTTACTCTGGCCTAATAGCTAAGGACTTAACTCTTACTCTGGCCTACTGGTTAAGGTCTTAACTCTTACTCTGGCCTAATGGTTAAGGTCTTAACTCTTACTCTGGCCTAATAGCTAAGGTCTGAACTCTTACTCTGGCCTACTTGTTAAGGTCTTACCTCTTACTTTTGCCTAGAGGTTAAGGTCTTAACTCTTACTCTGGCCTAATGGTTAAGGTGTTAACTCTTACTCTGGCTTAATAGCTAAGGTCTTAACTCTTACTCTGGCCTAATAGCTAAGGTCTTAACTTTTACTCTGGCCTAATAGCTAAGGTCTTAGACTCGTACTCTGGCCTACTGGATAAGGTCTTAACTCTTACTCTGGCCTACTGGTTAAGGTCTTAACTCTTACTCTGGCCTAATAGCTAAGGTCTTAGACTCATACTCTGGCCTAATGGTTAAGGTCTTAGACTCTTACTCTGGCCTACTGGTTAAGGTCTTAATTCTTACTCTGGCCGACTGGTTAAGGTCTTAACTCTTACTCTGGCCTACTGGTTAAGGTCTTAACTCTTGCTCTGGCCTACTGGGTAAGGGCTTAACTCTTACTCTGGCCTAATTGCTAAGGTCTTAGACTCTTACTCTGGCCTACTGGTTAAGGTCTTAACTCTTACTCTGGCCTACTGGTTAAGGGATTAACTCTTACTCTGGCCTAAAGGCTAAGGTCTTAACTCTTCCTCTGGCCTACTGTTTAAGGTCTTAGACTCCTACTCTGGCCTAATAGCTAAGGTCCTAACTCTTACTCTGGCCTAATTGCTAAGGTCTTAGACTCTTACTCTGGCCTACTGGTTAAGGTCTTAACTCTTACTCTGGCCTACTGGTTAAGGGATTAACTCTTACTCTGGCCTAATGGCTAAGGTCTTAACTCTTCCTCTGGCCTACTAGTTAAGGTCTTAGACTCCTACTCTGGCCTAATAGCAAAGGTCTTAACTCTTACTCTGGCCTAATTGCTAAGGTCTTAGACTCTTACTCTGGCCTGCTGGTTAAGGTCTTAACTCTTACTCTGGCCTACTGGTTAAGGGATTAACTCTTACTCTGGCCTAATGGCTAAGGTCTTAACTCTTGCTCTGGCCTACTGGTTAAGGTCTTAGACTCCTACTCTGGCCTAATAGCTAAGGTCTTAACTCTTACTCTAGCCTAATAGCTAAGGTCTTAGACTCGTACTCTGGCCTAATGGTTAAGGTCTTAACTCTTACTCTGGCCTAATAGCTAAGGTCTTAGACTCGTACTCTGGCCTACTTGTTAAGGTCTTAACTCTTGCTCTGGCCTACTGGGTAAGATCTTAACTCTTACTCTGGCCTAATTGCTAAGGTCTTAGACTCGTACTATGGCCTACAGATTAAGGTCTTAACTCTTACTCTGGCCTAATAGCTAAGGTCTTAGACTCATACTCCGGCCTACTGGTTAAGCTCTTAACTCTTACTCTGACCTAATAGCTAAGGTCTTGGACTTGTACTCTGGCCTAATGGTTAAGGTCTTAGACTCTTACCCTGGCCTACTGGTTAAGGTCTTAACTCTTACTCTGGCTTACTGGTTAAGGTCTTAACTCTTACTCTGGCCTAATGGTTAAGGTTTTAACTCTTACTCTGGCCTAATAGCTAAGGTCTTAACTTTTACTCTGGCCTAATAGCTAAGGTCTTAGACTCGTACTCTGGCCTACTGGATAAGGTCTTAACTCTTACTCTGGCCTACTGGTTAAGGTCTTAACTCTTACTCTGGCCTAATAGCTAAGGTCTTAGACTCTTACTCTGGCCTACTGGTTAAGGTCTTAACTCTTACTCTGGCCTAATAGCTAAGATCTTAACTCTTACTCTGGCCTAACAGCTACGGTCTTAGACTCGTACTCTGGCCTACTGGTTAAGGTCTTAACTCTTACTCTGTCCTAATAGCTACGGTCTTAGACTCGTACTCTGGCCTACTGGTTAAGGTCTTAACTCTTACTCTGGCCTAAGAGCTAAGGTCTTAGACTCGTACTCTGGCCTAATGGTTAAGGTCTTAGACTCTTACCCTGGCCTACTGGTTAAGGTCTTAACTCTTACTCTGGCTTACTGGTTAAGGTCTTAACTCTTACTCTGGCCTAATGGTTAAGGTCTTAACTCTTACTCTGGCCTAATAGCTAAGGTCTGAACTCTTACTCTGGCCTACTTGTTAAGGTCTTAACTCTTACTTTGGCCTACAGGTTAAGGTCTTAACTCTTACTCTGGCCTAATGGTTAAGGTCTTAACTCTTACTCTGGCTTAATAGCTAAGGTCTTAACTCTTACTCTGGCCTAATAGCTAAGGTCTTAACTTTTACTCTGGCCTAATAGCTAAGGTCTTAGACTCGTACTCTGGCCTACTGGTTAAGGTCTTAACTCTTACTCTGGCCTACTGGTTAAGGTCTTAACTCTTACTCTGGCCTAATAGCTAAGGTCTTAGACTCATACTCTGGCCTAATGGTTAAGGTCTTAGACTCTTACTCTGGCCTACTGGTTAAGGTCTTAACTCTTACTCTGGCCTAATAGCTAAGGTCTTAGACTCGTACTTTGGCCTACTGGTTAAGGTCTTAACTCTTGCTCTGGCCTACTGGGTAAGATCTTAACTCTTACTCTGGCCTAATTGCTAAGGTCTTAGACTCGTACTATGGCCTACAGATTAAGGTCTTAACTCTTACTCTGGCCTAATAGCTAAGGTCTTAGACTCATACTCCGGCCTACTGGTTAAGCTCTTAACTCTTACTCTGGCCTAATAGCTAAGGTCTTAGACTTGTACTCTGGCCTAATGGTTAAGGTCTTAGACTCTTACCCTGGCCTACTGGTTAAGGTCTTAACTCTTACTCTGGCTTACTGGTTAAGGTCTTAACTCTTACTCTGGCCTAATGGTTAAGGTTTTAACTCTTACTCTGGCCTAATAGCTAAGGTCTTAACTCTTACTCTGGCCTACTGGTTAAGGTCTTAACTCTTACTCTGGCCTAATGGTTAAGGTCTTAACTCTTACTCTGGCCTAATAGCTAAGGTCTGAACTCTTACTCTGGCCTACTTGTTAAGGTCTTAACTCTTACTTTTGCCTAGAGGTTAAGGTCTTAACTCTTACTCTGGCCTAATGGTTAAGGTGTTAACTCTTACTCTGGCTTAATAGCTAAGGTCTTAACTCTTACTCTGGCCTAATAGCTAAGGTCTTAACTTTTACTCTGGCCTAATAGCTAAGGTCTTAGACTCGTACTCTGGCCTACTGGATAAGGTCTTAACTCTTACTCTGGCCTACTGGTTAAGGTCTTAACTCTTACTCTGGCCTAATAGCTAAGGTCTTAGACTCATACTCTGGCCTAATGGTTAAGGTCTTAGACTCTTACTCTGGCCTACTGGTTAAGGTCTTAATTCTTACTCTGGCCGACTGGTTAAGGTCTTAACTCTTACTCTGGCCTACTGGTTAAGGTCTTAACTCTTGCTCTGGCCTACTGGGTAAGGGCTTAACTCTTACTCTGGCCTAATTGCTAAGGTCTTAGACTCTTACTCTGGCCTACTGGTTAAGGTCTTAACTCTTACTCTGGCCTACTGGTTAAGGGATTAACTCTTACTCTGGCCTAATGGCTAAGGTCTTAACTCTTCCTCTGGCCTACTGGTTAAGGTCTTAGACTCCTACTCTGGCCTAATAGCTAAGGTCCTAACTCTTACTCTGGCCTAATTGCTAAGGTCTTAGACTCTTACTCTGGCCTACTGGTTAAGGTCTTAACTCTTACTCTGGCCTACTGGTTAAGGGATTAACTCTTACTCTGGCCTAATGGCTAAGGTCTTAACTCTTCCTCTGGCCTACTAGTTAAGGTCTTAGACTCCTACTCTGGCCTAATAGCAAAGGTCTTAACTCTTACTCTGGCCTAATTGCTAAGGTCTTAGACTCTTACTCTGGCCTACTGATTAAGGTCTTAACTCTTACTCTGGCCTACTGGTTAAGGGATTAACTCTTACTCTGGCCTAATGGCTAAGGTCTTAACTCTTGCTCTGGCCTACTGGTTAAGGTCTTAGACTCCTACTCTGGCCTAATAGCTAAGGTCTTAACTCTTACTCTAGCCTAATAGCTAAGGTCTTAGACTCATACTCTGGCCTAATGGTTAAGGTCTTAACTCTTACTCTGGCCTAATAGCTAAGGTCTTAGACTCGTACTCTGGCCTACTTGTTAAGGTCTTAACTCTTGCTCTGGCCTACTGGGTAAGATCTTAACTCTTACTCTGGCCTAATTGCTAAGGTCTTAGACTCGTACTATGGCCTACAGATTAAGGTCTTAACTCTTACTCTGGCCTAATAGCTAAGGTCTTAGACTCATACTCCGGCCTACTGGTTAAGCTCTTAACTCTTACTCTGGCCTAATAGCTAAGGTCTTGGACTTGTACTCTGGCCTAATGGTTAAGGTCTTAGACTCTTACCCTGGCCTACTGGTTAAGGTCTTAACTCTTACTCTGGCTTACTGGTTAAGGTCTTAACTCTTACTCTGGCCTAATGGTTAAGGTTTTAACTCTTACTCTGGCCTAATAGCTAAGGTCTTAACTTTTACTCTGGCCTAATAGCTAAGGTCTTAGACTCGTACTCTGGCCTACTGGATAAGGTCTTAACTCTTACTCTGGCCTACTGGTTAAGGTCTTAACTCTTACTCTGGCCTAATAGCTAAGGTCTTAGACTCTTACTCTGGCCTACTGGTTAAGGTCTTAACTCTTACTCTGGCCGACTGGTTAAGGTCTTAACTCTTGCTCTGGCCTACTGGGTAAGAGCTTAACTCTTACTCTGGCCTAATTGCTAAGGTCTTAGACTCTTACTCTGGCCTACTGGTTAAGGTCTTAACTCTTACTCTGGCCTACTGGTTAAGGGATTAACTCTTACTCTGGCCTAATGGCTAAGGTCTTAACTCTTCCTCTGGCCTACTGGTTAAGGTCTTAGACTCCTACTCTGGCCTAATAGCTAAGGTCCTAACTCTTACTCTGGCCTAATTGCTAAGGTCTTAGACTCTTACTCTGGCCTACTGGTTAAGGTCTTAACTCTAACTCTGGCCTACTGGTTAAGGGATTAACTCTTACTCTGGCCTAATGGCTAAGGTCTTAACTCTTCCTCTGGCCTACTGGTTAAGGTCTTAGACTTCTACTCTGGCCTAATAGCAAAGGTCTTAGATCTTACTCTGGCCGATTGCTAAGGTCTTAGACTCTTACTCTGGCCTACTGGTTAAGGTCTTAACTCTTACTCTGGCCTACTGGTTAAGGGATTAACTCTTACTCTGGCCTAATGGCTAAGGTCTTAACTCTTGCTCTGGCCTACTGGTTAAGGTCTTAGACTCCTACTCTGGCCTAATAGTTAAGGTCTTAACTCTTACTCTAGCCTAATAGCTAAGGTCTTAGACTCGTACTCTGGCCTAATGGTTAAGGTCTTAACTCTTACTCTGGCCTAATAGCTAAGGTCTTAGACTCGTACTCTGGCCTACTTGTTAAGGTCTTAACTCTTGCTCTGGCCTACTGGGTAAGATCTTAACTCTTACTCTGGCCTAATTGCTAAGGTCTTAGACTCGTACTCTGGCCTACTAGTTAAGGTCTTAACTCTTACTCTGGCCTAATAGCTAAGATCTTAACTCTTACTCTGGCCTAACAGCTAAGGTCTTAGACTCGTACTCTGGCCTACTGGTTAAGGTCTTAACGCTTACTCTGTCCTAATAGCTAAGGTCTTAGACTCGTACTATGGTTTACAGGTTAAGGTCTTAACTCTTACTCTGGCCTAATAGCTAAGGTCTTAGACTCGTACTCTGGCCTACTGGTTAAGGTCTTAACTCTTACTATGGCCTAAGAGCTAAGGTCTTAGACTCGTACTCTGGCCTAATGGTTAAGGTCTTAGACTCTTACCCTGGCCTACTGGTTAAGGTCTTAACTCTTACTCTGGCTTACTGGTTAAGGTCTTAACTCTTACTCTGGCCTAATGGTTAAGGTCTTCACTCTTACTCTGGCCTAATAGCTAAGGTCTGAACTCTTACTCTGGCCTACATGTTAAGGTCTTAACTCTTACTTTGGCCTACAGGTTAAGGTCTTAACTCTTACTCTGGCCTAATGGTTAATGTCTTAACTCTTACTCTGGCTTAATAGCTAAGGTCTTAACTCTTACTCTGGCCTAATAGCTAAGGTCTTAACTTTTACTCTGGCCTAATAGCTAAGGTCTTAGACTCGTACTCTGGCCTACTGGTTAAGGTCTTAACTCTTACTCTGGCCTACTGGTTAAGGTCTTAACTCTTACTCTGGCCTAATAGCTAAGGTCTTAGACTCATACTCTGGCCTAATAGCTAAGGTCTTAGACTCATACTCTGGCCTAATGGTTAAGGTCTTAGACTCTTACTCTGGCCTACTGGTTAAGGTCTTAACTCTTACTCTGGCCGACTGGTTAAGGTCTTAACTCTTACTCTGGCCTACTGGTTAAGGTCTTAACTCTTGCTCTGGCCTACTGGGTAAGGGCTTAACTCTTACTCTGGCCTAATTGCTAAGGTCTTAGACTCTTACTCTGGCCTACTGGTTAAGGTCTTAACTCTTACTCTGGCCTACTGGTTAAGGGATTAACTCTTACTCTGGCCTAATGGCTAAGGTCTTAACTCTTCCTCTGGCCTACTGGTTAAGGTCTTAGACTCCTACTCTGGCCTAATAGCTAAGGTCCTAACTCTTACTCTGGCCTAATTGCTAAGGTCTTAGACTCCTACTCTGGCCTAATAGCTAAGGTCTTAACTCTTACTCTAGCCTAATAGCTAAGGTCTTAGACTCGTACTCTGGCCTAATGGTTAAGGTCTTAACTCTTACTCTGGCCTAATAGCTAAGGTCTTAGACTCGTACTCTGGCCTACTTGTTAAGGTCTTAACTCTTGCTCTGGCCTACTGGGTAAGATCTTAACTCTTACTCTGGCCTAATTGCTAAGGTCTTAGACTCGTACTCTGGCCTACTGGTTAAGGTCTTAACTCTTACTCTGGCCTAATAGCTAAGATCTTAACTCTTACTCTGGCCTAACAGCTAAGGTCTTAGACTCGTACTCTGGCCTACTGGTTAAGGTCTTAACACTTACTCTGTCCTAATAGCTAAGGTCTTAGACTCGTACTATGGTTTACAGGTTAAGGTCTTAACTCTTACTCTGGCCTAATAGCTAAGGTCTTAGACTCGTACTCTGGCCTACTGGTTAAGGTCTTAACTCTTACTCTGGCCTAAGAGCTAAGGTCTTAGACTCGTACTCTGGCCTAATGGTTAAGGTCTTAGACTCTTACTCTGGCTTACTGGTTAAGGTCTTAACTCTTACTCTGGCCTAATGGTTAAGGTCTTCACTCTTACTCTGGCCTAATAGCTAAGGTCTGAACTCTTACTCTGGCCTACTTGTTAAGGTCTTAACTCTTACTTTGGCCTACAGGTTAAGGTCTTAACTCTTACTCTGGCCTAATGGTTAATGTCTTAACTCTTACTCTGGCTTAATAGCTAAGGTCTTAACTCTTACTCTGGCCTAATAGCTAAGGTCTTAACTTTTACTCTGGCCTAATAGCTAAGGTCTTAGACTCGTACTCTGGCATACTGGTTAAGGTCTTAACTCTTACTCTGGCCTACTGGTTAAGGTTTTAACTCTTACTCTGGCCTAATAGCTAAGGTCTTAGACTCATACTCTGGCCTAATGGTTAAGGTCTTAGACTCTTACTCTGGCCTACTGGTTAAGGTCTTAACTCTTACTCTGGCTTACTGGTTAAGGTCTTAACTCTTACTCTGGCCTACTGGTTAAGGTCTTAACTCTTGCTCTGGCATTCTGGGTAAGGGCTTAACTCTTACTCTGGCCTAATTGCTAAGGTCTTAGACTCGTACTCTGGCCTAAAGGTTAAGGTCTTAACTCTTACTCTGGCCTAATAGCTAAGGTCTTAACTCTTATTCTGGCCTAATAGCTAAGGTCTTAGACTCGTACTCTGGCCTAATGGTTAAGGTCTTAGACTCGTACTCTGGCCTAATGGTTAAGGTCTTAACTCTTACTCTTGCCTACTGGTTAAGGTCTTAACTCTTACTCTGGCCTAATAGCTAAGGTCTTAGACTCGTACTTTGGCCTACTGGTTAAGGTCTTAACTCTTACTCTGGCCTAATAGCTAAGGTCTTAACTCACACTCTGGCCTACTGGTTAAGGTCTTAACTCTTACTCTGGCCTAATAGCTAAGGTCTTAGACTCGTACTTTGGCCTACTGGTTAAGGTCTTAACTCTGGCCTAATAGCTAAGGTCTTAACTCGTACTCTGGCCTACTGGTTAAGGTCTTAACTCTTACTCTGGCCTAATAGCTAAGGTCTTAACTCTTACTCTGGCCTAATAGCTAAGGTCTTAACTCTTACTCTGGCCTAATAGCTAAGGTCTTAGACTCGTACTCTGGCCTTCTGGTTAAGGTCTTAACTCTTACTCTGGCCTACTGGTTAAGGTCTTAACTCTTACTCTGGCCTAATAGCTAAAGTCTTAGACTCATACTCTGGCCTATTGGTTAAGGTCTTAGACTCCTACTCTGGCCTAATAGCTAAGGTCTTAACTCTTTCTCTGGCCTAATAGCTAAGGTCTTAACTCTTACTCTAGCCTAATAGCTAAGGTCTTAGACTCTTACTCTGGCCTACTGGTTAAGGTCTTAACTCTTACTCTGGCCTACTGGTTAAGGTCTTAACTCTTACTCTTTCCTACTGGTTAAGGTCTTAACTCTTGCTCTGGCCTACTGGTTAAGGTCTTAACTCTTACTCTGGCCTAATTGCTAAGGTCTTAGACTCTTACTCTGGCCTACTGGTTAAGGTCTTAACTCTTACTCTGGCCTACTGGTTAAGGGATTAACTCTTACTTTGGCCTAATGGCTAAGGTCTTAACTCTTACTCTGGCCTACTGGTTAAGGTCTTAGACTCCTACTCTGGCCTAATAGCTAAGGTCTTAACTCTTTCTCTAGCCTAATAGCTAAGGTCTTAACTCTTACTCTAGCCTAATAGCTAAGGTCTTAGACTCGTACTCTGGCCTAATGGTTAAGGTCTTAACTCTTACTCTGGCCTAATAGCTAAGGTCTTAGACTCGTACTCTGGCCTACTGGTTAAGGTCTTAACTCTTACTCTGGCCTAATAGCTAAGATCTTAACTCTTACTCTGGCCTAATAGCTAAGGTCTTAGACTCATACTCTGGCCTACTGGTTAAGGTCTTAACTCTTACTCTGTCCTAATAGCTAAGGTCTTAGACTCGTACTATGGCCTACAGGTTAAGGTCTTAACTCTTACTCTGGCCTAATAGCTAAGGTCTTAGACTCGTACTCTGGCCTACTGGTTAAGGTCTTAACTCTTACTCTGGCCTAATAGCTAAGGTCTTAGACTCTTACTCTGGCCTAATGGTTGAGGTCTTAACTCTTACTCTGGCCTAATGGTTAAGGTCTTAACTCTTACTCTGGCCTAATGGTTAAGGTCTTAACTCTTACTCTGGCCTACTGGTAAAGGTCTTAGACTCTTACTCTGGCCTACAGGTTAAGGTCTTAACTCTTACTCTGGCCTACTGGTTAAGGTCTTAACTCTTACTCTGGCCTAATAGCTAAGGTCTTAACTCTTACTCTGGCCTAATAGCTAAGGTCTTAGACTCATACTATGGCCTACAGGTTAAGGTCTTAACTCTTACTCTGGCCTACTGGTTAAGGTCTTAACTCTTACTCTGGCCTACTGGTTAAGGTCTTAACTCTTACTCTGGCCTAAGAGCTAAGGTCTTAACTCTTACTCTGGCCTAATAGCTAAGGTCTTAGACACTTACTCTGGCCTAATAGCTAAGGTCTTAGACTCGTACTCTGGCCTACTGGTTAAGGTCTTAACTCTTACTCTGGCCTAATAGCTAAGGTCTTAGACTCGTACTATGGCCTACAGGTTAAGGTCTTAACTCGTACTATGGCCTACAGGTTAAGGTCCTAACTCTTACTCTGGCCTACTGGTTAAGGTCTTAACTCTTACTCTGGCCTAATAGATAAGGTCTTAACTCTTACTCTGGCCTAATAGCTAAGGTCTTACACTCTTACTCTGGCCTAATGGTTAAGGGCTTAACTCTTACTCTGGCCTAATGGTTAAGGTCTTAACTCTTACTCTGGCCTACTGGTAAAGGTCTTAGACTCTTACTCTGGCCTACAGGTTAAGGTCTTAACTCTTACTCTGGCCTACTGGTTAAGGTCTTAGACTCTTACTCTGGCCTAATGGTTAAGGTCTTAACTCTTACTCTGGCCTACTGGTTAAGGTCTTAACTCTTACTCTAGCCTAATAGCTAAGGTCTTAACTCTTACTCTGGCCTAATAGCTAAGGTCTTAGACTCGTACTATGGCCTACAGGTTAAGGTCTTAACTCTTACTCTGGCCTAATAGCTAAGGTCTTAACTCTTATTCTGGCCTAATAGCTAAGGTCTTAGACTTGTACTCTGGCCTAATGGTTAAGGTCTTAGACTCGTACTCTGGCCTAATGGTTAAGGTCTTAACTCTTACTCTGGCCTACTGGTTAAGGTCTTGACTCTTACTCTGGCCTAATAGCTAATATCTTAGACTCATACTTTGGCCTACTGGTTAAGGTCTTAACTCTTACTTTGGCCTAATAGCTAAGGTCTTAACTCTTACTCTGGCCTACTGGTTAAGGTCTTAACTCTTACTCTTGCCTAATAGCTAAGGTCTTAACTCTTACTCTGGCCTAATAGCTAAGGTCTTAGACTCATACTCTGGCCTAATGGTTAAGATCTTAGACTCTTACTCTGGCCTACTGGTTAAGGTCTTAACTCTTACTCTGGCCTACTGGTTAAGGTCTTAACTCTTACTCTGGCCTACTGGTTAAGGTCTTAACTCTTGCTCTGGCCTACTGGTTAAGGTCTTAACTCTTACTCTGGCCTACTGGTTAAGGTCTTAACTCTTACTCTGGCCTACTGGTTAAGGTCTTAACTCTTACTCTGGCCTAATAGCTAAAGTCTTAGACTCATACTCTGGCCTAATGGTTAAGATCTTAGACTCTTACTCTGGCCTACTGGTTAAGGTCTTAACTCTTACTCTGGCCTACTGGTTAAGGTCTTAACTCTTGCTCTGGCCTACTGGTTAAGGTCTTAACTCTTACTCTGGCATAATTGCTAAGGTCTTAGACTCTTACTCTGGCCTACTGGTTAAGGTCTTAACTCTTACTCAGGCCTACTGGTTAAGGTCTTAACTCTTACTCTGGCCTACTGGTAAAGGTCTTAGACTCTTACTCTGGCCTACAGGTTAAGGTCTTAACTCTTGCTCTGGCCTACTGGGTAAGATCTTAACTCTTACTCTGGCCTAATTGCTAAGGTCTTAGACTCGTACTCTGGCCTACTGGTTAAGGTCTTAACTCTTACTCTGGCCTAATAGCTAAGATCTTAACTCTTACTCTGGCCTAACAGCTAAGGTCTTAGACTCGTACTCTGGCCTACTGGTTAAGGTCTTAACACTTACTCTGTCCTAATAGCTAAGGTCTTAGACTCGTACTATGGTTTACAGGTTAAGGTCTTAACTCTTACTCTGGCCTAATAGCTAAGGTCTTAGACTCATACTCTGGCCTACTGGTTAAGGTCTTAACTCTTACTCTGGCCTAAGAGCTAAGGTCTTAGACTCGTACTCTGGCCTAATGGTTAAGGTCTTAGACTCTTACCCTGGCCTACTGGTTAAGGTCTTAACTCTTACTCTGGCTTACTGGTTAAGGTCTTAACTCTTACTCTGGCCTAATGGTTAAGGTCTTCACTCTTACTCTGGCCTAATAGCTAAGGTCTGAACTCTTACTCTGGCCTACTTGTTAAGGTCTTAACTCTTACTTTGGCCTACAGGTTAAGGTCTTAACTCTTACTCTGGCCTAATAGCTAAGGTCTTAGACTCGTACTCTGGCCTACTGGTTAAGGTCTTAACTCTTACTCTGGCCTAAGAGCTAAGGTCTTAGACTCGTACTCTGGCCTAATGGTTAAGGTCTTAGACTCTTACCCTGGCCTACTGGTTAAGGTCTTAACTCTTACTCTGGCTTACTGGTTAAGGTCTTAACTCTTACTCTGGCCTAATGGTTAAGGTCTTCACTCTTACTCTGGCCTAATAGCTAAGGTCTGAACTCTTACTCTGGCCTACTTGTTAAGGTCTTAACTCTTACTTTGGCCTACAGGTTAAGGTCTTAACTCTTACTCTGGCCTAATGGTTAATGTCTTACCTCTTACTCTGGCTTAATAGCTAAGGTCTTAACTCTTACTCTGGCCTAATAGCTGAGGTCTTAACTTTTACTCTGGCCTAATAGCTAAGGTCTTAGACTCGTACTCTGGCCTACTGGTTAAGGTCTTAACTCTTACTCTGGCCTACTGGTTAAGGTTTTAACTCTTACTCTGGCCTAATAGCTAAGGTCTTAGACTCATACTCTGGCCTAATGGTTAAGGTCTTAGACTCTTACTCTGGCCTACTGGTTAAGGTCTTAACTCTTACTCTGGCTTACTGGTTAAGGTCTTAACTCTTACTCTGGCCTACTGGTTAAGGTCTTAACTCTTGCTCTGGCCTACTGGGTAAGGGCTTAACTCTTACTCTGGCCTAATTGCTAAGGTCTTAGACTCGTACTCTGGCCTAAAGGTTAAGGTCTTAACTCTTACTCTGGCCTAATAGCTAAGGTCTTAACTCTTATTCTGGCCTAATAGCTAAGGTCTTAGACTCGTACTCTGGCCTAATGGTTAAGGTCTTAGACTCGTACTCTGGCCTAATGGTTAAGGTCTTAACTCTTACTCTTGCCTACTGGTTAAGGTCTTAACTCTTACTCTGGCCTAATAGCTAAGGTCTTAGACTCGTACTTTGGCCTACTGGTTAAGGTCTTAACTCTTACTCTGGCCTAATAGCTAAGGTCTTAACTCGTACTCTGGCCTACTGGTTAAGGTCTTAACTCTTACTCTGGCCTAATAGCTAAGGTCTTAGACTTGTACTTTGGCCTACTGGTTAAGGTCTTAACTCTGGCCTAATAGCTAAGGTCTTAACTCGTACTCTGGCCTACTGGTTAAGGTCTTAACTCTTACTCTGGCCTAATAGCTAAGGTCTTAACTCTTACTCTGGCCTAATAGCTAAGGTCTTAGACTCGTACTCTGGCCTTCTGGTTAAGGTCTTAACTCTTACTCTGGCCTACTGGTTAAGGTCTTAACTCTTACTCTGGCCTAATAGCTAAAGTCTTAGACTCATACTCTGGCCTAATGGTTAAGGTCTTAGACTCTTACTCTGGCCTACTGGTTAAGGTCTTAACTCTTACTCTGGCCTACTGGTTAAGGTCTTAACTCTTGCTCTGGCCTACTGGTTAAGGTCTTAACTCTTACTGTGGCCTAATTGCTAAGGTCTTAGACTCTTACTCTGGCCTACTGGTTAAGGTCTTAACTCTTACTCTGGCCTACTGGTTAAGGGATTAACTCTTACTCTGGCCTAATGGCTAAGGTCTTAACTCTTACTATGGCCTACTGGTTAAGGTCTTAGACTCCTACTCTGGCCTAATAGCTAAGGTCTTAACTCTTTCTCTGGCCTAATAGCTAAGGTCTTAACTCTTACTCTAGCCTAATAGCTAAGGTCTTAGACTCTTACTCTGGCCTACTGGTTAAGGTCTTAACTCTTACTCTGGCCTACTGGTTAAGGTCTTAACTCTTACTCTGGCCTACTGGTTAAGGTCTTAACTCTTGCTCTGGCCTACTGGTTAAGGTCTTAACTCTTACTCTGGCCTAATTGCTAAGGTCTTAGACTCTTACTCTGGCCTACTGGTTAAGGTCTTAACTCTTACTCTGGCCTACTGGTTAAGGGATTAACTCTTACTTTGGCCTAATGGCTAAGGTCTTAACTCTTACTCTGGCCTACTGGTTAAGGTCTTAGACTCCTACTCTGGCCTAATAGCTAAGGTCTTAACTCTTTCTCTAGCCTAATAGCTAAGGTCTTAACTCTTACTCTAGCCTACTGGTTAAGGTCTTAACTCTTACTCTGGCCTACTGGTTAAGGTCTTAACTCTTGCTCTGGCCTACTGGTTAAGGTCTTAACTCTTACTCTGGCCTAATTGCTAAGGTCTTAGACTCTTACTCTGGCCTACTGGTTAAGGTCTTAACTCTTACTCTGGCCTACTGGTTAAGATCTTAACTCTTACTCTGGCCTAATAGCTAAGGTCTTAGACTCATACTCTGGCCTACTGGTTAAGGTCTTAACTCTTACTCTGTCCTAATAGCTAAGGTCTTAGACTCGTACTATGGCCTACAGGTTAAGGTCTTAACTCTTACTCTGGCCTAATAGCTAAGGTCTTAGACTCGTACTCTGGCCTACTGGTTAAGGTCTTAACTCTTACTCTGGCCTAATAGCTAAGGTCTTAGACTCTTACTCTGGCCTAATGGTTAAGGTCTTAACTCTTACTCTGGCCTAATGGTTAAGGTCTTAACTCTTACTCTGGCCTACTGGTAAAGGTCTTAGACTCTTACTCTGGCCTACAGGTTAAGGTCTTAACTCTTACTCTGGCCTACTGGTTAAGGTCTTAACTCTTACTCTGGCCTAATAGCTAAGGTCTTAACTCTTACTCTGGCCTAATAGCTAAGGTCTTAGACTCATACTATGGCCTACAGGTTAAGGTCTTAACTCTTACGCTGGCCTACTGGTTAAGGTCTTAACTCTTACTCTGGCCTACTGGTTAAGGTCTTAACTCTTACTCTGGCCTAAGAGCTAAGGTCTTAACTCTTACTCTGGCCTAATAGCTAAGGTCTTAGACTCTTACTCTGGCCTAATAGCTAAGGTCTTAGACTCATACTCTGGCCTACTGGTTAAGGTCTTAACTCTTACTCTGGCCTAATAGCTAAGGTCTTAGACTCGTACTATGGCCTACAGGTTAAGGTCTTAACTCGTACTATGGCCTACAGGTTAAGGTCCTAACTCTTACTCTGGCCTACTGGTTAAGGTCTTAACTCTTACTCTGGCCTAATAGATAAGGTCTTAACTCTTACTCTGGCCTAATAGCTAAGGTCTTACACTCTTACTCTGGCCTAATGGTTAAGTGCTTAACTCTTACTCTGGCCTAATGGTTAAGGTCTTAACTCTTACTCTGGCCTACTGGTAAAGGTCTTAGACTCTTACTCTGGCCTACAGGTTAAGGTCTTAACTCTTACTCTGGCCTACTGGTTAAGGTCTTAGACTCTTACTCTGGCCTAATGGTTAAGGTCTTAACTCTTACTCTGGCCTACTGGTTAAGGTCTTAACTCTTACTCTAGCCTAATAGCTAAGGTCTTAACTCTTACGCTGGCCTAATAGCTAAGGTCTTAGACTCGTACTATGGCCTACAGGTTAAGGTCTTAACTCTTACTCTGGCCTAATAGCTAAGGTCTTAACTCTTATTCTGGCCTAATAGCTAAGGTCTTAGACTTGTACTCTGGCCTAATGGTTAAGGTCTTAGACTCGTACTCTGGCCTAATGGTTAAGGTCTTAACTCTTACTCTGGCCTACTGGTTAAGGTCTTGACTCTTACTCTGGCCTAATAGCTAAGATCTTAGACTCATACTTTGGCCTACTGGTTAAGGTCTTAACTCTTACTCTGGCCTAATAGCTAAGGTCTTAACTCTTACTGTGGCCTACTGGTTAAGGTCTTAACTCTTACTCTGGCCTAATAGCTAAGGTCTTAACTCTTACTCTGGCCTAATAGCTAAGGTCTTAGACTCGTACTCTGGCCTACTGGTTAAGGTCTTAACTCTTACTCTGGCCTACTGGTTAAGGTCTTAACTCTTACTCTGGCCTAATAGCTAAAGTCTTAGACTCATACTCTGGCCTAATGGTTAAGATCTTAGACTCTTACTCTGGCCTACTGGTTAAGGTCTTAACTCTTACTCTGGCCTACTGGTTAAGGTCTTAACTCTTACTCTGGCCTACTGGTTAAAGTCTTAACTCTTGCTCTGGCCTACTGGTTAAGGTCTTAACTCTTACTCTGGCATAATTGCTAAGGTCTTAGACTCTTACTCTGGCCTACTGGTTAAGGTCTTAACTCTTACTCAGGCCTACTGGTTAAGGGATTAACTCTTACTCTGGCCTAATGGCTAAGGTCTTAACTCTTACTCTGGCCTACTGGTTAAGGTCTTAGACTCCTACTCTGGCCTAATAGCTAAGGTCTTAACTCTTTCTCTGGCCTAATAGCTAAGGTCTTAACTCTTACTCTAGCCTAATAGCTAAGGTCTTAGACTCGTACTCTGGCCTAATGGTTAAGGTCTTAACTCTTACTCTGGCCTAATAGCTAAGGTCTTAGACTCGTACTCTGGCCTACTGGTTAAGGTCTTAACTCTTGCTCTGGCCTACTGGGTAAGATCTTAACTCTTACTCTGGCCTAATTGCTAAGGTCTTAGACTCGTACTCTGGCCTACTGGTTAAGGTCTTAACTCTTACTCTGGCCTAATAGCTAAGATCTTAACTCTTACTCTGGCCTAATAGCTAAGGTCTTAGACTCGTACTCTGGGCTACTGGTTAAGGTCTTAACTCTTACTCTGTCCTAATAGCTAAGGTCTTAGACTCGTACTATGGCCTACAGGTTAAGGTCTTAACTCTTACTCTGGCCTAATAGCTAAGGTCTTAGACTCGTACTCTGGCCTACTGGTTAAGGTCTTAACTCTTACTCTGTCCTAATAGCTAAGGTCTTAACTCTTACTCTGGCCTAATAACTAAGGTCTGAACTCTTACTCTGGCCTACTTGTTAAGGTCTTAACTCTTACTCTGGCATTATAGCTAAGGTCTTAACTCTTACTCTGGCCTACTGGTTAAGGTCTTAACTCTTACTCTGGCCTAATAGCTAATGTCTTAACTCTTACTCTGGCCTAATAGCTAAGGTCTTAACTCCTACTCTGGCCTAATAGCTAAGGTCTTAGACTCGTACTCTGGCCTAATGGTTAAGGTCTTAACTCTTACTCTGGACTAATAGCTAAGGTTTTAGACTCGTACTCTGGCCTACTGGTTAAGGTCTTAACTCGTACTCTGGCCTACAGGTTAAGGTCTTAACTCTTACTCTGGCCTACTGGTTAAGGTCTTAACTCTTACTCTGGCCTAATAGCTAAGGTCTTAGACTCGTACTATGGCCTACTGGTTAAGGTCTTAACTCTTACTCTGGCCTACTGGTTAAGGTCTTAACTCTTACTCTGGCCTAATAGCTAAAGTCTTAGACTCATACTCTGGCCTAATGGTTAAGGTCTTAGACTCTTACTCTGGCCTACTGGTTAAGGTCTTAACTCTTACTCTGGCCTACTGGTTAAGGTCTTAACTCTTACTCTGGCCTACTGGTTAAGATCTTAACTCTTGCTCTGGTCTACTGGTTAAGGTCTTAACTCTTACTCTGGCCTAATTGCTAAGGTCTTAGACTCTTACTCTGGCCTACTGGTTAAGGTCTTAACTCTTACTCTGGCCTACTAGTTAAGGGATTAACTCTTACTGTGGCCTAATGGCTAAGGTCTTAACTCTTTCTCTGGCCTAATAGCTAAGGTCTTAACTCTTACTCTAGCCTAATAGCTAAGGTCTTAGACTCATACTCTGGCCTAATGGTTAAGGTCTTAACTCTTACTCTGGCCTAATAGCTAAGGTCTTAGACTCAAACTCTGGCCTAATGGTTAAGGTCTTAGACTCTTACCCTGGCCTACTGGTTAAGGTCTTAACTCTTACTCTGGCTTACTGGTTAAGGTCTTAACTCTTACTCTGGCCTAATGGTTAAGGTCTTCACTCTTACTCTGGCCTAATAGCTAAGGTCTGAACTCTTACTCTGGCCTACTTGTTAAGGTCTTAACTCTTACTTTGGCCTACAGGTTAAGGTCTTAACTCTTACTCTGGCCTAATGGTCAATGTCTTAACTCTTACTCTGGCTTAATAGCTAAGGTCTTAACTCTTACTCTGGCCTAATAGCTAAGGTCTTAACTTTTACTCTGGCCTAATACCTAAGGTCTTAGACTCGTACTCTGGCTGGCCTACTGGTTAAGGCCTTAACTCTTACTCTGGCCTACTGGTTAAGGTCTTAACTCTTACTCTGGCCTAATAGCTAAGGTCTTAGACTCATACTCTGGCCTAATGGTTAAGGTCTTAGACTCTTACTCTGGCCTACTGGTTAAGGTCTTAACTCTTACTCTGGCCTACTGGTTAAGGTCTTAACTCTTACTCTGGCCTACTGGTTAAGGTCTTAACTCTTGCTCTGGCCTACTGGGTAAGGGCTTAATACTTACTCTGGCCTAATTGCTAAGGTCTTAGACTCTTACTCTGGCCTACTGGTTAAGGTCTTAGACTCCTACTCTGGCCTAATAGCTAAGGTCTTAACTCTTACTCTAGCCTAATAGCTAAGGTCTTAGACTCGTACTCTGGCCTAATGGTTAAGGTCTTAACTCTTACTCTGGCCTAATAGCTAAGGTCTTAGACTCGTACTCTGGCCTACTTGTTAAGGTCTTAACTCTTGCTCTGGCCTACTGGGTAAGATCTTAACTCTTACTCTGGCCTAATTGCTAAGGTCTTAGACTCGTACTCTGGCCTACTGGTTAAGGTCTTAACTCTTACTCTGGCCTAATAGCTAAGATCTTAACTCTTACTCTGGCCTAACAGCTAAGGTCTTAGACTCGTACTCTGGCCTACTGGTTAAGGTCTTAACTCTTACTCTGTCCTAATAGCGAAGGTCTTAGACTCGTACTCTGGCCTACTGGTTAAGGTCTTAACTCTTACTCTGGCCTAAGAGCTAAGGTCTTAGACTCGTACTCTGGCCTAATGGTTAAGGTCTTAGACTCTTACCCTGACCTACTGGTTAAGGTCTTAACTCTTACTCTGGCTTACTGGTTAAGGTCTTAACTCTTACTCTGGCCTAATGGTTAAGGTCTTAACTCTTACACTGGCCTAATAGCTAAGGTCTGAACTCTTACTCTGGCCTACTTGTTAAGGTCTTAACTCTTACTTTGGCCTACAGGTTAAGGTCTTAACTCTTACTCTGGCCTAATGGTTAAGGTCTTAACTCTTACTCTGGCTTAATAGCTAAGTTCTTAACTCTTACTCTGGCCTAATAGCTAAGGTCTTAACTTTTACTCTGGCTTAATAGCTAAGGTCTTAGACTCGTACTTTGGCCTACTGGTTAAGGTCTTAACTCTTACTCTGGCCTACTGGTTAAGGTCTTAACTCTTACTCTGGCCTAATAGCTAAGGTCTTAGACTCATACTCTGGCCTAATGGTTAAGGTCTTAGACTCTTACTCTGGCCTACTGGTTAAGGTCTTAACTCTTACTCTGGGCTACTGGTTAAGGTCTTAACTCTTACTCTGGCCTACTGGTTAAGGTCTTAACTCTTGCTCTGGCCTACTGGGTAAGGGCTTAACTCTTACTCTGGCCTAATTGCTAAGGTCTTAGACTCTTACTCTGGCCTACTGGTTAAGGTCTTAACTCTTACTCTGGCCTACTGGTTAAGGGATTAACTCTTACTCTGGCCTAATGGCTAAGGTCTTAACTCTTCCTCTGGCCTACTGGTTAAGGTCTTAGACTCCTACTCTGGCCTAATAGCTAAGGTCTTAACTCTTACACTGGCCTAATTGCTGAGGTCTTAGACTCTTACTCTGGCCTACTGGTTAAGGTCTTAACTCTTATACTGGCCTACTGGTTAAGGGATTAACTCTTACTCTGGCCTAATGGCTAAGGTCTTAACTCTTGCTCTGGCCTACTGGTTAAGGTCTTAGACTCCTACTCTGGCCTAATAGCTAAGGTCTTAACTCTTACTCTAGCCTAATAGCTAAGGTCTTAGACTCGTACTCTGGCCTAATGGTTAAGGTCTTAACTCTTACTCTGGCCTAATAGCTAAGGTCTTAGACTCGTACTTTGGCCTACTGGTTAAGGTCTTAACTCTTGCTCTGGCCTACTGGGTAAGATCTTAACTCTTACTCTGGCCTAATTGCTAAGGTCTTAGACTCGTACTATGGCCTACAGGTTAAGGTCTTAACTCTTACTCTGGCCTAATAGCTAAGGTCTTAGACTCATACTCCGGCCTACTGGTTAAGCTCTTAACTCTTACTCTGGCCTAATAGCTAAGGTCTTAGACTTGTACTCTGGCCTAATGGTTAAGGTCTTAGACTCTTACCCTGGCCTACTGGTTAAGGTCTTAACTCTTACTCTGGCCTACTGGTAAAGGTCTTAGACTCTTACTCTGGCCTACAGGTTAAGGTCTTAACTCTTACTCTGGCCTACTGGTTAAGGTCTTAACTCTTACTCTGGCCTAATAGCTAAGGTCTTAACTCTTACTCTGGCCTAATAGCTAAGGTCTTAGACTCATACTATGGCCTACAGGTTAAGGTCTTAACTCTTACTCTGGCCTACTGGTTAAGGTCTTAACTCTTACTCTGGCCTACTGGTTAAGGTCTTAACTCTTACTCTGGCCTAAGAGCTAAGGTCTTAACTCTTACTCTGGCCTAATAGCTAAGGTCTTAGACTCTTACTCTGGCCTAATAGCTAAGGTCTTAGACTCATACTCTGGCCTACTGGTTAAGGTCTTAACTCTTACTCTGGCCTAATAGCTAAGGTCTTAGACTCGTACTATGGCCTACAGGTTAAGGTCTTAACTCGTACTATGGCCTACAGGTTAAGGTCCTAACTCTTACTCTGGCCTACTGGTTAAGGTCTTAACTCTTACTCTGGCCTAATAGATAAGGTCTTAACTCTTACTCTGGCCTAATAGCTAAGGTCTTACACTCTTACTCTGGCCTAATGGTTAAGTGCTTAACTCTTACTCTGGCCTAATGGTTAAGGTCTTAACTCTTACTCTGGCCTACTGGTAAAGGTCTTAGACTCTTACTCTGGCCTACAGGTTAAGGTCTTAACTCTTACTCTGGCCTACTGGTTAAGGTCTTAGACTCTTACTCTGGCCTAATGGTTAAGGTCTTAACTCTTACTCTGGCCTACTGGTTAAGGTCTTAACTCTTACTCTAGCCTAATAGCTAAGGTCTTAACTCTTACGCTGGCCTAATAGCTAAGGTCTTAGACTCGTACTATGGCCTACAGGTTAAGGTCTTAACTCTTACTCTGGCTTAATAGCTAAGGTCTTAACTCTTATTCTGGCCTAATAGCTAAGGTCTTAGACTTGTACTCTGGCCTAATGGTTAAGGTCTTAGACTCGTACTCTGGCCTAATGGTTAAGGTCTTAACTCTTACTCTGGCCTACTGGTTAAGGTCTTGACTCTTACTCTGGCCTAATAGCTAAGATCTTAGACTCATACTTTGGCCTACTGGTTAAGGTCTTAACTCTTACTCTGGCCTAATAGCTAAGGTCTTAACTCTTACTGTGGCCTACTGGTTAAGGTCTTAACTCTTACTCTGGCCTAATAGCTAAGGTCTTAACTCTTACTCTGGCCTAATAGCTAAGGTCTTAGACTCGTACTCTGGCCTACTGGTTAAGGTCTTAACTCTTACTCTGGCCTACTGGTTAAGGTCTTAACTCTTACTCTGGCCTAATAGCTAAAGTCTTAGACTCATACTCTGGCCTAATGGTTAAGATCTTAGACTCTTACTCTGGCCTACTGGTTAAGGTCTTAACTCTTACTCTGGCCTACTGGTTAAGGTCTTAACTCTTACTCTGGCCTACTGGTTAAAGTCTTAACTCTTGCTCTGGCCTACTGGTTAATGTCTTAACTCTTACTCTGGCATAATTGCTAAGGTCTTAGACTCTTACTCTGGCCTACTGGTTAAGGTCTTAACTCTTACTCAGGCCTACTGGTTAAGGGATTAACTCTTACTCTGGCCTAATGGCTAAGGTCTTAACTCTTACTCTGGCCTACTGGTTAAGGACTTAGACTCCTACTCTGGCCTAATAGCTAAGGTCTTAACTCTTTCTCTGGCCTAATAGCTAAGGTCTTAACTCTTACTCTAGCCTAATAGCTAAGGTCTTAGACTCGTACTCTGGCCTAATGGTTAAGGTCTTAACTCTTACTCTGGCCTAATAGCTAAGGTCTTAGACTCGTACTCTGGCCTACTGGTTAAGGTCTTAACTCTTGCTCTGGCCTACTGGGTAAGATCTTAACTCTTACTCTGGCCTAATTGCTAAGGTCTTAGACTCGTACTCTGGCCTACTGGTTAAGGTCTTAACTCTTACTCTGGCCTAATAGCTAAGATCTTAACTCTTACTCTGGCCTAATAGCTAAGGTCTTAGACTCGTACTCTGGGCTACTGGTTAAGGTCTTAACTCTTACTCTGTCCTAATAGCTAAGGTCTTAGACTCGTACTATGGCCTACAGGTTAAGGTCTTAACTCTTACTCTGGCCTAATAGCTAAGGTCTTAGACTCGTACTCTGGCCTACTGGTTAAGGTCTTAACTCTTACTCTGTCCTAATAGCTAAGGTCTTAACTCTTACTCTGGCCTAATAACTAAGGTCTGAACTCTTACTCTGGCCTACTTGTTAAGGTCTTAACTCTTACTCTGGCATTATAGCTAAGGTCTTAACTCTTACTCTGGCCTACTGGTTAAGGTCTTAACTCTTACTCTGGCCTAATAGCTAATGTCTTAACTCTTACTCTGGCCTAATAGCTAAGGTCTTAACTCCTACTCTGGCCTAATAGCTAAGGTCTTAGACTCGTACTCTGGCCTAATGGTTAAGGTCTTAACTCTTACTCTGGACTAATAGCTAAGGTTTTAGACTCGTACTCTGGCCTACTGGTTAAGGTCTTAACTCGTACTCTGGCCTACAGGTTAAGGTCTTAACTCTTACTCTGGCCTACTGGTTAAGGTCTTAACTCTTACTCTGGCCTAATAGCTAAGGTCTTAGACTCGTACTATGGCCTACTGGTTAAGGTCTTAACTCTTACTCTGGCCTACTGGTTAAGGTCTTAACTCTTACTCTGGCCTAATAGCTAAAGTCTTAGACTCATACTCTGGCCTAATGGTTAAGGTCTTAGACTCTTACTCTGGCCTACTGGTTAAGGTCTTAACTCTTACTCTGGCCTACTGGTTAAGGTCTTAACTCTTACTCTGGCCTACTGGTTAAGATCTTAACTCTTGCTCTGGTCTACTGGTTAAGGTCTTAACTCTTACTCTGGCCTAATTGCTAAGGTCTTAGACTCTTACTCTGGCCTACTGGTTAAGGTCTTAACTCTTACTCTGGCCTACTAGTTAAGGGATTAACTCTTACTGTGGCCTAATGGCTAAGGTCTTAACGCTTTCTCTGGCCTAATAGCTAAGGTCTTAACTCTTACTCTAGCCTAATAGCTAAGGTCTTAGACTCATACTCTGGCCTAATGGTTAAGGTCTTAACTCTTACTCTGGCCTAATAGCTAAGGTCTTAGACTCAAACTCTGGCCTAATGGTTAAGGTCTTAGACTCTTACCCTGGCCTACTGGTTAAGGTCTTAACTCTTACTCTGGCTTACTGGTTAAGGTCTTAACTCTTACTCTGGCCTAATGGTTAAGGTCTTCACTCTTACTCTGGCCTAATAGCTAAGGTCTGAACTCTTACTCTGGCCTACTTGTTAAGGTCTTAACTCTTACTTTGGCCTACAGGTTAAGGTCTTAACTCTTACTCTGGCCTAATGGTCAATGTCTTAACTCTTACTCTGGCTTAATAGCTAAGGTCTTAACTCTTACTCTGGCCTAATAGCTAAGGTCTTAACTTTTACTCTGGCCTAATACCTAAGGTCTTAGACTCGTACTCTGGCCTACTGGTTAAGGTCTTAACTCTTACTCTGGCCTACTGGTTAAGGTCTTAACTCTTACTCTGGCCTAATAGCTAAGGTCTTAGACTCATACTCTGGCCTAATGGTTAAGGTCTTAGACTCTTACTCTGGCCTACTGGTTAAGGTCTTAACTCTTACTCTGGCCTACTGGTTAAGGTCTTAACTCTTACTCTGGCCTACTGGTTAAGGTCTTAACTCTTGCTCTGGCCTACTGGGTAAGGGCTTAATACTTACTCTGGCCTAATTGCTAAGGTCTTAGACTCTTACTCTGGCCTACTGGTTAAGGTCTTAGACTCCTACTCTGGCCTAATAGCTAAGGTCTTAACTCTTACTCTAGCCTAATAGCTAAGGTCTTAGACTCGTACTCTGGCCTAATGGTTAAGGTCTTAACTCTTACTCTGGCCTAATAGCTAAGGTCTTAGACTCGTACTCTGGCCTACTTGTTAAGGTCTTAACTCTTGCTCTGGCCTACTGGGTAAGATCTTAACTCTTACTCTGGCCTAATTGCTAAGGTCTTAGACTCGTACTCTGGCCTACTGGTTAAGGTCTTAACTCTTACTCTGGCCTAATAGCTAAGATCTTAACTCTTACTCTGGCCTAACAGCTAAGGTCTTAGACTCGTACTCTGGCCTACTGGTTAAGGTCTTAACTCTTACTCTGTCCTAATAGCGAAGGTCTTAGACTCGTACTCTGGCCTACTGGTTAAGGTCTTAACTCTTACTCTGGCCTAATAGCTAAGGTCTTAGACTCGTACTCTGGCCTACTTGTTAAGGTCTTAACTCTTGCTCTGGCCTACTGGGTAAGATCTTAACTCTTACTCTGGCCTAATTGCTAAGGTCTTAGACTCGTACTCTGGCCTACTGGTTAAGGTCTTAACTCTTACTCTGGCCTAATAGCTAAGATCTTAACTCTTACTCTGGCCTAACAGCTAAGGTCTTAGACTCGTACTCTGGCCTACTGGTTAAGGTCTTAACTCTTACTCTGTCCTAATAGCGAAGGTCTTAGACTCGTACTCTGGCCTACTGGTTAAGGTCTTAACTCTTACTCTGGCCTAAGAGCTAAGGTCTTAGACTCGTACTCTGGCCTAATGGTTAAGGTCTTAGACTCTTACCCTGACCTACTGGTTAAGGTCTTAACTCTTACTCTGGCTTACTGGTTAAGGTCTTAACTCTTACTCTGGCCTAATGGTTAAGGTCTTAACTCTTACACTGGCCTAATAGCTAAGGTCTGAACTCTTACTCTGGCCTACTTGTTAAGGTCTTAACTCTTACTTTGGCCTACAGGTTAAGGTCTTAACTCTTACTCTGGCCTAATGGTTAAGGTCTTAACTCTTACTCTGGCTTAATAGCTAAGTTCTTAACTCTTACTCTGGCCTAATAGCTAAGGTCTTAACTTTTACTCTGGCTTAATAGCTAAGGTCTTAGACTCGTACTTTGGCCTACTGGTTAAGGTCTTAACTCTTACTGTGGCCTACTGGTTAAGGTCTTAACTCTTACTCTGGCCTAATAGCTAAGGTCTTAGACTCATACTCTGGCCTAATGGTTAAGGTCTTAGACTCTTACTCTGGCCTACTGGTTAAGGTCTTAACTCTTACTCTGGGCTACTGGTTAAGGTCTTAACTCTTACTCTGGCCTACTGGTTAAGGTCTTAACTCTTGCTCTGGCCTACTGGGTAAGGGCTTAACTCTTACTCTGGCCTAATTGCTAAGGTCTTAGACTCTTACTCTGGCCTACTGGTTAAGGTCTTAACTCTTACTCTGGCCTACTGGTTAAGGGATTAACTCTTACTATGGCCTAATGGCTAAGGTCTTAACTCTTCCTCTGGCCTACTGGTTAAGGTCTTAGACTCCTACTCTGGCCTAATAGCTAAGGTCTTAACTCTTACACTGGCCTAATTGCTGAGGTCTTAGACTCTTACTCTGGCCTACTGGTTAAGGTCTTAACTCTTATACTGGCCTACTGGTTAAGGGATTAACTCTTACTCTGGCCTAATGGCTAAGGTCTTAACTCTTGCTCTGGCCTACTGGTTAAGGTCTTAGACTCCTACTCTGGCCTAATAGCTAAGGTCTTAACTCTTACTCTAGCCTAATAGCTAAGGTCTTAGACGCGTACTCTGGCCTAATGGTTAAGGTCTTAACTCTTACTCTGGCCTAATAGCTAAGGTCTTAGACTCGTACTTTGGCCTACTGGTTAAGGTCTTAACTCTTGCTCTGGCCTACTGGGTAAGATCTTAACTCTTACTCTGGCCTAATTGCTAAGGTCTTAGACTCGTACTATGGCCTACAGATTAAGGTCTTAACTCTTACTCTGGCCTAATAGCTAAGGTCTTAGACTCATACTCCGGCCTACTGGTTAAGCTCTTAACTCTTACTCTGGCCTAATAGCTAAGGTCTTAGACTTGTACTCTGGCCTAATGGTTAAGGTCTTAGACTCTTACCCTGGCCTACTGGTTAAGGTCTTAACTCTTACTCTGGCTTACTGGTTAAGGTCTTAACTCTTACTCTGGCCTAATGGTTAAGGTTTTAACTCTTACTCTGGCCTAATAGCTAAGGTCTTAACTTTTACTCTGGCCTAATAGCTAAGGTCTTAGACTCGTACTCTGGCCTACTGGATAAGGTCTTAACTCTTACTCTGGCCTACTGGTTAAGGTCTTAACTCTTACTCTGGCCTAATAGCTAAGGTCTTAGACTCATACTCTGGCCTACTGGTTAAGGTCTTAACTCTTACTCTGGCCGACTGGTTAAGGTCTTAACTCTTACTCTGGCCTACTGGTTAAGGTCTTAACTCTTGCTCTGGCCTACTGGGTAAGGGCTTAACTCTTACTCTGGCCTAATTGCTAAGGTCTTAGACTCTTACTCTGGCCTACTGGTTAAGGTCTTAACTCTTACTCTGGCCTACTGGTTAAGGGATTAACTCTTACTCTGGCCTAATGGCTAAGGTCTTAACTCTTCCTCTGGCCTACTGGTTAAGGTCTTAGACTCCTACTCTGGCCTAATAGCTAAGGTCCTAACTCTTACTCTGGCCTAATTGCTAAGGTCTTAGACTCTTACTCTGGCCTACTGGTTAAGGTCTTAACTCTTACTCTGGCCTACTGGTTAAGGGATTAACTCTTACTCTGGCCTAATGGCTAAGGTCTTAACTCTTCCTCTGGCCTACTGGTTAAGGTCTTAGACTTCTACTCTGGCCTAATAGCAAAGGTCTTAACTCTTACTCTGGCCAAATTGATAAGGTCTTAGACTCTTACTCTGGCCTACTGGTTAAGGTCTTAACTCTTACTCTGGCGTACTGGTTAAGGGATTAACTCTTACTCTGGCCTAATGGCTAAGGTCTTAACTCTTGCTCTGGCCTACTGGTTAAGGTCTTAGACTCCTACTCTGGCCTAATAGCTAAGGTCTTAACTCTTACTCTAGCCTAATAGCTAAGGTCTTAGACTCGTACTCTGGCCTAATGGTTAAGGTCTTAACTCTTACTCTGGCCTAATAGCTAAGGTCTTAGACTCGTACTCTGGCCTACTTGTTAAGGTCTTAACTCTTGCTCTGGCCTACTGGGTAAGATCTTAACTCTTACTCTGGCCTAATTGCTAAGGTCTTAGACTCGTACTCTGGCCTACTGGTTAAGGTCTTAACTCTTACTCTGGCCTAATAGCTAAGATCTTAACTCTTACTCTGGCCTAACAGCTAAGGTCTTAGACTCGTACTCTGGCCTACTGGTTAAGGTCTTAACTCTTACTCTGTCCTAATAGCTAAGGTCTTAGACTCGTACTATGGTTTACAGGTTAAGGTCTTAACTCTTACTCTGGCCTAATAGCTAAGGTCTTAGACTCGTACTCTGGCCTACTGGATAAGGTCTTAACTCTTACTCTGGCCTAAGAGCTAAGGACTTAGACTCTTACCCTGGCCTACTGGTTAAGGTCTTAACTCTTACTCTGGCTTACTGGTTAAGGTCTTAACTCTTACTCTGGCCTAATGGTTAAGGTCTTCACTCTTACTCTGGCCTAGTAGCTAAGGTCTGAACTCTTACTCTGGCCTACATGTTAAGGTCTTAACTCTTACTTTGACCTACAGGTTAAGGTCTTAACTCTTACTCTGGCCTAATGGTTAATGTCTTAACTCTTACTCTGGCTTAATAGCTAAGGTCTTAACTCTTACTCTGGCCTAATAGCTAAGGTCTTAACTTTTACTCTGGCCTAATAGCTAAGGTCTTAGACTCGTACTCTGGCCTACTGGTTAAGGTCTTAACTCTTTCTCTGGCCTAATAGCTAAGGTCTTAACTCTTACTCTAGCCTAATAGCTAAGGTCTTAGACTCGTACTCTGGCCTAATGGTTAAGGTCTTAACTCTTACTCTGGCCTAATAGCTAAGGTCTTAGACTCGTACTCTGGCCTACTGGTTAAGGTCTTAACTCTTGCTCTGGCCTACTGGGTAAGATCTTAACTCTTACTCTGGCCCAATTGCTAAGGTCTTAGACTCGTACTCTGGCCTACTGGTTAAGGTCTTAACTCTTACTCTGGCCTAATAGCTAAGATCTTAACTCTTACTCTGGCCTAATAGCTAAGGTCTTAGACTCGTACTCTGGGCTACTGGTTAAGGTCTTAACTCTTACTCTGTCCTAATAGCTAAGGTCTTAGACTCGTACTATGGCCTACAGGTTAAGGTCTTAACTCTTACTCTGGCCTAATAGCTAAGGTCTTAGACTCGTACTCTGGCCTACTGGTTAAGGTCTTAACTCTTACTCTGTCCTAATAGCTAAGGTCTTAACTCTTACTCTGGCCTAATAACTAAGGTCTGAACTCTTACTCTGGCCTACTTGTTAAGGTCTTAACTCTTACTCTGGCATTATAGCTAAGGTCTTAACTCTTACTCTGGCCTACTGGTTAAGGTCTTAACTCTTACTCTGGCCTAATAGCTAATGTCTTAACTCTTACTCTGGCCTAATAGCTAAGGTCTTAACTCCTACTCTGGCCTAATAGCTAAGGTCTTAGACTCGTACTCTGGCCTAATGGTTAAGGTCTTAACTCTTACTCTGGACTAATAGCTAAGGTTTTAGACTCGTACTCTGGCCTACTGGTTAAGGTCTTAACTCGTACTCTGGCCTACAGGTTAAGGTCTTAACTCTTACTCTGGCCTACTGGTTAAGGTCTTAACTCTTACTCTGGCCTAATAGCTAAGGTCTTAGACTCGTACTATGGCCTACTGGTTAAGGTCTTAACTCTTACTCTGGCCTACTGGTTAAGGTCTTAACTCTTACTCTGGCCTAATAGCTAAAGTCTTAGACTCATACTCTGGCCTAATGGTTAAGGTCTTAGACTCTTACTCTGGCCTACTGGTTAAGGTCTTAACTCTTACTCTGGCCTACTGGTTAAGGTCTTAACTCTTACTCTGGCCTACTGGTTAAGATCTTAACTCTTGCTCTGGTCTACTGGTTAAGGTCTTAACTCTTACTCTGGCCTAATTGCTAAGGTCTTAGACTCTTACTCTGGCCTACTGGTTAAGGTCTTAACTCTTACTCTGGCCTACTAGTTAAGGGATTAACTCTTACTCTGGCCTAATGGCTAAGGTCTTAACTCTTACTCTGGCCTACTGGTTAAGGTCTTAGACTCCCACTCTGGCCTAATAGCTAAGGTCTTAACTCTTTCTCTGGCCTACTAGCTAAGGTCTTAACTCTTACTCTAGCCTAATAGCTAAGGTCTTAGACTCATACTCTGGCCTAATGGTTAAGGTCTTAACTCTTACTCTGGCCTAATAGCTAAGGTCTTAGACTCAAACTCTGGCCTAATGGTTAAGGTCTTAGACTCTTACCCTGGCCTACTGGTTAAGGTCTTAACTCTTACTCTGGCTTACTGGTTAAGGTCTTAACTCTTACTCTGGCCTAATGGTTAAGGTCTTCACTCTTACTCTGGCCTAATAGCTAAGGTCTGAACTCTTACTCTGGCCTACTTGTTAAGGTCTTAACTCTTACTTTGGCCTACAGGTTAAGGTCTTAACTCTTACTCTGGCCTAATGGTCAATGTCTTAACTCTTACTCTGGCTTAATAGCTAAGGTCTTAACTCTTACTCTGGCCTAATAGCTAAGGTCTTAACTTTTACTCTGGCCTAATAGCTAAGGTCTTAGACTCGTACTCTGGCCTACTGGTTAAGGTCTTAACTCTTACTCTGGCCTACTGGTTAAGGTCTTAACTCTTACTCTGGCCTAATAGCTAAGGTCTTAGACTCATACTCTGGCCTAATGGTTAAGGTCTTAGACTCTTACTCTGGCCTACTGGTTAAGGTCTTAACTCTTACTCTGGCCTACTGGTTAAGGTCTTAACTCTTACTCTGGCCTACTGGTTAAGGTCTTAACTCTTGCTCTGGCCTACTGGGTAAGGGCTTAACACTTACTCTGGCCTAATTGCTAAGGTCTTAGACTCTTACTCTGGCCTACTGGTTAAGGTCTTAGACTCCTACTCTGGCCTAATAGCTAAGGTCTTAACTCTTACTCTAGCCTAATAGCTAAGGTCTTAGACTCGTACTCTGGCCTAATGGTTAAGGTCTTAACTCTTACTCTGGCCTAATAGCTAAGGTCTTAGACTCGTACTCTGGCCTACTTGTTAAGGTCTTAACTCTTGCTCTGGCCTACTGGGTAAGATCTTAACTCTTACTCTGGCCTAATTGCTAAGGTCTTAGACTCGTACTCTGGCCTACTGGTTAAGGTCTTAACTCTTACTCTGGCCTAATAGCTAAGATCTTAACTCTTACTCTGGCCTAACAGCTAAGGTCTTAGACTCGTACTCTGGCCTACTGGTTAAGGTCTTAACTCTTACTCTGGCCTAAGAGCTAAGGTCTTAGACTCGTACTCTGGCCTACTGGTTAAGGTCTTAACTCTTACTCTGGCCTAATAGCTAAGATCTTAACTCTTACTCTGGCCTAACAGCTAAGGTCTTAACTCTTACTCTGGCCTAATGGTTAAGGTCTTCACTCTTACTCTGGCCTAGTAGCTAAGGTCTGAACTCTTACTCTGGCCTACATGTTAAGGTCTTAACTCTTACTTTGGCCTACAGGTTAAGGTCTTAACTCTTACTCTGGCCTAATGGTTAATGTCTTAACTCTTACTCTGGCTTAATAGCTAAGGTCTTAACTCTTACTCTGGCCTAATAGCTAAGGTCTTAACTTTTACTCTGGCCTAATAGCTAAGGTCTTAGACTCGTACTCTGGCCTACTGGTTAAGGTCTTAACTCTTACTCTGGCCTACTGGTTAAGGTCTTAACTCTTACTCTGGCCTAATAGCTAAGGTCTTAGACTCATACTCTGGCCTAATGGTTAAGGTCTTAGACTCTTACTCTGGCCTACTGGTTAAGGTCTTAACTCTTACTCTGGCCTATTGGTTAAGGTCTTAACTCTTACTCTGGCCTAATGTTTAAGGTCTTAACTCTTACTCTGGCCTAATAGCTAAGGTCTGAACTCTTACTCTGGCCTACTTGTTAAGGTCTTAACTCTTACTTTTGCCTAGAGGTTCAGGTCTTAACTCTTACTCTGGCCTAATGGTTAAGGTCTTAACTCTTACTCTGGCTTAATAGCTAAGGTCTTAACTCTTACTCTGGCCTAATAGCTAAGGTCTTAACTTTTACTCTGGCCTAATAGCTAAGGTCTTAGACTCGTACTCTGGCCTACTGGATAAGGTCTTAACTCTTACTCTGGCCTACTGGTTAAGGTCTTAACTCTTACTCTGGCCTAATAGCTAAGGTCTTAGACTCATACTCTGGGCTAATGGTTAAGGTCTTAGACTCTTACTCTGGCCTACTGGTTAAGGTCTTAACTCTTACTCTGGCCAACTGGTTAAGTTCTTAACTCTTACTCTGGCCTACTGGTTAAGGTCTTAACTCTTGCTCTGGCCTACTGGTTAAGGTCTTAACTCTTACTCTGGCCTACTGGTTAAGGGATTAACTCTTACTCTGGCCTAATGGCTAAGGTCTTAACTCTTCCTCTGGCCTACTGGTTAAGGTCTTAGACTCCTACACTGGCCTAATAGCTAAGGTCCTAACTCTTACTCTGTCATAATTGCTAAGGTCTTAGACTCTTACTCTGGCCTACTGGTTAAGGTCTTAACTCTTACTCTGGCCTACTGGTTAAGGGATTAACTCTTACTCTGGCCTAGTGGCTAAGGTCTTAACTCTTCCTCTGGCCTACTGGTTAAGGTCTTAGACTCCTACTCTGGCCTAATAGCAAAGGTCTTAACTCTTACTCTGGCCTAATTGCTAAGGTCTTAGACTCTTACTCTGGCCTACTGGTTAAGGTCTTAACTCTTACTCTGGCCTACTGGTTAAGGGATTAACTCTTACTCTGGCCTAATGGCTAAGGTCTTAACTCTTGCTCTGGCCTACTGGTTAAGGTCTTAGACTCCTACTCTGGCCTAATAGCTAAGGTCTTAACTCTTACTCTAGCCTAAAAGCTAAGGTCTTAGACTCGTACTCTGGCCTAATGGTTAAGGTCTTAACTCTTACTCTGGCCTAATAGCTAAGGTCTTAGACTCGTACTCTGGCCTACTTGTTAAGGTCTTAACTCTTGCTCTGGCCTACTGGGTAAGATCTTAACTCTTACTCTGGCCTAATTGCTAAGGTCTTAGACTCGTACTCTGGCCTACTGGTTAAGGTCTTAACTCTTACTCTGGCCTAATAGCTAAGATCTTAACTCTTACTCTGGCCTAACAGCTAAGGTCTTAGATTCGTACTCTGGCCTACTGGTTAAGGTCTTAACTCTTACTCTGTCCTAATAGCTAAGGTCTTAGACTCGTACTATGGTTTACAGGTTAAGGTCTTAACTCTTACTCTGGCCTAATAGCTAAGGTCTTAGACGCGTACTCTGGCCTACTGGTTAAGGCCTTAACTCTTACTCTGGCCTAAGAGCTAAGGTCTTAGACTCGTACTCTGGCCTAATGGTTAAGGTCTTAGACTCTTACCCTGGCCTACTGGTTAAGGTCTTAACTCTAACTTTGGCTTAGTGGTTAAGGTCTTAACTCTTACTCTGGCCTAATGGTTAAGGTCTTCACTCTTACTCTGGCCTAATAGCTAAGGTCTGAACTCTTACTCTGGCCTACTTGTTAAGGTCTTAACTCTTACTTTGGCCTACAGGTTAAGGTCTTAACTCTTACTCTGGCCTAATGGTTAATGTCTTAACTCTTACTCTGGCTTAATAGTTAAGGTCTTAACTCTTACTCTGGCCTAATAGCTAAGGTCTTAACTTTTACTCTGGCCTAATAGCTAAGGTCTTAGACTCGTACTCTGGCCTACTGGTTAAGGTCTTAACTCTTACTCTGGCCTACTGGTTAAGGTCTTAACTCTTACTCTGGCCTAATAGCTAAAGTCTTAGACTCATACTCTGGCCTAATGGTTAAGGTCTTAGACTCTTACTCTGGCCTACTGGTTAAGGTCTTAACTCTTACTCTGGCCTACTGGTTAAGGTCTTAACTCTTACTCTGGCCTACTGGTTAAGGTCTTAACTCTTGCTCTGGCCTACTGGGTAAGGGCTTAACTCTTACTCTGGCCTAATTGCTAAGGTCTTAGACTCGTACTCTGGCCTAAAGGTTAAGGTCTTAACTCTTACTCTGGCCTAATAGCTAAGGTCTTAACTCTTATTCTGGCCTAATAGCTAAGGTCTTAGACTCGTACTCTGGCCTAATGGTTAAGGTCTTAGACTCGTACTCTGGCCTAATGGTTAAGGTCTTAACTCTTACTCTGGCCTACTGGTTAAGGTCTTAACTCTTACTCTGGCCTAATAGCTAAGGTCTTAGACTCGTACTTTGGCCTACTGGTTAAGGTCTTAACTCTTACTCTGGCCTAATAGCTAAGGTCTTAACTCTTACTCTGGCCTACTGGTTAAGGTCTTAACTCTTACTCTGGCCTAATAGCTAAGGTCTTAACTCTTACTCTGGCCTAATAGCTAAGGTCTTAGACTCGTACTCTGGCCTTCTGGTTAAGGTCTTAACTCTTACTCTGGCCTACTGGTTAAGGTCTTAACTCTTACTCTGGCCTAATAGCTAAAGTCTTAGACTCATACTCTGGCCTAATGGTTAAGGTCTTAGACTCTTACTCTGGCCTACTGGTTAAGGTCTTAACTCTTACTCTGGCCTACTGGTTAAGGTCTTAACTCTTACTCTGGCCTACTGGTTAAGGTCTTAACTCTTGCTCTGGCCTACTGGTTAAGGTCTTAACTCTTACTGTGGCCTAATTGCTAAGGTCTTAGACTCTTACTCTGGCCTACTGGTTAAGGTCTTAACTCTTACTCTGGCCTACTGGTTAAGGGATTAACTCTTACTCTGGCCTAATGGCTAAGGTCTTTACTCTTACTCTGGCCTACTGGTTAAGGTCTTAGACTCCTACTCTGGCCTAATAGCTAAGGTCTTAACTCTTTCTCTGGCCTAATAGCTAAGGTCTTAACACTTACTCTAGCCTAATAGCTAAGGTCTTAGACTCTTACTCTGGCCTACTGGTTAAGGTCTTAACTCTTACTCTGGCCTACTGGTTAAGGTCTTAACTCTTACTCTGGCCTACTGGTTAAGGTCTTAACTCTTGCTCTGGCCTACTGGTTAAGGTCTTAACTCTTACTCTGGCCTAATTGCTAAGGTCTTAGACTCTTACTCTGGCCTACTGGTTAAGGTCTTAACTCTTACTCTGGCCTACTGGTTAAGGGATTAACTCTTACTCTGGCCTAATGGCTAAGGTCTTAACTCTTACTCTGGCCTACTGGTTAAGGTCTTAGACTCCGACTCTGGCCTAATAGCTAAGGTCTTAACTCTTTCTCTAGCCTAATAGCTAAGGTCTTAACTCTTACTCTAGCCTAATAGCTAAGGTCTTAGACTCATACTCTAGCCTAATGGTTAAGGTCTTAACTCTTACTCTGGCCTAATAGCTAAGGTCTTAGACTCGTACTCTGGCCTACTGGTTAAGGTCTTAACTCTTACTCTGGCCTAATAGCTAAGATCTTAACTCTTACTCTGGCCTTATAGCTAAGGTCTTAGACTCATACTCTGGCCTACTGGTTAAGGTCTTAACTCTTACTCTGTCCTAATAGCTAAGGTCTTAGACTCGTACTATGGCCTACAGGTTAAGGTCTTAACTCTTACTCTGGCCTAATAGCTAAGGTCTTAGACTCGTACTCTGGCCTACTGGTTAAGGTCTTAACTCTTACTCTGGCCTAATAGCTAAGGTCTTAGACTCTTACTCTGGCCTAATGGTTAAGGTCTTAACTCTTACTCTGGCCTAATGGTTAAGGTCTTAACTCTTACTCTGGCCTAATGGTTAAGGTCTTAACTCTTACTCTGGCCTACTGGTAAAGGTCTTAGACTCTTACTCTGGCCTACAGGTTAAGGTCTTAACTCTTACTCTGGCCTACTGGTTAAGGTCTTAACTCTTACTCTGGCCTAATAGCTAAGGTCTTAACTCTTACTCTGGCCTAATAGCTAAGGTCTTAGACTCATACTATGGCCTACAGGTTAAGGTCTTAACTCTTACTCTGGCCTACTGGTTAAGGTCTTAACTCTTACTCTGGCCTAATAGCTAAGGTCTTAGACTCTTACTCTGGCCTAATAGCTAAGGTCTTAGACTCGTACGCTGGCCTACTGGTTAAGGTCTTAACTCTTACTCTGGCCTGATAGTTAAGGTCTTAGACTCGTACTATGGCCTACAGGTTAAGGTCTTAACTCGTACTATGGCCTACAGGTTAAGGTCCTAACTCTTACTCTGGCCTACTGGTTAAGGTCTTAACTCTTACTCTGGCCTAATAGATAAGGTCTTAACTCTTACTCTGGCCCAATAGCTAAGGTCTTACACTCTTACTCTGGCCTAATGGTTAAGGGCTTAACTCTTACTCTGGCCTAATGGTTAAGGTCTTAACTCTTACTCTGGCCTACTGGTAAAGGTCTTAGACTCTTACTCTGGCCTACAGGTTAAGGTCTTAACTCTTACTCTGGCCTACTGGTTAAGGTCTTAGACTCTTACTCTGGCCTAATGGTTAAGGTCTTAACTCTTACTCTGGCCTACTGGTTAAGGTCTTAACTCTTACTCTAGCCTTATAGCTAAGGTCTTAACTCTTACTCTGGCCTAATAGCTAAGGTCTTAGACTCGTACTATAGCCTACAGGTTAAGGTCTTAACTCTTACTCTGGCCTAATAGCTAAGGTCTTAACTCTTATTCTGGCCTAATAGCTAAGGTCTTAGACTTGTACTCTGGCCTAATGGTTAAGGTCTTAGACTCGCACTCTGGCCTAATGGTTAAGGTCTTAAATCTTACTCTGGCCTACTGGTTAAGGTCTTAACTCTTACTCTGGCCTAATAGCTAACATCTTAGACTCATACTTTGGCCTACTGGTTAAGGTCTTAACTCTTACTCTGGCCTAATAGCTAAGGTCTTAACTCTTACTCTGGCCTACTGGTTAAGGTCTTAACTCTTACTCTGGCCTAATAGCTAAGGTCTTAACTCTTACTCTGGCCTAATAGCTAAGGTCTTAGACTCGTACTCTGGCCTACTGGTTAAGGTCTTAACTCTTACTCTGGCCTTCTGGTTAAGGTCTTAACTCTTACTCTGGCCTAATAGCTAAAGTCTTAGACTCATACTCTGGCCTAATGGTTAAGATCTTAGACTCTTACTCTGGCCTACTGGTTAAGGTCTTAACTCATACTCTGGCCTACTGGTTAAGGTCTTAACTCTTACTCTGGCCTACTGGTTAAGGTCTTAACTCTTGCTCTGGCCTACTGGTTAAGGTCTTAACTCTTACTCTGGCCTAATTGCTAAGGTCTTAATCTCTTACTCTGGCCTACTGGTTAAGGTCTTAACTCTTACTCTGGCCTACTGGTTAAGAGATTAACTCTTACTCTGGCCTAATGGCTAAGGTCTTAACTCTTACTCTGGCCTACTGGTTAAGGTCTTAGACTCCTACTCTGGCCTAATAGCTAAGGTCTTTACTCTTTCTCTGTCCTAATAGCTAAGGTCTTAACTCTTACTCTAGCCTAATAGCTAAGGTCTTAGACTCGTACTCTGGCCTACTGGTTAAGGTCTTAACTCTTGCTCTGGCCTACTGGGTAAGATCTTAACTCTTACTCTGGCCTAATTGCTAAGGTCTTAGACTCGTACTCTGGCCTACTGGTTAAGGTCTTAACTCTTACTCTGGCCTAATAGCTAAGATCTTAACTCTTACTCTGGCCTAATAGCTAAGGTCTTAGACTCATACTCTGGGCTACTGGTTAAGGTCTTAACTCTTACTCTGTCCTAATAGCTAAGGTCTTAGACTCGTACTATGGCCTACAGGTTAAGGTCTTAACTCTTACTCTGGCCTAATAGCTAAGGTCTTAGACTCGTACTCTGGCCTACTGGTTAAGGTCTTAACTCTTACTCTGGCCTACTGGTTAAGGTCTTAGACTCCGACTCTGGCCTAATAGCTAAGGTCTTAACTCTTTCTCTAGCCTAATAGCTAAGGTCTTAACTCTTACTCTAGCCTACTGGTTAAGGGATTAACTCTTACTCTGGCCTAATGGCTAAGGTCTTAACTCTTACTCTGGCCTACTGGTTAAGGTCTTAGACTCCGACTCTGGCCTAATAGCTAAGGTCTTAACTCTTTCTCTAGCCTAATAGCTAAGGTCTTAACTCTTACTCTAGCCTAATAGCTAAGGTCTTAGACTCATACTCTAGCCTAATGGTTAAGGTCTTAACTCTTACTCTGGCCTAATAGCTAAGGTCTTAGACTCGTACTCTGGCCTACTGGTTAAGGTCTTAACTCTTACTCTGGCCTAATAGCTAAGATCTTAACTCTTACTCTGGCCTAATAGCTAAGGTCTTAGACTCATACTCTGGCCTACTGGTTAAGGTCTTAACTCTTACTCTGTCCTAATAGCTAAGGTCTTAGACTCGTACTATGGCCTACAGGTTAAGGTCTTAACTCTTACTCTGGCCTAATAGCTAAGGTCTTAGACTCGTACTCTGGCCTACTGGTTAAGGTCTTAACTCTTTCTCTGGCCTAATAGCTAAGGTCTTAGACTCTTACTCTGGCCTAATGGTTAAGGTCTTAACTCTTACTCTGGCCTAATGGTTAAGGTCTTAACTCTTACTCTGGCCTAATGGTTAAGGTCTTAACTCTTACTCTGGCCTACTGGTAAAGGTCTTAGACTCTTACTCTGGCCTACAGGTTAAGGTCTTAACTCTTACTCTGGCCTACTGGTTAAGGTCTTAACTCTTACTCTGGCCTAATAGCTAAGGTCTTAACTCTTACTCTGGCCTAATAGCTAAGGTCTTAGACTCATACTATGGCCTACAGGTTAAGGTCTTAACTCTTACTCTGGCCTACTGGTTAAGGTCTTAACTCTTACTCTGGCCTAATAGCTAAGGTCTTAGACTCTTACTCTGGCCTAATAGCTAAGGTCTTAGACTCGTACTCTGGCCTACTGGTTAAGGTCTTAACTCTTACTCTGGCCTGATAGTTAAGGTCTTAGACTCGTACTATGGCCTACAGGTTAAGGTCTTAACTCGTACTATGGCCTACAGGTTAAGGTCCTAACTCTTACTCTGGCCTACTGGTTAAGGTCTTAACTCTTACTCTGGCCTAATAGATAAGGTCTTAACTCTTACTCTGGCCCAATAGCTAAGGTCTTACACTCTTACTCTGGCCTAATGGTTAAGGGCTTAACTCTTACTCTGGCCTAATGGTTAAGGTCTTAACTCTTACTCTGGCCTACTGGTAAAGGTCTTAGACTCTTACTCTGGCCTACAGGTTAAGGTCTTAACTCTTACTCTGGCCTACTGGTTAAGGTCTTAGACTCTTACTCTGGCCTAATGGTTAAGGTCTTAACTCTTACTCTGGCCTACTGGTTAAGGTCTTAACTCTTACTCTAGCCTTATAGCTAAGGTCTTAACTCTTACTCTGGCCTAATAGCTAAGGTCTTAGACTCATACTATGGCCTACAGGTTAAGGTCTTAACTCTTACTCTGGCCTAATAGCTAAGGTCTTAACTCTTATTCTGGCCTAATAGCTAAGGTCTTAGACTTGTACTCTGGCCTAATGGTTAAGGTCTTAGACTCGTACTCTGGCCTAATGGTTAAGGTCTTAAATCTTACTCTGGCCTACTGGTTAAGGTCTTAACTCTTACTCTGGCCTAATAGCTAACATCTTAGAATCATACTTTGGCCTACTGGTTAAGGTCTTAACTCTTACTCTGGCCTAATAGCTAAGGTCTTAACTCTTACTCTGGCCTACTGGTTAAGGTCTTAACTCTTACTCTGGCCTAATAGCTAAGGTCTTAACTCTTACTCTGGCCTAATAGCTAAGGTCTTAGACTCGTACTCTGGCCTACTGGTTAAGGTCTTAACTCTTACTCTGGCCTTCTGGTTAAGGTCTTAACTCTTACTCTGGCCTAATAGCTAAAGTCTTAGACTCATACTCTGGCCTAATGGTTAAGATCTTAGACTCTTACTCTGGCCTACTGGTTAAGGTCTTAACTCATACTCTGGCCTACTGGTTAAGGTCTTAACTCTTACTCTGGCCTACTGGTTAAGGTCTTAACTCTTGCTCTGGCCTACTGGTTAAGGTCTTAACTCTTACTCTGGCCTAATTGCTAAGGTCTTAATCTCTTACTCTGGCCTACTGGTTAAGGTCTTAACTCTTACTCTGGCCTACTGGTTAAGAGATTAACTCTTACTCTGGCCTAATGGCTAAGGTCTTAACTCTTACTCTGGCCTACTGGTTAAGGTCTTAGACTCCTACTCTGGCCTAATAGCTAAGGTCTTTACTCTTTCTCTGTCCTAATAGCTAAGGTCTTAACTCTTACTCTAGCCTAATAGCTAAGGTCTTAGACTCGTACTCTGGCCTACTGGTTAAGGTCTTAACTCTTGCTCTGGCCTACTGGGTAAGATCTTAACTCTTACTCTGGCCTAATTGCTAAGGTCTTAGACTCGTACTCTGGCCTACTGGTTAAGGTCTTAACTCTTACTCTGGCCTAATAGCTAAGATCTTAACTCTTACTCTGGCCTAATAGCTAAGGTCTTAGACTCATACTCTGGGCTACTGGTTAAGGTCTTAACTCTTACTCTGTCCTAATAGCTAAGGTCTTAGACTCGTACTATGGCCTACAGGTTAAGGTCTTAACTCTTACTCTGGCCTAATAGCTAAGGTCTTAGACTCGTACTCTGGCCTACTGGTTAAGGTCTTAACTCTTACACTGGCCTAAGAGCTAAGGTCTTAGACTCGTACTCTGGCCTAATGGTTAAGGTCTTAGACTCTTACCCTGGCCTACTGGTTAAGGTCTTAACTCTTACTCTGGCTTACTGGTTAAGGTCTTAACTCTTACTCTGGCCTAATGGTTAAGGTCTTAACTCTTACTCTGGCCTAATAGCTAAGGTCTGAACTCTTACTCTGGCCTACTTGTTAAGGTCTTAACTCTTACTTTTGCCTAGAGGTTAAGGTCTTAACTCTTACTCTGGCCTAATGGTTAAGGTCTTAACTCTTACTCTGGCTTAATAGCTAAGGTCTTAACTCTTACTCTGGCCTAATAGCTAAGGTCTTAACTTTTACTCTGGCCTAATAGCTAAGGTCTTAGACTCGTACTCTGGCCTACTGGATAAGGTCTTAACTCTTACTCTGGCCTACTGGTTAAGGTCTTAACTCTTACTCTGGCCTAATATCTAAGGTCTTAGACTCATACTCTGGCCTAATGGTTAAGGTCTTAGACTCTTACTCTGGCCTACTGGTTAAGGTCTTAACTCTTACTCTGGCCGACTGGTTAAGGTCTTAACTCTTACTCTGGCCTACTGGTTAAGGTCTTAACTCTTGCTCTGGCCTACTGGGTAAGGGCTTAACTCTTACTCTGGCCTAATTGCTAAGGTCTTAGACTCTTACTCTTTCCTACTGGTTAAGGTCTTAACTCTTACTCTGGCCTACTGGTTAAGGGATTAACTCTTACTCTGGCCTAATGGCTAAGGTCTTAACTCTTCCTCTGGCCTACTGGTTAAGGTCTTAGACTCGTACTATGGCCTACAGGTTAAGGTCTTAACTCTTACTCTTGCCTAATAGCTAAGGTCTTAACTCTTATTCTGGCCTAATAGCTAAGGTCTTAGACTTGTACTCTGGCCTAATGGTTAAGGTCTTAGACTCGTACTCTGGCCTAATGGTTAAGGTCTTAAATCTTACTCTGGCCTACTGGTTAAGGTCTTAACTCTTACTCTGGCCTAATAGCTAACATCTTAGACTCATACTTTGGCCTACTGGTTAAGGTCTTAACTCTTACTCTGGCCTAATAGCTAAGGTCTTAACTCTTACTCTGGCCTACTGGTTAAGGTCTTAACTCTTACTCTGGCCTAATAGCTAAGGTCTTAACTCTTACTCTGGCCTAATAGCTAAGGTCTTAGACTCGTACTCTGGCCTACTGGTTAAGGTCTTAACTCTTACTCTGGCCTTCTGGTTAAGGTCTTAACTCTTACTCTGGCCTAATAGCTAAAGTCTTAGACTCATACTCTGGCCTAATGGTTAAGATCTTAGACTCTTACTCTGGCCTACTGGTTAAGGTCTTAACTCATACTCTGGCCTACTGGTTAAGGTCTTAACTCTTACTCTGGCCTACTGGTTAAGGTCTTAACTCTTGCTCTGGCCTACTGGTTAAGGTCTTAACTCTTACTCTGGCCTAATTGCTAAGGTCTTAATCTCTTACTCTGGCCTACTGGTTAAGGTCTTAACTCTTACTCTGGCCTACTGGTTAAGAGATTAACTCTTACTCTGGCCTAATGGCTAAGGTCTTAACTCTTACTCTGGCCTACTGGTTAAGGTCTTAGACTCCTACTCTGGCCTAATAGCTAAGGTCTTTACTCTTTCTCTGTCCTAATAGCTAAGGTCTTAACTCTTACTCTAGCCTAATAGCTAAGGTCTTAGACTCGTACTCTGGCCTACTGGTTAAGGTCTTAACTCTTGCTCTGGCCTACTGGGTAAGATCTTAACTCTTACTCTGGCCTAATTGCTAAGGTCTTAGACTCGTACTCTGGCCTACTGGTTAAGGTCTTAACTCTTACTCTGGCCTAATAGCTAAGATCTTAACTCTTACTCTGGCCTAATAGCTAAGGTCTTAGACTCATACTCTGGGCTACTGGTTAAGGTCTTAACTCTTACTCTGTCCTAATAGCTAAGGTCTTAGACTCGTACTATGGCCTACAGGTTAAGGTCTTAACTCTTACTCTGGCCTAATAGCTAAGGTCTTAGACTCGTACTCTGGCCTACTGGTTAAGGTCTTAACTCTTACTCTGGCCTAAGAGCTAAGGTCTTAGACTCGTACTCTGGCCTAATGGTTAAGGTCTTAGACTCTTACCCTGGCCTACTGGTTAAGGTCTTAACTCTTACTCTGGCTTACTGGTTAAGGTCTTAACTCTTACTCTGGCCTAATGGTTAAGGTCTTAACTCTTACTCTGGCCTAATAGCTAAGGTCTGAACTCTTACTCTGGCCTACTTGTTAAGGTCTTAACTCTTACTTTTGCCTAGAGGTTAAGGTCTTAACTCTTACTCTGGCCTAATGGTTAAGGTCTTAACTCTTACTCTGGCTTAATAGCTAAGGTCTTAACTCTTACTCTGGCCTAATAGCTAAGGTCTTAACTTTTACTCTGGCCTAATAGCTAAGGTCTTAGACTCGTACTCTGGCCTACTGGATAAGGTCTTAACTCTTACTCTGGCCTACTGGTTAAGGTCTTAACTCTTACTCTGGCCTAATAGCTAAGGTCTTAGACTCATACTCTGGCCTAATGGTTAAGGTCTTAGACTCTTACTCTGGCCTACTGGTTAAGGTCTTAACTCTTACTCTGGCCGACTGGTTAAGGTCTTAACTCTTACTCTGGCCTACTGGTTAAGGTCTTAACTCTTGCTCTGGCCTACTGGGTAAGGGCTTAACTCTTACTCTGGCCTAATTGCTAAGGTCTTAGACTCTTACTCTTTCCTACTGGTTAAGGTCTTAACTCTTACTCTGGCCTACTGGTTAAGGGATTAACTCTTACTCTGGCCTAATGGCTAAGGTCTTAACTCTTCCTCTGGCCTACTGGTTAAGGTCTTAGACTCCTACTCTGGCCTAATAGCTAAGGTCCTAACTCTTACTCTGGCCTAATTGCTAAGGTCTTAGACTCTTACTCTGGCCTACTGGTTAAGGTCTTAACTCTTACTCTGGCCTACTGGTTAAGGGATTAACTCTTACTCTGGCCTAATGGCTAAGGTCTTAACTCTTCCTCTGGCCTACTGGTTAAGGTCTTAGACTCCTACTCTGGCCTAATAGCAAAGGTCTTAACTCTTACTCTGGCCTAACAGCTAAGGTCTTAGACTCGTACTCTGGCCTACTGGTTAAGATCTTAACTCTTACTCTGGCCTAATAGCTAAGGTCTTAGACTCGTACTCTGGCCTACTGGTTAAGGTCTTAACTCTTACTCTGGCCTAATAGCTAAGATCTTAACTCTTACTCTGGCCTAATAGCTAAGGTCTTAGACTCGTACTCTGGGCTACTGGTTAAGGTCTTAACTCTTACTCTGTCCTAATAGCTAAGGTCTTAGACTCGTACTATGGCCTACAGGTTAAGGTCTTAACTCTTACTCTGGCCTAATAGCTAAGGTCTTAGACTCGTACTCTGGCCTACTGGTTAAGGTCTTAACTCTTACTCTGTCCTAATAGCTAAGGTCTTAACTCTTACTCTGGCCTAATAACTAAGGTCTGAACTCTTACTCTGGCCTACTTGTTAAGGTCTTAACTCTTACTCTGGCATTATAGCTAAGGTCTTAACTCTTACTCTGGCCTACTGGTTAAGGTCTTAACTCTTACTCTGGCCTAATAGCTAATGTCTTAACTCTTACTCTGGCCTAATAGCTAAGGTCTTAACTCCTACTCTGGCCTAATAGCTAAGGTCTTAGACTCGTACTCTGGCCTAATGGTTAAGGTCTTAACTCTTACTCTGGACTAATAGCTAAGGTTTTAGACTCGTACTCTGGCCTACTGGTTAAGGTCTTAACTCGTACTCTGGCCTACAGGTTAAGGTCTTAACTCTTACTCTGGCCTACTGGTTAAGGTCTTAACTCTTACTCTGGCCTAATAGCTAAGGTCTTAGACTCGTACTATGGCCTACTGGTTAAGGTCTTAACTCTTACTCTGGCCTACTGGTTAAGGTCTTAACTCTTACTCTGGCCTAATAGCTAAAGTCTTAGACTCATACTCTGGCCTAATGGTTAAGGTCTTAGACTCTTACTCTGGCCTACTGGTTAAGGTCTTAACTCTTACTCTGGCCTACTGGTTAAGGTCTTAACTCTTACTCTGGCCTACTGGTTAAGATCTTAACTCTTGCTCTGGTCTACTGGTTAAGGTCTTAACTCTTACTCTGGCCTAATTGCTAAGGTCTTAGACTCTTACTCTGGCCTACTGGTTAAGGTCTTAACTCTTACTCTGGCCTACTAGTTAAGGGATTAACTCTTACTCTGGCCTAATGGCTAAGGTCTTAACTCTTACTCTGGCCTACTGGTTAAGGTCTTAGACTCCCACTCTGGCCTAATAGCTAAGGTCTTAACTCTTTCTCTGGCCTACTAGCTAAGGTCTTAACTATTACTCTAGCCTAATAGCTAAGGTCTTAGACTCATACTCTGGCCTAATGGTTAAGGTCTTAACTCTTACTCTGGCCTCATAGCTAAGGTCTTAGACTCAAACTCTGGCCTAATGGTTAAGGTCTTAGACTCTTACCCTGGCCTACTGGTTAAGGTCTTAACTCTTACTCTGGCTTACTGGTTAAGGTCTTAACTCTTACTCTGGCCTAATGGTTAAGGTCTTCACTCTTACTCTGGCCTAATAGCTAAGGTCTGAACTCTTACTCTGGCCTACTTGTTAAGGTCTTAACTCTTACTTTGGCCTACAGGTTAAGGTCTTAACTCTTACTCTGGCCTAATGGTCAATGTCTTAACTCTTACTCTGGCTTAATAGCTAAGGTCTTAACTCTTACTCTGGCCTAATAGCTAAGGTCTTAACTTTTACTCTGGCCTAATAGCTAAGGTCTTAGACTCGTACTCTGGCCTACTGGTTAAGGTCTTAACTCTTACTCTGGCCTACTGGTTAAGGTCTTAACTCTTACTCTGGCCTAATAGCTAAGGTCTTAGACTCATACTCTGGCCTAATGGTTAAGGTCTTAGACTCTTACTCTGGCCTACTGGTTAAGGTCTTAACTCTTACTCTGGCCTACTGGTTAAGGTCTTAACTCTTACTCTGGCCTACTGGGTAAGGGCTTAACACTTACTCTGGCCTAATTGCTAAGGTCTTAGACTCTTACTCTGGCCTACTGGTTAAGGTCTTAGACTCCTACTCTGGCCTAATAGCTAAGGTCTTAACTCTTACTCTAGCCTAATAGCTAAGGTCTTAGACTCGTACTCTGGCCTAATGGTTAAGGTCTTAACTCTTACTCTGGCCTAATAGCTAAGGTCTTAGACTCGTACTCTGGCCTACTTGTTAAGGTCTTAACTCTTGCTCTGGCCTACTGGGTAAGATCTTAACTCTTACTCTGGCCTAATTGCTAAGGTCTTAGACTCGTACTCTGGCCTACTGGTTAAGGTCTTAACTCTTACTCTGGCCTAATAGCTAAGATCTTAACTCTTACTCTGGCCTAACAGCTAAGGTCTTAGACTCGTACTCTGGCCTACTGGTTAAGGTCTTAACTCTTACTCTGGCCTAAGAGCTAAGGTCTTAGACTCGTACTCTGGCCTACTGGTTAAGGTCTTAACTCTTACTCTGGCCTAATAGCTAAGATCTTAACTCTTACTCTGGCCTAACAGCTAAGGTCTTAACTCTTACTCTGGCCTAATGGTTAAGGTCTTCACTCTTACTCTGGCCTAGTAGCTAAGGTCTGAACTCTTACTCTGGCCTACATGTTAAGGTCTTAACTCTTACTTTGGCCTACAGGTTAAGGTCTTAACTCTTACTCTGGCCTAATGGTTAATGTCTTAACTCTTACTCTGGCTTAATAGCTAAGGTCTTAACTCTTACTCTGGCCTAATAGCTAAGGTCTTAACTTTTACTCTGGCCTAATAGCTAAGGTCTTAGACTCGTACTCTGGCCTACTGGTTAAGGTCTTAACTCTTACTCTGGCCTACTGGTTAAGGTCTTAACTCTTACTCTGGCCTAATAGCTAAGGTCTTAGACTCATACTCTGGCCTAATGGTTAAGGTCTTAGACTCTTACTCTGGCCTACTGGTTAAGGTCTTAACTCTTACTCTGGCCTACTGGTTAAGGTCTTAACTCTTACTCTGGCCTAATGTTTAAGGTCTTAACTCTTACTCTGGCCTAATAGCTAAGGTCTGAACTCTTACTCTGGCCTACTTGTTAAGGTCTTAACTCTTACTTTTGCCTAGAGGTTCAGGTCTTAACTCTTACTCTGGCCTAATGGTTAAGGTCTTAACTCTTACTCTGGCTTAATAGCTAAGGTCTTAACTCTTACTCTGGCCTAATAGCTAAGGTCTTAACTTTTACTCTGGCCTAATAGCTAAGGTCTTAGACTCGTACTCTGGCCTACTGGATAAGGTCTTAACTCTTACTCTGGCCTACTGGTTAAGGTCTTAACTCTTACTCTGGCCTAATAGCTAAGGTCTTAGACTCATACTCTGGCCTAATGGTTAAGGTCTTAGACTCTTACTCTGGCCTACTGGTTAAGGTCTTAACTCTTACTCTGGCCAACTGGTTAAGTTCTTAACTCTTACTCTGCCCTACTGGTTAAGGTCTTAACTCTTGCTCTGGCCTACTGGTTAAGGTCTTAACTCTTACTCTGGCCTACTGGTTAAGGGATTAACTCTTACTCTGGCCTAATGGCTAAGGTCTTAACTCTTCCTCTGGCCTACTGGTTAAGGTCTTAGACTCCTACTCTGGCCTAATAGCTAAGGTCCTAACTCTTACTCTGTCATAATTGCTAAGGTCTTAGACTCTTACTCTGGCCTACTGGTTAAGGTCTTAACTCTTACTCTGGCCTACTGGTTAAGGGATTAACTCTTACTCTGGCCTAATGGCTAAGGTCTTAACTCTTCCTCTGGCCTACTGGTTAAGGTCTTAGACTCCTACTCTGGCCTAATAGCAAAGGTCTTAACTCTTACTCTGGCCTAATTGCTAAGGTCTTAGACTCTTACTCTGGCCTACTGGTTAAGGTCTTAACTCTTACTCTGGCCTACTGGTTAAGGGATTAACTCTTACTCTGGCCTAATGGCTAAGGTCTTAACTCTTGCTCTGGCCTACTGGTTAAGGTCTTAGACTCCTACTCTGGCCTAATAGCTAAGGTCTTAACTCTTACTCTAGCCTAAAAGCTAAGGTCTTAGACTCGTACTCTGGCCTAATGGTTAAGGTCTTAACTCTTACTCTGGCCTAATAGCTAAGGTCTTAGACTCGTACTCTGGCCTACTTGTTAAGGTCTTAACTCTTGCTCTGGCCTACTGGGTAAGATCTTAACTCTTACTCTGGCCTAATTGCTAAGGTCTTAGACTCGTACTCTGGCCTACTGGTTAAGGTCTTAACTCTTACTCTGGCCTAATAGCTAAGATCTTAACTCTTACTCTGGCCTAACAGCTAAGGTCTTAGATTCGTACTCTGGCCTGGCCTACTGGTTAAGGTCTTAACTCTTACTCTGTCCTAATAGCTAAGGTCTTAGACTCGTACTATGGTTTACAGGTTAAGGTCTTAACTCTTACTCTGGCCTAATAGCTAAGGTCTTAGACGCGTACTCTGGCCTACTGGTTAAGGCCTTAACTCTTACTCTGGCCTAAGAGCTAAGGTCTTAGACTCGTACTCTGGCCTAATGGTTAAGGTCTTAGACTCTTACCCTGGCCTACTGGTTAAGGTCTTAACTCTAACTTTGGCTTAGTGGTTAAGGTCTTAACTCTTACTCTGGCCTAATGGTTAAGGTCTTCACTCTTACTCTGGCCTAATAGCTAAGGTCTGAACTCTTACTCTGGCCTACTTGTTAAGGTCTTAACTCTTACTTTGGCCTACAGGTTAAGGTCTTAACTCTTACTCTGGCCTAATGGTTAATGTCTTAACTCTTACTCTGGCTTAATAGTTAAGGTCTTAACTCTTACTCTGGCCTAATAGCTAAGGTCTTAACTTTTACTCTGGCCTAATAGCTAAGGTCTTAGACTCGTACTCTGGCCTACTGGTTAAGGTCTTAACTCTTACTCTGGCCTACTGGTTAAGGTCTTAACTCTTACTCTGGCCTAATAGCTAAAGTCTTAGACTCATACTCTGGCCTAATGGTTAAGGTCTTAGACTCTTACTCTGGCCTACTGGTTAAGGTCTTAACTCTTACTCTGGCCTACTGGTTAAGGTCTTAACTCTTACTCTGGCCTACTGGTTAAGGTCTTAACTCTTGCTCTGGCCTACTGGGTAAGGGCTTAACTCTTACTCTGGCCTAATTGCTAAGGTCTTAGACTCGTACTCTGGCCTAAAGGTTAAGGTCTTAACTCTTACTCTGGCCTAATAGCTAAGGTCTTAACTCTTATTCTGGCCTAATAGCTAAGGTCTTAGACTCGTACTCTGGCCTAATGGTTAAGGTCTTAGACTCGTACTCTGGCCTAATGGTTAAGGTCTTAACTCTTACTCTGGCCTACTGGTTAAGGTCTTAACTCTTACTCTGGCCTAATAGCTAAGGTCTTAGACTCGTACTTTGGCCTACTGGTTAAGGTCTTAACTCTTACTCTGGCCTAATAGCTAAGGTCTTAACTCTTACTCTGGCCTACTGGTTAAGGTCTTAACTCTTACTCTGGCCTAATAGCTAAGGTCTTAACTCTTACTCTGGCCTAATAGCTAAGGTCTTAGACTCGTACTCTGGCCTTCTGGTTAAGGTCTTAACTCTTACTCTGGCCTACTGGTTAAGGTCTTAACTCTTACTCTGGCCTAATAGCTAAAGTCTTAGACTCATACTCTGGCCTAATGGTTAAGGTCTTAGACTCTTACTCTGGCCTACTGGTTAAGGTCTTAACTCTTACTCTGGCCTACTGGTTAAGGTCTTAACTCTTACTCTGGCCTACTGGTTAAGGTCTTAACTCTTGCTCTGGCCTACTGGTTAAGGTCTTAACTCTTACTGTGGCCTAATTGCTAAGGTCTTAGACTCTTACTCTGGCCTACTGGTTAAGGTCTTAACTCTTACTCTGGCCTACTGGTTAAGGGATTAACTCTTACTCTGGCCTAATGGCTAAGGTCTTTACTCTTACTCTGGCCTACTGGTTAAGGTCTTAGACTCCTACTCTGGCCTAATAGCTAAGGTCTTAACTCTTTCTCTGGCCTAATAGCTAAGGTCTTAACACTTACTCTAGCCTAATAGCTAAGGTCTTAGACTCTTACTCTGGCCTACTGGTTAAGGTCTTAACTCTTACTCTGGCCTACTGGTTAAGGTCTTAACTCTTACTCTGGCCTACTGGTTAAGGTCTTAACTCTTGCTCTGGCCTACTGGTTAAGGTCTTAACTCTTACTCTGGCCTAATTGCTAAGGTCTTAGACTCTTACTCTGGCCTACTGGTTAAGGTCTTAACTCTTACTCTGGCCTACTGGTTAAGGGATTAACTCTTACTCTGGCCTAATGGCTAAGGTCTTAACTCTTACTCTGGCCTACTGGTTAAGGTCTTAGACTCCGACTCTGGCCTAATAGCTAAGGTCTTAACTCTTTCTCTAGCCTAATAGCTAAGGTCTTAACTCTTACTCTAGCCTAATAGCTAAGGTCTTAGACTCATACTCTAGCCTAATGGTTAAGGTCTTAACTCTTACTCTGGCCTAATAGCTAAGGTCTTAGACTCGTACTCTGGCCTACTGGTTAAGGTCTTAACTCTTACTCTGGCCTAATAGCTAAGATCTTAACTCTTACTCTGGCCTAATAGCTAAGGTCTTAGACTCATACTCTGGCCTACTGGTTAAGGTCTTAACTCTTACTCTGTCCTAATAGCTAAGGTCTTAGACTCGTACTATGGCCTACAGGTTAAGGTCTTAACTCTTACTCTGGCCTAATAGCTAAGGTCTTAGACTCGTACTCTGGCCTACTGGTTAAGGTCTTAACTCTTACTCTGGCCTAATAGCTAAGGTCTTAGACTCTTACTCTGGCCTAATGGTTAAGGTCTTAACTCTTACTCTGGCCTAATGGTTAAGGTCTTAACTCTTACTCTGGCCTAATGGTTAAGGTCTTAACTCTTACTCTGGCCTACTGGTAAAGGTCTTAGACTCTTACTCTGGCCTACAGGTTAAGGTCTTAACTCTTACTCTGGCCTACTGGTTAAGGTCTTAACTCTTACTCTGGCCTAATAGCTAAGGTCTTAACTCTTACTCTGGCCTAATAGCTAAGGTCTTAGACTCATACTATGGCCTACAGGTTAAGGTCTTAACTCTTACTCTGGCCTACTGGTTAAGGTCTTAACTCTTACTCTGGCCTAATAGCTAAGGTCTTAGACTCTTACTCTGGCCTAATAGCTAAGGTCTTAGACTCGTACTCTGGCCTACTGGTTAAGGTCTTAACTCTTACTCTGGCCTGATAGTTAAGGTCTTAGACTCGTACTATGGCCTACAGGTTAAGGTCTTAACTCGTACTATGGCCTACAGGTTAAGGTCCTAACTCTTACTCTGGCCTACTGGTTAAGGTCTTAACTCTTACTCTGGCCTAATAGATAAGGTCTTAACTCCTACTCTGGCCCAATAGCTAAGGTCTTACACTCTTACTCTGGCCTAATGGTTAAGGGCTTAACTCTTACTCTGGCCTAATGGTTAAGGTCTTAACTCTTACTCTGGCCTACTGGTAAAGGTCTTAGACTCTTACTCTGGCCTACAGGTTAAGGTCTTAACTCTTACTCTGGCCTACTGGTTAAGGTCTTAGACTCTTACTCTGGCCTAATGGTTAAGGTCTTAACTCTTACTCTGGCCTACTGGTTAAGGTCTTAACTCTTACTCTAGCCTTATAGCTAAGGTCTTAACTCTTACTCTGGCCTAATAGCTAAGGTCTTAGACTCGTACTATGGCCTACAGGTTAAGGTCTTAACTCTTACTCTGGCCTAATAGCTAAGGTCTTAACTCTTATTCTGGCCTAATAGCTAAGGTCTTAGACTTGTACTCTGGCCTAATGGTTAAGGTCTTAGACTCGTACTCTGGCCTAATGGTTAAGGTCTTAAATCTTACTCTGGCCTAATGGTTAAGGTCTTAGACTCGTACTCTGGCCTAATGGTTAAGGTCTTAACTCTTACTCTGGCCTACTGGTTAAGGTCTTAACTCTTACTCTGGCCTAATAGCTAAGGTCTTAGACTCGTACTTTGGCCTACTGGTTAAGGTCTTAACTCTTACTCTGGCCTAATAGCTAAGGTCTTAACTCTTACTCTGGCCTACTGGTTAAGGTCTTAACTCTTACTCTGGCCTAATAGCTAAGGTCTTAACTCTTACTCTGGCCTAATAGCTAAGGTCTTAGACTCGTACTCTGGCCTTCTGGTTAAGGTCTTAACTCTTACTCTGGCCTACTGGTTAAGGTCTTAACTCTTACTCTGGCCTAATAGCTAAAGTCTTAGACTCATACTCTGGCCTAATGGTTAAGGTCTTAGACTCTTACTCTGGCCTACTGGTTAAGGTCTTAACTCTTACTCTGGCCTACTGGTTAAGGTCTTAACTCTTACTCTGGCCTACTGGTTAAGGTCTTAACTCTTGCTCTGGCCTACTGGTTAAGGTCTTAACTCTTACTGTGGCCTAATTGCTAAGGTCTTAGACTCTTACTCTGGCCTACTGGTTAAGGTTTTAACTCTTACTCTGGCCTACTGGTTAAGGGATTAACTCTTACTCTGGCCTAATGGCTAAGGTCTTTACTCTTACTCTGGCCTACTGGTTAAGGTCTTAGACTCCTACTCTGGCCTAATAGCTAAGGTCTTAACTCTTTCTCTGGCCTAATAGCTAAGGTCTTAACACTTACTCTAGCCTAATAGCTAAGGTCTTAGACTCTTACTCTGGCCTACTGGTTAAGGTCTTAACTCTTACTCTGGCCTACTGGTTAAGGTCTTAACTCTTACTCTGGCCTACTGGTTAAGGTCTTAACTCTTGCTCTGGCCTACTGGTTAAGGTCTTAACTCTTACTCTGGCCTAATTGCTAAGGTCTTAGACTCTTACTCTGGCCTACTGGTTAAGGTCTTAACTCTTACTCTGGCCTACTGGTTAAGGGATTAACTCTTACTCTGGCCTAATGGCTAAGGTCTTAACTCTTACTCTGGCCTACTGGTTAAGGTCTTAGACTCCGACTCTGGCCTAATAGCTAAGGTCTTAACTCTTTCTCTAGCCTAATAGCTAAGGTCTTAACTCTTACTCTAGCCTAATAGCTAAGGTCTTAGACTCATACTCTAGCCTAATGGTTAAGGTCTTAACTCTTACTCTGGCCTAATAGCTAAGGTCTTAGACTCGTACTCTGGCCTACTGGTTAAGGTCTTAACTCTTACTCTGGCCTAATAGCTAAGATCTTAACTCTTACTCTGGCCTAATAGCTAAGGTCTTAGACTCATACTCTGGCCTACTGGTTAAGGTCTTAACTCTTACTCTGTCCTAATAGCTAAGGTCTTAGACTCGTACTATGGCCTACAGGTTAAGGTCTTAACTCTTACTCTGGCCTAATAGCTAAGGTCTTAGACTCGTCCTCTGGCCTACTGGTTAAGGTCTTAACTCTTACTCTGGCCTAATAGCTAAGGTCTTAGACTCTTACTCTGGCCTAATGGTTAAGGTCTTAACTCTTACTCTGGCCTAATGGTTAAGGTCTTAACTCTTACTCTGGCCTAATGGTTAAGGTCTTAACTCTTACTCTGGCCTACTGGTAAAGGTCTTAGACTCTTACTCTGGCCTACAGGTTAAGGTCTTAACTCTTACTCTGGCCTACTGGTTAAGGTCTTAACTCTTACTCTGGCCTAATAGCTAAGGTCTTAACTCTTACTCTGTCCTAATAGCTAAGGTCTTAGACTCGTACTATGGCCTACAGGTTAAGTTCTTAACTCTTACTCTGGCCTAATAGCTAAGGTCTTAGACTCGTACTCTGGCCTACTGGTTAAGGTCTTAACTCTTACTCTGGCCTACTGGTTAAGGTCTTAGACTCCGACTCTGGCCTAATAGCTAAGGTCTTAACTCTTTCTCTAGCCTAATAGCTAAGGTCTTAACTCTTACTCTAGCCTACTGGTTAAGGGATTAACTCTTACTCTGGCCTAATGGCTAAGGTCTTAACTCTTACTCTGGCCTACTGGTTAAGGTCTTAGACTCCGACTCTGGCCTAATAGCTAAGGTCTTAACTCTTTCTCTAGCCTAATAGCTAAGGTCTTAACTCTTACTCTAGCCTAATAGCTAAGGTCTTAGACTCATACTCTAGCCTAATGGTTAAGGTCTTAACTCTTACTCTGGCCTAATAGCTAAGGTCTTAGACTCGTACTCTGGCCTACTGGTTAAGGTCTTAACTCTTACTCTGGCCTAATAGCTAAGATCTTAACTCTTACTCTGGCCTAATAGCTAAGGTCTTAGACTCATACTCTGGCCTACTGGTTAAGGTCTTAACTCTTACTCTGTCCTAAAAGCTAAGGTCTTAGACTCGTACTATGGCCTACAGGTTAAGGTCTTAACTCTTACTCTGGCCTAATAGCTAAGGTCTTAGACTCGTACTCTGGCCTACTGGTTAAGGTCTTAACTCTTACTCTGGCCTAATAGCTAAGGTCTTAGACTCTTACTCTGGCCTAATGGTTAAGGTCTTAACTCTTACTCTGGCCTAATGGTTAAGGTCTTAACTCTTACTCTGGCCTAATGGTTAAGGTCTTAACTCTTACTCTGGCCTACTGGTAAAGGTCTTAGACTCTTACTCTGGCCTACAGGTTAAGGTCTTAACTCTTACTCTGGCCTACTGGTTAAGGTCTTAACTCTTACTCTGGCCTAATAGCTAAGGTCTTAACTCTTACTCTGGCCTAATAGCTAAGGTCTTAGACTCATACTATGGCCTACAGGTTAAGGTCTTAACTCTTACTCTGGCCTACTGGTTAAGGTCTTAACTCTTACTCTGGCCTAATAGCTAAGGTCTTAGACTCTTACTCTGGCCTAATAGCTAAGGTCTTAGACTCGTACTCTGGCCTACTGGTTAAGGTCTTAACTCTTACTCTGGCCTGATAGTTAAGGTCTTAGACTCGTACTATGGCCTACAGGTTAAGGTCTTAACTCGTACTATGGCCTACAGGTTAAGGTCCTAACTCTTACTCTGGCCTACTGGTTAAGGTCTTAACTCTTACTCTGGCCTAATAGATAAGGTCTTAACTCTTACTCTGGCCCAATAGCTAAGGTCTTACACTCTTACTCTGGCCTAATGGTTAAGGGCTTAACTCTTACTCTGGCCTAATGGTTAAGGTCTTAACTCTTACTCTGGCCTACTGGTAAAGGTCTTAGACTCTTACTCTGGCCTACAGGTTAAGGTCTTAACTCTTACTCTGGCCTACTGGTTAAGGTCTTAGACTCTTACTCTGGCCTAATGGTTAAGGTCTTAACTCTTACTCTGGCCTACTGGTTAAGGTCTTAACTCTTACTCTAGCCTTATAGCTAAGGTCTTAACTCTTACTCTGGCCTAATAGCTAAGGTCTTAGACTCGTACTATGGCCTACAGGTTAAGGTCTTAACTCTTACTCTGGCCTAATAGCTAAGGTCTTAACTCTTATTCTGGCCTAATAGCTAAGGTCTTAGACTTGTACTCTGGCCTAATGGTTAAGGTCTTAGACTCGTACTCTGGCCTAATGGTTAAGGTCTTAAATCTTACTCTGGCCTACTGGTTAAGGTCTTAACTCTTACTCTGGCCTAATAGCTAACATCTTAGACTCATACTTTGGCCTACTGGTTAAGGTCTTAACTCTTACTCTGGCCTAATAGCTAAGGTCTTAACTCTTACTCTGGCCTACTGGTTAAGGTCTTAACTCTTACTCTGGCCTAATAGCTAAGGTCTTAACTCTTACTCTGGCCTAATTGCTAAGGTCTTAGACTCGTACTCTGGCCTACTGGTTAAGGTCTTAACTCTTACTCTGGCCTTCTGGTTAAGGTCTTAACTCTTACTCTGGCCTAATAGCTAAAGTCTTAGACTCATACTCTGGCCTAATGGTTAAGATCTTAGACTCTTACTCTGGCCTACTGGTTAAGGTCTTAACTCATACTCTGGCCTACTGGTTAAGGTCTTAACTCTTACTCTGGCCTACTGGTTAAGGTCTTAACTCTTGCTCTGGCCTACTGGTTAAGGTCTTAACTCTTACTCTGGCCTAATTGCTAAGGTCTTAATCTCTTACTCTGGCCTACTGGTTAAGGTCTTAACTCTTACTCTGGCCTACTGGTTAAGAGATTAACTCTTACTCTGGCCTAATGGCTAAGGTCTTAACTCTTACTCTGGCCTACTGGTTAAGGTCTTAGACTCCTACTCTGGCCTAATAGCTAAGGTCTTTACTCTTTCTCTGTCCTAATAGCTAAGGTCTTAACTCTTACTCTAGCCTAATAGCTAAGGTCTTAGACTCGTACTCTGGCATACTGGTTAAGGTCTTAACTCTTGCTCTGGCCTACTGGGTAAGATCTTAACTCTTACTCTGGCCTAATTGCTAAGGTCTTAGACTCGTACTCTGGCCTACTGGTTAAGGTCTTAACTCTTACTCTGGCCTAATAGCTAAGATCTTAACTCTTACTCTGGCCTAATAGCTAAGGTCTTAGACTCATACTCTGGGCTACTGGTTAAGGTCTTAACTCTTACTCTGTCCTAATAGCTAAGGTCTTAGACTCGTACTATGGCCTACAGGTTAAGGTCTTAACTCTTACTCTGGCCTAATAGCTAAGGTCTTAGACTCGTACTCTGGCCTACTGGTTAAGGTCTTAACTCTTACTCTGGCCTAAGAGCTAAGGTCTTAGACTCGTACTCTGGCCTAATGGTTAAGGTCTTAGACTCTTACCCTGGCCTACTGGTTAAGGTCTTAACTCTTACTCTGGCTTACTGGTTAAGGTCTTAACTCTTACTCTGGCCTAATGGTTAAGGTCTTAACTCTTACTCTGGCCTAATAGCTAAGGTCTGAACTCTTACTCTGGCCTACTTGTTAAGGTCTTAACTCTTACTTTTGCCTAGAGGTTAAGGTCTTAACTCTTACTCTGGCCTAATGGTTAAGGTCTTAACTCTTACTCTGGCTTAATAGCTAAGGTCTTAACTCTTACTCTGGCCTAATAGCTAAGGTCTTAACTTTTACTCTGGCCTAATAGCTAAGGTCTTAGACTCGTACTCTGGCCTACTGGATAAGGTCTTAACTCTTACTCTGGCCTACTGGTTAAGGTCTTAACTCTTACTCTGGCCTAATAGCTAAGGTCTTAGACTCATACTCTGGCCTAATGGTTAAGGTCTTAGACTCTTACTCTGGCCTACTGGTTAAGGTCTTAACTCTTACTCTGGCCGACTGGTTAAGGTCTTAACTCTTACTCTGGCCTACTGGTTAAGGTCTTAACTCTTGCTCTGGCCTACTGGGTAAGGGCTTAACTCTTACTCTGGCCTAATTGCTAAGGTCTTAGACTCTTACTCTTTCCTACTGGTTAAGGTCTTAACTCTTACTCTGGCCTACTGGTTAAGGGATTAACTCTTACTCTGGCCTAATGGCTAAGGTCTTAACTCTTCCTCTGGCCTACTGGTTAAGGTCTTAGACTCGTACTATGGCCTACAGGTTAAGGTCTTAACTCTTACTCTTGCCTAATAGCTAAGGTCTTAACTCTTATTCTGGCCTAATAGCTAAGGTCTTAGACTTGTACTCTGGCCTAATGGTTAAGGTCTTAGACTCGTACTCTGGCCTAATGGTTAAGGTCTTAAATCTTACTCTGGCCTACTGGTTAAGGTCTTAACTCTTACTCTGGCCTAATAGCTAACATCTTAGACTCATACTTTGGCCTACTGGTTAAGGTCTTAACTCTTACTCTGGCCTAATAGCTAAGGTCTTAACTCTTACTCTGGCCTACTGGTTAAGGTCTTAACTCTTACTCTGGCCTAATAGCTAAGGTCTTAACTCTTACTCTGGCCTAATAGCTAAGGTCTTAGACTCGTACTCTGGCCTACTGGTTAAGGTCTTAACTCTTACTCTGGCCTTCTGGTTAAGGTCTTAACTCTTACTCTGGCCTAATAGCTAAAGTCTTAGACTCATACTCTGGCCTAATGGTTAAGATCTTAGACTCTTACTCTGGCCTACTGGTTAAGGTCTTAACTCATACTCTGGCCTACTGGTTAAGGTCTTAACTCTTACTCTGGCCTACTGGTTAAGGTCTTAACTCTTGCTCTGGCCTACTGGTTAAGGTCTTAACTCTTACTCTGGCCTAATTGCTAAGGTCTTAATCTCTTACTCTGGCCTACTGGTTAAGGTCTTAACTCTTACTCTGGCCTACTGGTTAAGAGATTAACTCTTACTCTGGCCTAATGGCTAAGGTCTTAACTCTTACTCTGGCCTACTGGTTAAGGTCTTAGACTCCTACTCTGGCCTAATAGCTAAGGTCTTTACTCTTTCTCTGTCCTAATAGCTAAGGTCTTAACTCTTACTCTAGCCTAATAGCTAAGGTCTTAGACTCGTACTCTGGCCTACTGGTTAAGGTCTTAACTCTTGCTCTGGCCTACTGGGTAAGATCTTAACTCTTACTCTGGCCTAATTGCTAAGGTCTTAGACTCGTACTCTGGCCTACTGGTTAAGGTCTTAACTCTTACTCTGGCCTAATAGCTAAGATCTTAACTCTTACTCTGGCCTAATAGCTAAGGTCTTAGACTCATACTCTGGGCTACTGGTTAAGGTCTTAACTCTTACTCTCTCCTAATAGCTAAGGTCTTAGACTCGTACTATGGCCTACAGGTTAAGGTCTTAACTCTTACTCTGGCCTAATAGCTAAGGTCTTAGACTCGTACTCTGGCCTACTGGTTAAGGTCTTAACTCTTACTCTGGCCTAAGAGCTAAGGTCTTAGACTCGTACTCTGGCCTAATGGTTAAGGTCTTAGACTCTTACCCTGGCCTACTTGTTAAGGTCTTAACTCTTACTTTTGCCTAGAGGTTAAGGTCTTAACTCTTACTCTGGCCTAATGGTTAAGGTCTTAACTCTTACTCTGGCTTAATAGCTAAGGTCTTAACTCTTACTCTGGCCTAATAGCTAAGGTCTTAACTTTTACTCTGGCCTAATAGCTAAGGTCTTAGACTCGTACTCTGGCCTACTGGATAAGGTCTTAACTCTTACTCTGGCCTACTGGTTAAGGTCTTAACTCTTACTCTGGCCTAATAGCTAAGGTCTTAGACTCATACTCTGGCCTAATGGTTAAGGTCTTAGACTCTTACTCTGGCCTACTGGTTAAGGTCTTAACTCTTACTCTGGCCGACTGGTTAAGGTCTTAACTCTTACTCTGGCCTACTGGTTAAGGTCTTAACTCTTGCTCTGGCCTACTGGGTAAGGGCTTAACTCTTACTCTGGCCTAATTGCTAAGGTCTTAGACTCTTACTCTTTCCTACTGGTTAAGGTCTTAACTCTTACTCTGGCCTACTGGTTAAGGGATTAACTCTTACTCTGGCCTAATGGCTAAGGTCTTAACTCTTCCTCTGGCCTACTGGTTAAGGTCTTAGACTCGTACTATGGCCTACAGGTTAAGGTCTTAACTCTTACTCTTGCCTAATAGCTAAGGTCTTAACTCTTATTCTGGCCTAATAGCTAAGGTCTTAGACTTGTACTCTGGCCTAATGGTTAAGGTCTTAGACTCGTACTCTGGCCTAATGGTTAAGGTCTTAAATCTTACTCTGGCCTACTGGTTAAGGTCTTAACTCTTACTCTGGCCTAATAGCTAACATCTTAGACTCATACTTTGGCCTACTGGTTAAGGTCTTAACTCTTACTCTGGCCTAATAGCTAAGGTCTTAACTCTTACTCTGGCCTACTGGTTAAGGTCTTAACTCTTACTCTGGCCTAATAGCTAAGGTCTTAACTCTTACTCTGGCCTAATAGCTAAGGTCTTAGACTCGTACTCTGGCCTACTGGTTAAGGTCTTAACTCTTACTCTGGCCTTCTGGTTAAGGTCTTAACTCTTACTCTGGCCTAATAGCTAAAGTCTTAGACTCATACTCTGGCCTAATGGTTAAGATCTTAGACTCTTACTCTGGCCTACTGGTTAAGGTCTTAACTCATACTCTGGCCTACTGGTTAAGGTCTTAACTCTTACTCTGGCCTACTGGTTAAGGTCTTAACTCTTGCTCTGGCCTACTGGTTAAGGTCTTAACTCTTACTCTGGCCTAATTGCTAAGGTCTTAATCTCTTACTCTGGCCTACTGGTTAAGGTCTTAACTCTTACTCTGGCCTACTGGTTAAGAGATTAACTCTTACTCTGGCCTAATGGCTAAGGTCTTAACTCTTACTCTGGCCTACTGGTTAAGGTCTTAGACTCCTACTCTGGCCTAATAGCTAAGGTCTTTACTCTTTCTCTGTCCTAATAGCTAAGGTCTTAACTCTTACTCTAGCCTAATAGCTAAGGTCTTAGACTCGTACTCTGGCCTACTGGTTAAGGTCTTAACTCTTGCTCTGGCCTACTGGGTAAGATCTTAACTCTTACTCTGGCCTAATTGCTAAGGTCTTAGACTCGTACTCTGGCCTACTGGTTAAGGTCTTAACTCTTACTCTGGCCTAATAGCTAAGATCTTAACTCTTACTCTGGCCTAATAGCTAAGGTCTTAGACTCATACTCTGGGCTACTGGTTAAGGTCTTAACTCTTACTCTGTCCTAATAGCTAAGGTCTTAGACTCGTACTATGGCCTACAGGTTAAGGTCTTAACTCTTACTCTGGCCTAATAGCTAAGGTCTTAGACTCGTACTCTGGCCTACTGGTTAAGGTCTTAACTCTTACTCTGGCCTAAGAGCTAAGGTCTTAGACTCGTACTCTGGCCTAATGGTTAAGGTCTTAGACTCTTACCCTGGCCTACTGGTTAAGGTCTTAACTCTTACTCTGGCTTACTGGTTAAGGTCTTAACTCTTACTCTGGCCTAATGGTTAAGGTCTTAACTCTTACTCTGGCCTAATAGCTAAGGTCTGAACTCTTACTCTGGCCTACTTGTTAAGGTCTTAACTCTTACTTTTGCCTAGAGGTTAAGGTCTTAACTCTTACTCTGGCCTAATGGTTAAGGTCTTAACTCTTACTCTGGCTTAATAGCTAAGGTCTTAACTCTTACTCTGGCCTAATAGCTAAGGTCTTAACTTTTACTCTGGCCTAATAGCTAAGGTCTTAGACTCGCACTCTGGCCTACTGGATAAGGTCTTAACTCTTACTCTGGCCTACTGGTTAAGGTCTTAACTCTTACTCTGGCCTAATAGCTAAGGTCTTAGACTCATACTCTGGCCTAATGGTTAAGGTCTTAGACTCTTACTCTGGCCTACTGGTTAAGGTCTTAACTCTTACTCTGGCCGACTGGTTAAGGTCTTAACTCTTACTCTGGCCTACTGGTTAAGGTCTTAACTCTTGCTCTGGCCTACTGGGTAAGGGCTTAACTCTTACTCTGGCCTAATTGCTAAGGTCTTAGACTCTTACTCTTTCCTACTGGTTAAGGTCTTAACTCTTACTCTGGCCTACTGGTTAAGGGATTAACTCTTACTCTGGCCTAATGGCTAAGGTCTTAACTCTTCCTCTGGCCTACTGGTTAAGGTCTTAGACTCCTACTCTGGCCTAATAGCTAAGGTCCTAACTCTTACTCTGGCCTAATTGCTAAGGTCTTAGACTCTTACTCTGGCCTACTGGTTAAGGTCTTAACTCTTACTCTGGCCTACTGGTTAAGGGATTAACTCTTACTCTGGCCTAATGGCTAAGGTCTTAACTCTTCCTCTGGCCTACTGGTTAAGGTCTTAGACTCCTACTCTGGCCTAATAGCAAAGGTCTTAACTCTTACTCTGGCCTAACAGCTAAGGTCTTAGACTCGTACTCTGGCCTACTGGTTAAGATCTTAACTCTTACTCTGGCCTAATAGCTAAGGTCTTAGACTCGTACTCTGGCCTACTGGTTAAGGTCTTAACTCTTACTCTGGCCTAATAGCTAAGATCTTAACTCTTACTCTGGCCTAATAGCTAAGGTCTTAGACTCGTACTCTGGGCTACTGGTTAAGGTCTTAACTCTTACTCTGTCCTAATAGCTAAGGTCTTAGACTCGTACTATGGCCTACAGGTTAAGGTCTTAACTCTTACTCTGGCCTAATAGCTAAGGTCTTAGACTCGTACTCTGGCCTACTGGTTAAGGTCTTAACTCTTACTCTGTCCTAATAGCTAAGGTCTTAACTCTTACTCTGGCCTAATAACTAAGGTCTGAACTCTTACTCTGGCCTACTTGTTAAGGTCTTAACTCTTACTCTGGCATTATAGCTAAGGTCTTAACTCTTACTCTGGCCTACTGGTTAAGGTCTTAACTCTTACTCTGGCCTAATAGCTAATGTCTTAACTCTTACTCTGGCCTAATAGCTAAGGTCTTAACTCCTACTCTGGCCTAATAGCTAAGGTCTTAGACTCGTACTCTGGCCTAATGGTTAAGGTCTTAACTCTTACTCTGGACTAATAGCTAAGGTTTTAGACTCGTACTCTGGCCTACTGGTTAAGGTCTTAACTCGTACTCTGGCCTACAGGTTAAGGTCTTAACTCTTACTCTGGCCTACTGGTTAAGGTCTTAACTCTTACTCTGGCCTAATAGCTAAGGTCTTAGACTCGTACTATGGCCTACTGGTTAAGGTCTTAACTCTTACTCTGGCCTACTGGTTAAGGTCTTAACTCTTACTCTGGCCTAATAGCTAAAGTCTTAGACTCATACTCTGGCCTAATGGTTAAGGTCTTAGACTCTTACTCTGGCCTACTGGTTAAGGTCTTAACTCTTACTCTGGCCTACTGGTTAAGGTCTTAACTCTTACTCTGGCCTACTGGTTAAGATCTTAACTCTTGCTCTGGTCTACTGGTTAAGGTCTTAACTCTTACTCTGGCCTAATTGCTAAGGTCTTAGACTCTTACTCTGGCCTACTGGTTAAGGTCTTAACTCTTACTCTGGCCTACTAGTTAAGGGATTAACTCTTACTCTGGCCTAATGGCTAAGGTCTTAACTCTTACTCTGGCCTACTGGTTAAGGTCTTAGACTCCCACTCTGGCCTAATAGCTAAGGTCTTAACTCTTTCTCTGGCCTACTAGCTAAGGTCTTAACTATTACTCTAGCCTAATAGCTAAGGTCTTAGACTCATACTCTGGCCTAATGGTTAAGGTCTTAACTCTTACTCTGGCCTAATAGCTAAGGTCTTAGACTCAAACTCTGGCCTAATGGTTAAGGTCTTAGACTCTTACCCTGGCCTACTGGTTAAGGTCTTAACTCTTACTCTGGCTTACTGGTTAAGGTCTTAACTCTTACTCTGGCCTAATGGTTAAGGTCTTCACTCTTACTCTGGCCTAATAGCTAAGGTCTGAACTCTTACTCTGGCCTACTTGTTAAGGTCTTAACTCTTACTTTGGCCTACAGGTTAAGGTCTTAACTCTTACTCTGGCCTAATGGTCAATGTCTTAACTCTTACTCTGGCTTAATAGCTAAGGTCTTAACTCTTACTCTGGCCTAATAGCTAAGGTCTTAACTTTTACTCTGGCCTAATAGCTAAGGTCTTAGACTCGTACTCTGGCCTACTGGTTAAGGTCTTAACTCTTACTCTGGCCTACTGGTTAAGGTCTTAACTCTTACTCTGGCCTAATAGCTAAGGTCTTAGACTCATACTCTGGCCTAATGGTTAAGGTCTTAGACTCTTACTCTGGCCTACTGGTTAAGGTCTTAACTCTTACTCTGGCCTACTGGTTAAGGTCTTAACTCTTACTCTGGCCTACTGGTTAAGGTCTTAACTCTTGCTCTGGCCTACTGGGTAAGGGCTTAACACTTACTCTGGCCTAATTGCTAAGGTCTTAGACTCTTACTCTGGCCTACTGGTTAAGGTCTTAGACTCCTACTCTGGCCTAATAGCTAAGGTCTTAACTCTTACTCTAGCCTAATAGCTAAGGTCTTAGACTCGTACTCTGGCCTAATGGTTAAGGTCTTAACTCTTACTCTGGCCTAATAGCTAAGGTCTTAGACTCGTACTCTGGCCTACTTGTTAAGGTCTTAACTCTTGCTCTGGCCTACTGGGTAAGATCTTAACTCTTACTCTGGCCTAATTGCTAAGGTCTTAGACTCGTACTCTGGCCTACTGGTTAAGGTCTTAACTCTTACTCTGGCCTAATAGCTAAGATCTTAACTCTTACTCTGGCCTAACAGCTAAGGTCTTAGACTCGTACTCTGGCCTACTGGTTAAGGTCTTAACTCTTACTCTGGCCTAAGAGCTAAGGTCTTAGACTCGTACTCTGGCCTACTGGTTAAGGTCTTAACTCTTACTCTGGCCTAATAGCTAAGATCTTAACTCTTACTCTGGCCTAACAGCTAAGGTCTTAACTCTTACTCTGGCCTAATGGTTAAGGTCTTCACTCTTACTCTGGCCTAGTAGCTAAGGTCTGAACTCTTACTCTGGCCTACATGTTAAGGTCTTAACTCTTACTTTGGCCTACAGGTTAAGGTCTTAACTCTTACTCTGGCCTAATGGTTAATGTCTTAACTCTTACTCTGGCTTAATAGCTAAGGTCTTAACTCTTACTCTGGCCTAATAGCTAAGGTCTTAACTTTTACTCTGGCCTAATAGCTAAGGTCTTAGACTCGTACTCTGGCCTACTGGTTAAGGTCTTAACTCTTACTCTGGCCTACTGGTTAAGGTCTTAACTCTTACTCTGGCCTAATAGCTAAGGTCTTAGACTCATACTCTGGCCTAATGGTTAAGGTCTTAGACTCTTACTCTGGCCTACTGGTTAAGGTCTTAACTCTTACTCTGGCCTACTGGTTAAGGTCTTAACTCTTACTCTGGCCTAATGTTTAAGGTCTTAACTCTTACTCTGGCCTAATAGCTAAGGTCTGAACTCTTACTCTGGCCTACTTGTTAAGGTCTTAACTCTTACTTTTGCCTAGAGGTTCAGGTCTTAACTCTTACTCTGGCCTAATGGTTAAGGTCTTAACTCTTACTCTGGCTTAATAGCTAAGGTCTTAACTCTTACTCTGGCCTAATAGCTAAGGTCTTAACTTTTACTCTGGCCTAATAGCTAAGGTCTTAGACTCGTACTCTGGCCTACTGGATAAGGTCTTAACTCTTACTCTGGCCTACTGGTTAAGGTCTTAACTCTTACTCTGGCCTAATAGCTAAGGTCTTAGACTCATACTCTGGCCTAATGGTTAAGGTCTTAGACTCTTACTCTGGCCTACTGGTTAAGGTCTTAACTCTTACTCTGGCCAACTGGTTAAGTTCTTAACTCTTACTCTGCCCTACTGGTTAAGGTCTTAACTCTTGCTCTGGCCTACTGGTTAAGGTCTTAACTCTTACTCTGGCCTACTGGTTAAGGGATTAACTCTTACTCTGGCCTAATGGCTAAGGTCTTAACTCTTCCTCTGGCCTACTGGTTAAGGTCTTAGACTCCTACTCTGGCCTAATAGCTAAGGTCCTAACTCTTACTCTGTCATAATTGCTAAGGTCTTAGACTCTTACTCTGGCCTACTGGTTAAGGTCTTAACTCTTACTCTGGCCTACTGGTTAAGGGATTAACTCTTACTCTGGCCTAATGGCTAAGGTCTTAACTCTTCCTCTGGCCTACTGGTTAAGGTCTTAGACTCCTACTCTGGCCTAATAGCAAAGGTCTTAACTCTTACTCTGGCCTAATTGCTAAGGTCTTAGACTCTTACTCTGGCCTACTGGTTAAGGTCTTAACTCTTACTCTGGCCTACTGGTTAAGGGATTAACTCTTACTCTGGCCTAATGGCTAAGGTCTTAACTCTTGCTCTGGCCTACTGGTTAAGGTCTTAGACTCCTACTCTGGCCTAATAGCTAAGGTCTTAACTCTTACTCTAGCCTAAAAGCTAAGGTCTTAGACTCGTACTCTGGCCTAATGGTTAAGGTCTTAACTCTTACTCTGGCCTAATAGCTAAGGTCTTAGACTCGTACTCTGGCCTACTTGTTAAGGTCTTAACTCTTGCTCTGGCCTACTGGGTAAGATCTTAACTCTTACTCTGGCCTAATTGCTAAGGTCTTAGACTCGTACTCTGGCCTACTGGTTAAGGTCTTAACTCTTACTCTGGCCTAATAGCTAAGATCTTAACTCTTACTCTGGCCTAACAGCTAAGGTCTTAGATTCGTACTCTGGCCTACTGGTTAAGGTCTTAGCTCTTACTCTGTCCTAATAGCTAAGGTCTTAGACTCGTACTATGGTTTACAGGTTAAGGTCTTAACTCTTACTCTGGCCTAATAGCTAAGGTCTTAGACGCGTACTCTGGCCTACTGGTTAAGGCCTTAACTCTTACTCTGGCCTAAGAGCTAAGGTCTTAGACTCGTACTCTGGCCTAATGGTTAAGGTCTTAGACTCTTACCCTGGCCTACTGGTTAAGGTCTTAACTCTAACTTTGGCTTAGTGGTTAAGGTCTTAACTCTTACTCTGGCCTAATGGTTAAGGTCTTCACTCTTACTCTGGCCTAATAGCTAAGGTCTGAACTCTTACTCTGGCCTACTTGTTAAGGTCTTAACTCTTACTTTGGCCTACAGGTTAAGGTCTTAACTCTTACTCTGGCCTAATGGTTAATGTCTTAACTCTTACTCTGGCTTAATAGTTAAGGTCTTAACTCTTACTCTGGCCTAATAGCTAAGGTCTTAACTTTTACTCTGGCCTAATAGCTAAGGTCTTAGACTCGTACTCTGGCCTACTGGTTAAGGTCTTAACTCTTACTCTGGCCTACTGGTTAAGGTCTTAACTCTTACTCTGGCCTAATAGCTAAAGTCTTAGACTCATACTCTGGCCTAATGGTTAAGGTCTTAGACTCTTACTCTGGCCTACTGGTTAAGGTCTTAACTCTTACTCTGGCCTACTGGTTAAGGTCTTAACTCTTACTCTGGCCTACTGGTTAAGGTCTTAACTCTTGCTCTGGCCTACTGGGTAAGGGCTTAACTCTTACTCTGGCCTAATTGCTAAGGTCTTAGACTCGTACTCTGGCCTAAAGGTTAAGGTCTTAACTCTTACTCTGGCCTAATAGCTAAGGTCTTAACTCTTATTCTGGCCTAATAGCTAAGGTCTTAGACTCGTACTCTGGCCTAATGGTTAAGGTCTTAGACTCGTACTCTGGCCTAATGGTTAAGGTCTTAACTCTTACTCTGGCCTACTGGTTAAGGTCTTAACTCTTACTCTGGCCTAATAGCTAAGGTCTTAGACTCGTACTTTGGCCTACTGGTTAAGGTCTTAACTCTTACTCTGGCCTAATAGCTAAGGTCTTAACTCTTACTCTGGCCTACTGGTTAAGGTCTTAACTCTTACTCTGGCCTAATAGCTAAGGTCTTAACTCTTACTCTGGCCTAATAGCTAAGGTCTTAGACTCGTACTCTGGCCTTCTGGTTAAGGTCTTAACTCTTACTCTGGCCTACTGGTTAAGGTCTTAACTCTTACTCTGGCCTAATAGCTAAAGTCTTAGACTCATACTCTGGCCTAATGGTTAAGGTCTTAGACTCTTACTCTGGCCTACTGGTTAAGGTCTTAACTCTTACTCTGGCCTACTGGTTAAGGTCTTAACTCTTACTCTGGCCTACTGGTTAAGGTCTTAACTCTTGCTCTGGCCTACTGGTTAAGGTCTTAACTCTTACTGTGGCCTAATTGCTAAGGTCTTAGACTCTTACTCTGGCCTACTGGTTAAGGTCTTAACTCTTACTCTGGCCTACTGGTTAAGGGATTAACTCTTACTCTGGCCTAATGGCTAAGGTCTTTACTCTTACTCTGGCCTACTGGTTAAGGTCTTAGACTCCTACTCTGGCCTAATAGCTAAGGTCTTAACTCTTTCTCTGGCCTAATAGCTAAGGTCTTAACACTTACTCTAGCCTAATAGCTAAGGTCTTAGACTCTTACTCTGGCCTACTGGTTAAGGTCTTAACTCTTACTCTGGCCTACTGGTTAAGGTCTTAACTCTTACTCTGGCCTACTGGTTAAGGTCTTAACTCTTGCTCTGGCCTACTGGTTAAGGTCTTAACTCTTACTCTGGCCTAATTGCTAAGGTCTTAGACTCTTACTCTGGCCTACTGGTTAAGGTCTTAACTCTTACTCTGGCCTACTGGTTAAGGGATTAACTCTTACTCTGGCCTAATGGCTAAGGTCTTAACTCTTACTCTGGCCTACTGGTTAAGGTCTTAGACTCCGACTCTGGCCTAATAGCTAAGGTCTTAACTCTTTCTCTAGCCTAATAGCTAAGGTCTTAACTCTTACTCTAGCCTAATAGCTAAGGTCTTAGAATCATACTCTAGCCTAATGGTTAAGGTCTTAACTCTTACTCTGGCCTAATAGCTAAGGTCTTAGACTCGTACTCTGGCCTACTGGTTAAGGTCTTAACTCTTACTCTGGCCTAATAGCTAAGATCTTAACTCTTACTCTGGCCTAATAGCTAAGGTCTTAGACTCATACTCTGGCCTACTGGTTAAGGTCTTAACTCTTACTCTGTCCTAATAGCTAAGGTCTTAGACTCGTACTATGGCCTACAGGTTAAGGTCTTAACTCTTACTCTGGCCTAATAGCTAAGGTCTTAGACTCGTACTCTGGCCTACTGGTTAAGGTCTTAACTCTTACTCTGGCCTAATAGCTAAGGTCTTAGACTCTTACTCTGGCCTAATGGTTAAGGTCTTAACTCTTACTCTGGCCTAATGGTTAAGGTCTTAACTCTTACTCTGGCCTAATGGTTAAGGTCTTAACTCTTACTCTGGCCTACTGGTAAAGGTCTTAGACTCTTACTCTGGCCTACAGGTTAAGGTCTTAACTCTTACTCTGGCCTACTGGTTAAGGTCTTAACTCTTACTCTGGCCTAATAGCTAAGGTCTTAACTCTTACTCTGGCCTAATAGCTAAGGTCTTAGACTCATACTATGGCCTACAGGTTAAGGTCTTAACTCTTACTCTGGCCTACTGGTTAAGGTATTAACTCTTACTCTGGCCTAATAGCTAAGGTCTTAGACTCTTACTCTGGCCTAATAGCTAAGGTCTTAGACTCGTACTCTGGCCTACTGGTTAAGGTCTTAACTCTTACTCTGGCCTGATAGTTAAGGTCTTAGACTCGTACTATGGCCTACAGGTTAAGGTCTTAACTCGTACTATGGCCTACAGGTTAAGGTCCTAACTCTTACTCTGGCCTACTGGTTAAGGTCTTAACTCTTACTCTGGCCTAATAGATAAGGTCTTAACTCTTACTCTGGCCCAATAGCTAAGGTCTTACACTCTTACTCTGGCCTAATGGTTAAGGGCTTAACTCTTACTCTGGCCTAATGGTTAAGGTCTTAACTCTTACTCTGGCCTACTGGTAAAGGTCTTAGACTCTTACTCTGGCCTACAGGTTAAGGTCTTAACTCTTACTCTGGCCTACTGGTTAAGGTCTTAGACTCTTACTCTGGCCTAATGGTTAAGGTCTTAACTCTTACTCTGGCCTACTGGTTAAGGTCTTAACTCTTACTCTAGCCTTATAGCTAAGGTCTTAACTCTTACTCTGGCCTAATAGCTAAGGTCTTAGACTCGTACTATGGCCTACAGGTTAAGGTCTTAACTCTTACTCTGGCCTAATAGCTAAGGTCTTAACTCTTATTCTGGCCTAATAGCTAAGGTCTTAGACTTGTACTCTGGCCTAATGGTTAAGGTCTTAGACTCGTACTCTGGCCTAATGGTTAAGGTCTTAAATCTTACTCTGGCCTAATGGTTAAGGTCTTAGACTCGTACTCTGGCCTAATGGTTAAGGTCTTAACTCTTACTCTGGCCTACTGGTTAAGGTCTTAACTCTTACTCTGGCCTAATAGCTAAGGTCTTAGACTCGTACTTTGGCCTACTGGTTAAGGTCTTAACTCTTACTCTGGCCTAATAGCTAAGGTCTTAACTCTTACTCTGGCCTACTGGTTAAGGTCTTAACTCTTACTCTGGCCTAATAGCTAAGGTCTTAACTCTTACTCTGGCCTAATAGCTAAGGTCTTAGACTCATACTATGGCCTACAGGTTAAGGTCTTAACTCTTACTCTGGCCTACTGGTTAAGGTCTTAACTCTTACTCTGGCCTACTGGTTAAGGTCTTAACTCTTACTCTAGCCTAAGAGCTAAGGTCTTAACTCTTACTCTGGCCTAATAGCTAAGGTCTTAGACTCTTACTCTGGCCTAATAGCTAAGGTCTTAGACTCGTACTCTGGCCTACTGGTTAAGGTCTTAACTCTTACTCTGGCCTAATAGCTAAGGTCTTAGACTTGTACTATGGCCTACAGGTTAAGGTCTTAACTCATACTATGGCCTACAGGTTAAGGTCCTAACTCTTACTCTGGTTTACTGGTTAAGGTCTTAACTCTTACTCTGGCCTAATAGATAAGGTCTTAACTCTTACTCTGGCCCAATAGCTAAGGTCTTACACTCTTACTCTGGCCTAATGGTTAAGGGCTTAACTCTTACTCTGGCCTAATGGTTAAGGTCTTAGACTCTTACTCTGGCCTACAGGTTAAGGTCTTAACTCTTACTCTGGCCTACTGGTTAAGGTCTTAGACTCTTACTCTGGCCTAATGGTTAAGGGCTTAACTCTTACTCTGGCCTACTGGTTAAGGTCTTAACTCTTACTCTAGCCTAATAGCTAAGGTCTTAACTCTTACTCTGGCCTAATAGCTAAGGTCTTAGACTCGCACTATGGCCTACAGGTTAAGGTCTTAACTCTTACTCTGGCCTAATAGCTAAGGTCTTAACTCTTATTCTGGCCTAATAGCTAAGGTCTTAGACTTGTACTCTGGCCTAATGGTTAAGGTCTTAGACTCGTACTCTGGCCTAATGGTTAAGGTCTTAACTCTTACTCTGGCCTACTGGTTAAGGTCTTAACTCTTACTCTGGCCTAATAGCTAAGATCTTAGACTCATACTTTGGCCTACTGGTTAAGGTATTAACTCTTACTCTGGCCTAATAGCTAAGGTCTTAACTCTTACTCTGGCCTACTGGTTAAGGTCTTAACTCTTACTCTGGCCTAATAGCTAAGGTCTTAACTCTTACTCTGGCCTAATAGCTAAGGTCTTAGACTCGTACTCTGGCCTACTGGTTAAGGTCTTAACTCTTACTCTGGCCTTCTGGTTAAGGTCTTAACTCTTACTCTGGCCTAATAGCTAAAGTCTTAGACTCATACTCTGGCCTAATGGTTAAGATCTTAGACTCTTACTCTGGCCTACTGGTTAAGGTCTTAACTCTTACTCTGGCCTACTGGTTAAGGTCTTAACTCTTACTCTGGCCTACTGGTTAAGGTCTTAACTCTTGCTCTGGCCTACTGGTTAAGGTCTTAACTCTTACTCTGGCCTAATTGCTAAGGTCTTAATCTCTTACTCTGGCCTACTGGTTAAGGTCTTAACTCTTACTCTGGCCTACTGGTTAAGGGATTAACTCTTACTCTGGCCTAATGGCTAAGGTCTTAACTCTTACTCTGGCCTACTGGTTAAGGTCTTAGACTCCTACTCTGGCCTAATAGCTAAGGTCTTTACTCTTTCTCTGTCCTAATAGCTAAGGTCTTAACTCTTACTCTAGCCTAATAGCTAAGGTCTTAGACTCGTACTCTGGCCTAATGGTTAAGGTCTTAACTCTTACTCTGGCCTAATAGCTAAGGTCTTAGACTCGTACTCTGGCCTACTGGTTAAGGTCTTAACTCTTGCTCTGGCCTACTGGGTAAGATCTTAACTCTTACTCTGGCCTAATTGCTAAGGTCTTAGACTCGGTCTCTGGCCTACTGGTTAAGGTCTTAACTCTTACTCTGGCCTAATAGCTAAGATCTTAACTCTTACTCTGGCCTAATAGCTAAGGTCTTAGACTCGTACTCTGGGCTACTGGTTAAGGTCTTAACTCTTACTCTGTCCTAATAGCTAAGGTCTTAGACTCGTACTATGGCCTACAGGTTAAGGTCTTAACTCTTACTCTGGCCTAATAGCTAAGGTCTTAGACTCGTACTCTGGCCTACTGGTTAAGGTCTTAACTCTTACTCTGGCCTAAGAGCTAAGGTCTTAGACTCGTACTCTGGCCTAATGGTTAAGGTCTTAGACTCTTACCCTGGCCTACTGGTTAAGGTCTTAACTCTTACTCTGGCTTACTGGTTAAGGTATTAACTCTTACTCTGGCCTAATGGTTAAGGTCTTAACTCTTACTCTGGCCTAATAGCTAAGGTCTGAACTCTTACTCTGGCCTAATAGCTAAGATCTTAGACTCATACTTTGGCCTACTGGTTAAGGTATTAACTCTTACTCTGGCCTAATAGCTAAGGTCTTAACTCTTACTCTGGCCTACTGGTTAAGGTCTTAACTCTTACTCTGGCCTAATAGCTAAGGTCTTAACTCTTACTCTGGCCTAATAGCTAAGGTCTTAGACTCGTACTCTGGCCTACTGGTTAAGGTCTTAACTCTTACTCTGGCCTTCTGGTTAAGGTCTTAACTCTTACTCTGGCCTAATAGCTAAAGTCTTAGACTCATACTCTGGCCTAATGGTTAAGATCTTAGACTCTTACTCTGGCCTACTGGTTAAGGTCTTAACTCTTACTCTGGCCTACTGGTTAAGGTCTTAACTCTTACTCTGGCCTACTGGTTAAGGTCTTAACTCTTGCTCTGGCCTACTGGTTAAGGACTTAACTCTTACTCTGGCCTAATTGCTAAGGTCTTAATCTCTTACTCTGGCCTACTGGTTAAGGTCTTAACTCTTACTCTGGCCTACTGGTTAAGGGATTAACTCTTACTCTGGCCTAATGGCTAAGGTCTTAACTCTTACTCTGGCCTACTGGTTAAGGTCTTAGACTCCTACTCTGGCCTAATAGCTAAGGTCTTTACTCTTTCTCTGTCCTAATAGCTAAGGTCTTAACTCTTACTCTAGCCTAATAGCTAAGGTCTTAGACTCGTACTCTGGCCTAATGGTTAAGGTCTTAACTCTTACTCTGGCCTAATAGCTAAGGTCTTAGACTCGTACTCTGGCCTACTGGTTAAGGTCTTAACTCTTGCTCTGGCCTACTGGGTAAGATCTTAACTCTTACTCTGGCCTAATTGCTAAGGTCTTAGACTCGTACTCTGGCCTACTGGTTAAGGTCTTAACTCTTACTCTGGCCTAATAGCTAAGATCTTAACTCTTACTCTGGCCTAATAGCTAAGGTCTTAGACTCGTACTCTGGGCTACTGGTTAAGGTCTTAACTCTTACTCTGTCCTAATAGCTAAGGTCTTAGACTCATACTATGGCCTACAGGTTAAGGTCTTAACTCTTACTCTGGCCTAATAGCTAAGGTCTTAGACTCGTACTCTGGCCTACTGGTTAAGGTCTTAACTCTTACTCTGGCCTAAGAGCTAAGGTCTTAGACTCGTACTCTGGCCTAATGGTTAAGGTCTTAGACTCTTACCCTGGCCTACTGGTTAAGGTCTTAACTCTTACTCTGGCTTACTGGTTAAGGTATTAACTCTTACTCTGGCCTAATGGTTAAGGTCTTAACTCTTACTCTGGCCTAATAGCTAAGGTCTGAACTCTTACTCTGGCCTACTTGTTAAGGTCTTAACTCTTACTTTTGCCTAGAGGTTAAGGTCTTAACTCTTACTCTGGCCTAATGGTTAAGGTCTTAACTCTTACTCTGGCTTAATAGCTAAGGTCTTAACTCTTACTCTGGCCTAATAGCTAAGGTCTTAACATTTACTCTGGCCTAATAGCTAAGGTCTTAGACTCGTACTCTGGCCTACTGGATAAGGTCTTAACTCTTACTCTGGCCTACTGGTTAAGGTCTTAACTCTTACTCTGGCCTAATAGCTAAGGTCTTAGACTCATACTCTGGCCTAATGGTTAAGGTCTTAGACTCTTACTCTGGCCTACTGGTTAAGGTCTTAACTCTTACTCTGGCCGACTGGTTAAGGTCTTAACTCTTACTCTGGCCTACTGGTTAAGGTCTTAACTCTTGCTCTGGCCTACTGGGTAAGGGCTTAACTCTTACTCTGGCCTAATTGCTAAGGTCTTAGACTCTTACTCTTTCCTACTGGTTAAGGTCTTAACTCTTACTCTGGCCTACTGGTTAAGGGATTAACTCTTACTCTGGCCTAATGGCTAAGGTCTTAACTCTTCCTCTGGCCTACTGGTTAAGGTCTTAGACTCCTACTCTGGCCTAATAGCTAAGGTCCTAACTCTTACTCTGGCCTAATTGCTAAGGTCTTAGACTCTTACTCTGGCCTACTGGTTAAGGTCTTAACTCTTACTCTGGCCTACTGGTTAAGGGATTAACTCTTACTCTGGCCTAATGGCTAAGGTCTTAACTCTTCCTCTGGCCTACTGGTTAAGGTCTTAGACTCCTACTCTGGCCTAATAGCAAAGGTCTTAACTCTTACTCTGGCCTAATTGCTAAGGTCTTAGACTCTTACTCTGGCCTACTGGTTAAGGTCTTAACTCTTACTCTGGCCTACTGGTTAAGGGATTAACTCTTACTCTGGCCTAATGGCTAAGGTCTTAACTCTTGCTCTGGCCTACTGGTTAAGGTCTTAGACTCCTACTCTGGCCTAATAGCTAAGGTCTTAACTCTTACTCTAGCCTAATAGCTAAGGTCTTAGACTCGTACTCTGGCCTACTTGTTAAGGTCTTAACTCTTGCTCTGGCCTACTGGGTAAGATCTTAACTCTTACTCTGGCCTAATTGCTAAGGTCTTAGACTCGTACTCTGGCCTACTGGTTGAGGTCTTAACTCTTACTCTGGCCTACTAGCTAAGATCTTAACTCTTACTCTGGCCTAACAGCTAAGGTCTTAGACTCGTACTCTGGCCTACTGGTTAAGGTCTTAACTCTTACTCTGTCCTAATAGCTAAGGTCTTAGACTCGTACTATGGTTTACAGGTTAAGGTCTTAACTCTTACTCTGGCCTAATAGCTAAGGTCTTATACTCGTACTCTGGCCTACTGGTTAAGGTCTTAACTCTTACTCTGGCCTAAGAGCTAAGGTCTTAGACTCGTACTCTGGCCTAATGGTTAAGGTCTTAGACTCTTACCCTGGCCTACTGGTTAAGGTCTTAACTCTTACTCTGGCTTACTGGTTAAGGTCTTAACTCTTACTCTGGCTTAATGGTTAAGGTCTTCACTCTTACTCTGGCCTAATAGCTAAAGTCTGAACTCTTACTCTGGCCTACTTGTTAAGGTCTTAACTCTTACTTTGGCCTACAGGTTAAGGTCTTAACTCTTACTCTGGCCTAATGGTTAATGTCTTAACTCTTACTCTGGCTTAATAGCTAAGGTCTTAACTCTTACTCTGGCCTAATAGCTAAGGTCTTAACTTTTACTCTGGCCTAATAGCTAAGGTCTTAGACTCGTACTCTGGCCTACTGGTTAAGGTCTTAACTCTTACTCTGGCCTACTGGTTAAGGTCTTAACTCTTACTCTGGCCTAATAGCTAAGGTCTTAGACTCATACTCTGGCCTAATGGTTAAGGTCTTAGACTCTTACTCTGGCCTACTGGTTAAGGTCTTAACTCTTTCTCTGGCCTACTGGTTAAGGTCTTAACTCTTACTCTGGCCTACTGGTTAAGGTCTTAACTCTTGCTCTGGCCTACTGGGTAAGGGCTTAACACTTACTCTGGCCTAATTGCTAAGGTCTTAGACTCTTACTCTGGCCTACTGGTTAAGGTCTTAGACTCCTACTCTGGCCTAATAGCTAAGGTCTTAACTCTTACTCTATCCTAATAGCTAAGGTCTTAGACTCGTACTCTGGCCTAATGGTTAAGGTCTTAACTCTTACTCTGGCCTAATAGCTAAGGTCTTAGACTCGTACTCTGGCCTACTTGTTAAGGTCTTAACTCTTGCTCTGGCCTACTGGGTAAGATCTTAACTCTTACTCTGGCCTAACTGCTAAGGTCTTAGACTCGTACTCTGGCCTACTGGTTAAGGTCTTAACTCTTACTCTGGCCTAATAGCTAAGATCTTAACTCTTACTCTGGCCTAATTGCTAAGGTCTTAGACTCGTACTCTGGGCTACTGGTTAAGGTCTTAACTCTTACTCTGTCCTAATAGCTAAGGTCTTAGACTCATACTATGGCCTACAGGTTAAGGTCTTAACTCTTACTCTGGCCTAATAGCTAAGGTCTTAGACTCGTACTCTGGCCTACTGGTTAAGGTCTTAACTCTTACTCTGGCCTAAGAGCTAAGGTCTTAGACTCGTACTCTGGCCTAATGGTTAAGGTCTTAGACTCTTACCCTGGCCTACTGGTTAAGGTCTTAACTCTTACTCTGGCTTACTGGTTAAGGTATTAACTCTTACTCTGGCCTAATGGTTAAGGTCTTAACTCTTACTCTGGCCTAATAGCTAAGGTCTGAACTCTTACTCTGGCCTACTTGTTAAGGTCTTAACTCTTACTTTTGCCTAGAGGTTAAGGTCTTAACTCTTACTCTGGCCTAATGGTTAAGGTCTTAACTCTTACTCTGGCTTAATAGCTAAGGTCTTAACTCTTACTCTGGCCTAATAGCTAAGGTCTTAACATTTACTCTGGCCTAATAGCTAAGGTCTTAGACTCGTACTCTGGCCTACTGGATAAGGTCTTAACTCTTACTCTGGCCTAATAGCTAAGGTCTTAGACTCATACTCTGGCCTAATGGTTAAGGTCTTAGACTCTTACTCTGGCCTACTGGTTAAGGTCTTAACTCTTACTCTGGCCGACTGGTTAAGGTCTTAACTCTTACTCTGGCCTACTGGTTAAGGTCTTAACTCTTGCTCTGGCCTACTGGGTAAGGGCTTAACTCTTACTCTGGCCTAATTGCTAAGGTCTTAGACTCTTACTCTTTCCTACTGGTTAAGGTCTTAACTCTTACTCTGGCCTACTGGTTAAGGGATTAACTCTTACTCTGGCCTAATGGCTAAGGTCTTAACTCTTCCTCTGGCCTACTGGTTAAGGTCTTAGACTCCTACTCTGGCCTAATAGCTAAGGTCCTAACTCTTACTCTGGCCTAATTGCTAAGGTCTTAGACTCTTACTCTGGCCTACTGGTTAAGGTCTTAACTCTTACTCTGGCCTACTGGTTAAGGGATTAACTCTTACTCTGGCCTAATGGCTAAGGTCTTAACTCTTCCTCTGGCCTACTGGTTAAGGTCTTAGACTCCTACTCTGGCCTAATAGCAAAGGTCTTAACTCTTACTCTGGCCTAATTGCTAAGGTCTTAGACTCTTACTCTGGCCTACTGGTTAAGGTCTTAACTCTTACTCTGGCCTACTGGTTAAGGGATTAACTCTTACTCTGGCCTAATGGCTAAGGTCTTAACTCTTGCTCTGGCCTACTGGTTAAGGTCTTAGACTCCTACTCTGGCCTAATAGCTAAGGTCTTAACTCTTACTCTAGCCTAATAGCTAAGGTCTTAGACTCGTACTCTGGCCTACTTGTTAAGGTCTTAACTCTTGCTCTGGCCTACTGGGTAAGATCTTAACTCTTACTCTGGCCTAATTGCTAAGGTCTTAGACTCGTACTCTGGCCTACTGGTTGAGGTCTTAACTCTTACTCTGGCCTACTAGCTAAGATCTTAACTCTTACTCTGGCCTAACAGCTAAGGTCTTAGACTCGTACTCTGGCCTACTGGTTAAGGTCTTAACTCTTACTCTGTCCTAATAGCTAAGGTCTTAGACTCGTACTATGGTTTACAGGTTAAGGTCTTAACTCTTACTCTGGCCTAATAGCTAAGGTCTTATACTCGTACTCTGGCCTACTGGTTAAGGTCTTAACTCTTACTCTGGCCTAAGAGCTAAGGTCTTAGACTCGTACTCTGGCCTAATGGTTAAGGTCTTAGACTCTTACCCTGGCCTACTGGTTAAGGTCTTAACTCTTACTCTGGCTTACTGGTTAAGGTCTTAACTCTTACTCTGGCTTAATGGTTAAGGTCTTCACTCTTACTCTGGCCTAATAGCTAAAGTCTGAACTCTTACTCTGGCCTACTTGTTAAGGTCTTAACTCTTACTTTGGCCTACAGGTTAAGGTCTTAACTCTTACTCTGGCCTAATGGTTAATGTCTTAACTCTTACTCTGGCTTAATAGCTAAGGTCTTAACTCTTACTCTGGCCTAATAGCTAAGGTCTTAACTTTTACTCTGGCCTAATAGCTAAGGTCTTAGACTCGTACTCTGGCCTACTGGTTAAGGTCTTAACTCTTACTCTGGCCTACTGGTTAAGGTCTTAACTCTTACTCTGGCCTAATAGCTAAGGTCTTAGACTCATACTCTGGCCTAATGGTTAAGGTCTTAGACTCTTACTCTGGCCTACTGGTTAAGGTCTTAACTCTTTCTCTGGCCTACTGGTTAAGGTCTTAACTCTTACTCTGGCCTACTGGTTAAGGTCTTAACTCTTGCTCTGGCCTACTGGGTAAGGGCTTAACACTTACTCTGGCCTAATTGCTAAGGTCTTAGACTCTTACTCTGGCCTACTCGTTAAGGTCTTAGACTCCTACTCTGGCCTAATAGCTAAGGTCTTAACTCTTACTCTATCCTAATAGCTAAGGTCTTAGACTCGTACTCTGGCCTAATGGTTAAGGTCTTAACTCTTACTCTGGCCTAATAGCTAAGGTCTTAGACTCGTACTCTGGCCTACTTGTTAAGGTCTTAACTCTTGCTCTGGCCTACTGGGTAAGATCTTAACTCTTACTCTGGCCTAACTGCTAAGGTCTTAGACTCGTACTCTGGCCTACTGGTTAAGGTCTTAACTCTTACTCTGGCCTAATAGCTAAGATCTTAACTCTTACTCTGGCCTAACAGCTAAGGTCTTAGACTCGTACTCTGGCCTACTGGTTAAGGTCTTAACTCTTACTCTGTCCTAATAGCTAAGGTCTTAGACTCGTACTCTGGCCTACTGGTTAAGGTCTTAACTCTTACTCTGGCCTAAGAGCTAAGGTCTTAGACTCGTACTCTGGCCTAATGGTTAAGGTCTTAGACTCTTACCCTGACCTACTGGTTAAGGTCTTAACTCTTACTCTGGCTTACTGGTTAAGGTCTTAACTCTTACTCTGGCCTAATGGTTAAGGTCTTAACTCTTACTCTGGCCTAATAGCTAAGGTCTGAACTCTTACTCTGGCCTACTTGTTAAGGTCTTAACTCTTACTTTGGCCTACAGGTTAAGGTCTTAACTCTTACTCTGGCTTAATAGCTAAGGTCTTAACTCTTACTCTGGCTTAATAGCTAAGGTCTTAACTCTTACTCTGGCCTAATAGCTAAGGTCTTAACTTTTACTCTGGCTTAATAGCTAAGGTCTTAGACTCGTACTTTGGCCTACTGGTTAAGGTCTTAACTCTTACTCTGGCCTACTGGTTAAGGTCTTAACTCTTACTCTGGCCTAATAGCTAAGGTCTTAGACTCATACTCTGGCCTAATGGTTAAGGTCTTAGACTCTTACTCTGGCCTACTGGTTAAGGTCTTAACTCTTACTCTGGGCTACTGGTTAAGGTCTTAACTCTTACTCTGGCCTACTGGTTAAGGTCTTAACTCTTGCTCTGGCCTACTGGGTAAGGGCTTAACTCTTACTCTGGCCTAATTGCTAAGGTCTTAGACTCTTACTCTGGCCTACTGGTTAAGGTCTTAACTCTTACTCTGGCCTACTGGTTAAGGGATTAACTCTTACTCTGGCCTAATGGCTAAGGTCTTAACTCTTCCTCTGGCCTACTGGTTAAGGTCTTAGACTCCTACTCTGGCCTAATAGCTAAGGTCTTAACTCTTACACTGGCCTAATTGCTGAGGTCTTAGACTCTTACTCTGGCCTACTGGTTAAGGTCTTAACTCTTACTCTGGCCTACTGGTTAAGGGATTAACTCTTACTCTGGCCTAATGGCTAAGGTCTTAACTCTTGCTCTGGCCTACTGGTTAAGGTCTTAGACTCCTACTCTGGCCTAATAGCTAAGGTCTTAACTCTTACTCTAGCCTAATAGCTAAGGTCTTAGACTCGTACTCTTGCCTAATGGTTAAGGTCTTAACTCTTACTCTGGCCTAATAGCTAAGGTCTTAGACTCGTACTTTGGCCTACTGGTTAAGGTCCTAACTCTTGCTCTGTTCTACTGGGTAAGATCTTAACTCTTACTCTGGCCTAATTGCTAAGGTCTTAGACTCGTACTATGGCCTACAGGTTAAGGTCTTAACTCTTACTCTGGCCTAATAGCTAAGGTCTTAGACTCATACTCCGGCCTACTGGTTAAGCTCTTAACTCTTACTCTGGCCTAATAGCTAAGGTCTTAGACTTGTACTCTGGCCTAATGGTTAAGGTCTTAGACTCTTACCCTGGCCTACTGGTTAGGGTCTTAACTCTTACTCTGGCTTACTGGTTAAGGTCTTAACTCTTACTCTGGCCTAATGGTTAAGGTTTTAACTCTTACTCTGGCCTAATAGCTAAGGTCTTAACTTTTACTCTGGCCTAATAGCTAAGGTCTTAGACTCGTACTCTGGCCTACTGGATAAGGTCTTAACTCTTACTCTGGCCGACTGGTTAAGGTCTTAACTCTTACTCTGGCCTACTGGTTAAGGTCTTAACTCTTGCTCTGGCCTACTGGGTAAGGGCTTAACTCTTACTCTGGCCTTATTGCTAAGGTCTTAGACTCTTACTCTGGCCTACTGGTTAAGGTCTTAACTCTTACTCTGGCCTACTGGTTAAGGGATTAACTCTTACTCTGGCTTAATAGCTAAGGTCTTAACTCTTACTCTGGCCTAATAGCTAAGGTCTTAACTTTTACTCTGGCTTAATAGCTAAGGTCTTAGACTCGTACTTTGGCCTACTGGTTAAGGTCTTAACTCTTACTCTGGCCTACTGGTTAAGGTCTTAACTCTTACTCTGGCCTAATAGCTAAGGTCTTAGACTCATACTCTGGCCTAATGGTTAAGGTCTTAGACTCTTACTCTGGCCTACTGGTTAAGGTCTTAACTCTTACTCTGGGCTACTGGTTAAGGTCTTAACTCTTACTCTGGCCTACTGGTTAAGGTCTTAACTCTTGCTCTGGCCTACTGGGTAAGGGCTTAACTCTTACTCTGGCCTAATTGCTAAGGTCTTAGACTCTTACTCTGGCCTACTGGTTAAGGTCTTAACTCTTACTCTGGCCTACTGGTTAAGGGATTAACTCTTACTCTGGCCTAATGGCTAAGGTCTTAACTCTTCCTCTGGCCTACTGGTTAAGGTCTTAGACTCCTACTCTGGCCTAATAGCTAAGGTCTTAACTCTTACACTGGCCTAATTGCTGAGGTCTTAGACTCTTACTCTGGCCTACTGGTTAAGGTCTTAACTCTTACTCTGGCCTACTGGTTAAGGGATTAACTCTTACTCTGGCCTAATGGCTAAGGTCTTAACTCTTGCTCTGGCCTACTGGTTAAGGTCTTAGACTCCTACTCTGGCCTAATAGCTAAGGTCTTAACTCTTACTCTAGCCTAATAGCTAAGGTCTTAGACTCGTACTCTTGCCTAATGGTTAAGGTCTTAACTCTTACTCTGGCCTAATAGCTAAGGTCTTAGACTCGTACTTTGGCCTACTGGTTAAGGTCTTAACTCTTGCTCTGTTCTACTGGGTAAGATCTTAACTCTTACTCTGGCCTAATTGCTAAGGTCTTAGACTCGTACTATGGCCTACAGGTTAAGGTCTTAACTCTTACTCTGGCCTAATAGCTAAGGTCTTAGACTCATACTCCGGCCTACTGGTTAAGCTCTTAACTCTTACTCTGGCCTAATAGCTAAGGTCTTAGACTTGTACTCTGGCCTAATGGTTAAGGTCTTAGACTCTTACCCTGGCCTACTGGTTAGGGTCTTAACTCTTACTCTGGCTTACTGGTTAAGGTCTTAACTCTTACTCTGGCCTAATGGTTAAGGTTTTAACTCTTACTCTGGCCTAATAGCTAAGGTCTTAACTTTTACTCTGGCCTAATAGCTAAGGTCTTAGACTCGTACTCTGGCCTACTGGATAAGGTCTTAACTCTTACTCTGGCCGACTGGTTAAGGTCTTAACTCTTACTCTGGCCTACTGGTTAAGGTCTTAACTCTTGCTCTGGCCTACTGGGTAAGGGCTTAACTCTTACTCTGGCCTTATTGCTAAGGTCTTAGACTCTTACTCTGGCCTACTGGTTAAGGTCTTAACTCTTACTCTGGCCTACTGGTTAAGGGATTAACTCTTACTCTGGCCTAATGGCTAAGGTCTTAACTCTTCCTCTGGCCTACTGGTTAAGGTCTTAGACTTCTACTCTGGCCTAATAGCAAAGGTCTTAACTCTTACTCTGGCCTAATTGCTAAGGTCTTAGACTCTTACTCTGGCCTACTGGTTAAGGTCTTAACTCTTACTCTGGCCTACTGGTTAAGGGATTAACTCTTACGCTGGCCTAATGGCTAAGGTCTTAACTCTTGCTCTGGCCTACTGGTTAAGGTCTTAGACTCCTACTCTGGCCTAATAGCTAAGGTCTTAACTCTTACTCTAGCCTAATAGCTAAGGTCTTAGACTCGTACTCTGGCCTAATGGTTAAGGTCTTAACTCTTACTCTGGCCTAATAGCTAAGGTCTTAGACTCGTACTCTGGCCTACTTGTTAAGGTCTTAACTCTTGCTCTGGCCTACTGGGTAAGATCTTAACTCTTACTCTGGCCTAATTGCTAAGGTCTTAGACTCGTACTCTGGCCTACTGGTTAAGGTCTTAACTCTTACTCTGGCCTAATAGCTAAGATCTTAACTCTTACTCTGGCCTAACAGCTAAGGTCTTAGACTCGTACTCTGGCCTACTGGTTAAGGTCTTAACTCTTACTCTGTCCTAATAGCTAAGGTCTTAGACTCGTACTATGGTTTACAGGTTAAGGTCTTAACTCTTACTCTGGCCTAATAGCTAAGGTCTTAGACTCGTACTCTGGCCTACTGGTTAAGGTCTTAACTCTTACTCTGGCCTAAGAGCTAAGGTCTTAGACTCCTACCCTGGCCTACTGGTTAAGGTCTTAACTCTTACTCTGGCTTACTGGTTAAGGTCTTAACTCTTACTCTGGCCTAATGGTTAAGGTCTTCACTCTTACTCTGGCCTAGAAGCTAAGGTCTGAACTCTTTCTCTGGCCTACATGTTAAGGTCTTAACTCTTACTTTGGCCTACAGGTTAAGGTCTTAACTCTTACTCTGGCCTAATGGTTAATGTCTTAACTCTTACTCTGGCTTAATAGCTAAGGTCTTAACTCTTACTCTGGCCTAATAGCTAAGGTCTTAACTTTTACTCTGGCCTAATAGCTAAGGTCTTAGACTCGTACTCTGGCCTACTGGTTAAGGTATTAACTCTTACTCTGGCCTACTGGTTAAGGTCTTAACTCTTACTCTGGCCTAATAGCTAAGGTCTTAGACTCATACTCTGGCCTAATGGTTAAGGTCTTAGACTCTTACTCTGGCCTACTGGTTAAGGTCTTAACTCTTACTCTGGCCTACTGGTTAAGGTCTTAACTCTTACTCTGGCCTAATGTTTAAGGTCTTAACTCTTACTCTGGCCTAATAGCTAAGGTCTGAACTCTTACTCTGGCCTACTTGTTAAGGTCTTAACTCTTACTTTTGCCTAGAGGTTCAGGTCTTAACTCTTACTCTGGCCTAATGGTTAAGGTCTTAACTCTTACTCTGGCTTAATAGCTAAGGTCTTAACTCTTACTCTGGCGTAATAGCTAAGGTCTTAACTTTTACTCTGGCCTAATAGCTAAGGTCTTAGACTCGTACTCTGGCCTACTGGATAAGGTCTTAACTCTTACTCTGGCCTACTGGTTAAGGTCTTAACTCTTACTCTGGCCTAATAGCTAAGGTCTTAGACTCATACTCTGGCCTACTGGTTAAGGTCTTAACTCTTACTCTGGCCGACTGGTTAAGGTCTTAACTCTTACTCTGGCCTACTGGTTAAGGTCTTAACTCTTGCTCTGGCCTACTGGTTAAGGTCTTAACTCTTACTCTGGCCTACTGGTTAAGGGATTAACTCTTACTCTGGCCTAATGGCTAAGGTCTTAACTCTTACTCTGGCCTACTGGTTAAGGTCTTAGACTCCTACTCTGGCCTAATAGCTAAGTTCCTAACTCTTACTCTGGCCTAATTGCTAAGGTCTTAGACTCTTACTCTGGCCTACTGGTTAAGGTCTTAACTCTTACTCTGGCCTACTGGTTAAGGGATTAACTCTTACTCTGGCCTAATGGCTAAGGTCTTAACTCTTCCTCTGGCCTACTGGTTAAGGTCTTAGACTCCTACTCTGGCCTAATAGCAAAGGTCTTAACTCTTACTCTGGCCTAATTGGTAAGGTCTTAGACTCTTACTCTGGCCTACTGGTTAAGGTTTTAACTCTTACTCTGGCCTACTGGTTAAGGGATTAACTCTTACTCTGGCCTAATGGCTAAGGTCTTAACTCTTGCTCTGGCCTACTGGTTAAGGTCTTAGACTCCTACTCTGGCCTAATAGCTAAGGTCTTAACTCTTACTCTAGCCTAATAGCTAAGGTCTTAGACTCATACTCTGGCCTAATGGTTAAGGTCTTAACTCTTACTCTGGCCTAATAGCTAAGGTCTTAGACTCGTACTCTGGCCTAATAGCTAAGGTCTTAGACTCATACTCTGGCCTACTGGTTAAGGTCTTAACTCTTACTCTGTCCTAATAGCTAAGGTCTTAGACTCGTACTATGGCCTACAGGTTAAGGTCTTAACTCTTACTCTGGCCTAATAGCTAAGGTCTTAGACTCGTACTCTGGCCTACTGGTTAAGGTCTTAACTCTTACTCTGGCCTAATAGCTAAGGTCTTAGACTCTTACTCTGGCCTAATGGTTAAGGTCTTAACTCTTACTCTGGCCTAATGGTTAAGGTCTTAACTCTTACTCTGGCCTAATGGCTAAGGTCTTAACTCTTGCTCTGGCCTACTGGTTAAGGTCTTAGACTCCTACTCTGGCCTAATAGCTAAGGTCTTAACTCTTACTCTAGCCTAATAGCTAAGGTCTTAGACTCATACTCTGGCCTAATGGTTAAGGTCTTAACTCTTACTCTGGCCTAATAGCTAAGGTCTTAGACTCGTACTCTGGCCTAATAGCTAAGGTCTTAGACTCATACTCTGGCCTACTGGTTAAGGTCTTAACTCTTACTCTGTCCTAATAGCTAAGGTCTTAGACTCGTACTATGGCCTACAGGTTAAGGTCTTAACTCTTACTCTGGCCTAATAGCTAAGGTCTTAGACTCGTACTCTGGCCTACTGGTTAAGGTCTTAACTCTTACTCTGGCCTAATAGCTAAGGTCTTAGACTCTTACTCTGGCCTAATGGTTAAGGTCTTAACTCTTACTCTGGCCTAATGGTTAAGGTCTTAACTCTTACTCTGGCCTAATGGTTAAGGTCTTAACTCTTACTCTGGCCTACTGGTAAAGGTCTTAGACTCTTACTCTGGCCTACAGGTTAAGGTCTTAACTCTTACTCTGGCCTACTGGTTAAGGTCTTAACTCTTACTCTGGCCTAATAGCTAAGGTCTTAACTCTTACTCTGGCCTAATAGCTAAGGTCTTAGACTCATACTATGGCCTACAGGTTAAGGTCTTAACTCTTACTCTGGCCTACTGGTTAAGGTCTTAACTCTTACTCTGGCCTACTGGTTAAGGTCTTAACTCTTACTCTAGCCTAAGAGCTAAGGTCTTAACTCTTACTCTGGCCTAATAGCTAAGGTCTTAGACTCTTACTCTGGCCTAATAGCTAAGGTCTTAGACTCGTACTCTGGCCTACTGGTTAAGGTCTTAACTCTTACTCTGGCCTAATAGCTAAGGTCTTAGACTTGTACTATGGCCTACAGGTTAAGGTCTTAACTCATACTATGGCCTACAGGTTAAGGTCCTAACTCTTACTCTGGTTTACTGGTTAAGGTCTTAACTCTTACTCTGGCCTAATAGATAAGGTCTTAACTCTTACTCTGGCCCAATAGCTAAGGTCTTACACTCTTACTCTGGCCTAATGGTTAAGGGCTTAACTCTTACTCTGGCCTAATGGTTAAGGTCTTAGACTCTTACTCTGGCCTACAGGTTAAGGTCTTAACTCTTACTCTGGCCTACTGGTTAAGGTCTTAGACTCCTACTCTGGCCTAATAGCTAAGGTCTTAACTCTTACTCTAGCCTAATAGCTAAGGTCTTAGACTCATACTCTGGCCTAATGGTTAAGGTCTTAACTCTTACTCTGGCCTAATAGCTAAGGTCTTAGACTCGTACTCTGGCCTAATAGCTAAGGTCTTAGACTCATACTCTGGCCTACTGGTTAAGGTCTTAACTCTTACTCTGTCCTAATAGCTAAGGTCTTAGACTCGTACTATGGCCTACAGGTTAAGGTCTTAACTCTTACTCTGGCCTAATAGCTAAGGTCTTAGACTCGTACTCTGGCCTACTGGTTAAGGTCTTAACTCTTACTCTGGCCTAATAGCTAAGGTCTTAGACTCTTACTCTGGCCTAATGGTTAAGGTCTTAACTCTTACTCTGGCCTAATGGTTAAGGTCTTAACTCTTACTCTGGCCTAATGGTTAAGGTCTTAACTCTTACTCTGGCCTACTGGTAAAGGTCTTAGACTCTTACTCTGGCCTACAGGTTAAGGTCTTAACTCTTACTCTGGCCTACTGGTTAAGGTCTTAACTCTTACTCTGGCCTAATAGCTAAGGTCTTAACTCTTACTCTGGCCTAATAGCTAAGGTCTTAGACTCATACTATGGCCTACAGGTTAAGGTCTTAACTCTTACTCTGGCCTACTGGTTAAGGTCTTAACTCTTACTCTGGCCTACTGGTTAAGGTCTTAACTCTTACTCTAGCCTAAGAGCTAAGGTCTTAACTCTTACTCTGGCCTAATAGCTAAGGTCTTAGACTCTTACTCTGGCCTAATAGCTAAGGTCTTAGACTCGTACTCTGGCCTACTGGTTAAGGTCTTAACTCTTACTCTGGCCTAATAGCTAAGGTCTTAGACTTGTACTATGGCCTACAGGTTAAGGTCTTAACTCATACTATGGCCTACAGGTTAAGGTCCTAACTCTTACTCTGGTTTACTGGTTAAGGTCTTAACTCTTACTCTGGCCTAATAGATAAGGTCTTAACTCTTACTCTGGCCCAATAGCTAAGGTCTTACACTCTTACTCTGGCCTAATGGTTAAGGGCTTAACTCTTACTCTGGCCTAATGGTTAAGGTCTTAGACTCTTACTCTGGCCTACAGGTTAAGGTCTTAACTCTTACTCTGGCCTACTGGTTAAGGTCTTAGACTCTTACTCTGGCCTAATGGTTAAGGGCTTAACTCTTACTCTGGCCTACTGGTTAAGGTCTTAACTCTTACTCTAGCCTAATAGCTAAGGTCTTAACTCTTACTCTGGCCTAATAGCTAAGGTCTTAGACTCGCACTATGGCCTACAGGTTAAGGTCTTAACTCTTACTCTGGCCTAATAGCTAAGGTCTTAACTCTTATTCTGGCCTAATAGCTAAGGTCTTAGACTTGTACTCTGGCCTAATGGTTAAGGTCTTAGACTCGTACTCTGGCCTAATGGTTAAGGTCTTAACTCTTACTCTGGCCTACTGGTTAAGGTCTTAACTCTTACTCTGGCCTAATAGCTAAGATCTTAGACTCATACTTTGGCCTACTGGTTAAGGTATTAACTCTTACTCTGGCCTAATAGCTAAGGTCTTAACTCTTACTCTGGCCTACTGGTTAAGGTCTTAACTCTTACTCTGGCCTAATAGCTAAGGTCTTAACTCTTACTCTGGCCTAATAGCTAAGGTCTTAGACTCGTACTCTGGCCTACTGGTTAAGGTCTTAACTCTTACTCTGGCCTTCTGGTTAAGGTCTTAACTCTTACTCTGGCCTAATAGCTAAAGTCTTAGACTCATACTCTGGCCTAATGGTTAAGATCTTAGACTCTTACTCTGGCCTACTGGTTAAGGTCTTAACTCTTACTCTGGCCTACTGGTTAAGGTCTTAACTCTTACTCTGGCCTACTGGTTAAGGTCTTAACTCTTGCTCTGGCCTACTGGTTAAGGTCTTAACTCTTACTCTGGCCTAATTGCTAAGGTCTTAATCTCTTACTCTGGCCTACTGGTTAAGGTCTTAACTCTTACTCTGGCCTACTGGTTAAGGGATTAACTCTTACTCTGGCCTAATGGCTAAGGTCTTAACTCTTACTCTGGCCTACTGGTTAAGGTCTTAGACTCCTACTCTGGCCTAATAGCTAAGGTCTTTACTCTTTCTCTGTCCTAATAGCTAAGGTCTTAACTCTTACTCTAGCCTAATAGCTAAGGTCTTAGACTCGTACTCTGGCCTAATGGTTAAGGTCTTAACTCTTACTCTGGCCTAATAGCTAAGGTCTTAGACTCGTACTCTGGCCTACTGGTTAAGGTCTTAACTCTTGCTCTGGCCTACTGGGTAAGATCTTAACTCTTACTCTGGCCTAATTGCTAAGGTCTTAGACTCGTACTCTGGCCTACTGGTTAAGGTCTTAACTCTTACTCTGGCCTAATAGCTAAGATCTTAACTCTTACTCTGGCCTAATAGCTAAGGTCTTAGACTCGTACTCTGGGCTACTGGTTAAGGTCTTAACTCTTACTCTGTCCTAATAGCTAAGGTCTTAGACTCGTACTATGGCCTACAGGTTAAGGTCTTAACTCTTACTCTGGCCTAATAGCTAAGGTCTTAGACTCGTACTCTGGCCTACTGGTTAAGGTCTTAACTCTTACTCTGGCCTAAGAGCTAAGGTCTTAGACTCGTACTCTGGCCTAATGGTTAAGGTCTTAGACTCTTACCCTGGCCTACTGGTTAAGGTCTTAACTCTTACTCTGGCTTACTGGTTAAGGTATTAACTCTTACTCTGGCCTAATGGTTAAGGTCTTAACTCTTACTCTGGCCTAATAGCTAAGGTCTGAACTCTTACTCTGGCCTAATAGCTAAGATCTTAGACTCATACTTTGGCCTACTGGTTAAGGTATTAACTCTTACTCTGGCCTAATAGCTAAGGTCTTAACTCTTACTCTGGCCTACTGGTTAAGGTCTTAACTCTTACTCTGGCCTAATAGCTAAGGTCTTAACTCTTACTCTGGCCTAATAGCTAAGGTCTTAGACTCGTACTCTGGCCTACTGGTTAAGGTCTTAACTCTTACTCTGGCCTTCTGGTTAAGGTCTTAACTCTTACTCTGGCCTAATAGCTAAAGTCTTAGACTCATACTCTGGCCTAATGGTTAAGATCTTAGACTCTTACTCTGGCCTACTGGTTAAGGTCTTAACTCTTACTCTGGCCTACTGGTTAAGGTCTTAACTCTTACTCTGGCCTACTGGTTAAGGTCTTAACTCTTGCTCTGGCCTACTGGTTAAGGTCTTAACTCTTACTCTGGCCTAATTGCTAAGGTCTTAATCTCTTACTCTGGCCTACTGGTTAAGGTCTTAACTCTTACTCTGGCCTACTGGTTAAGGGATTAACTCTTACTCTGGCCTAATGGCTAAGGTCTTAACTCTTACTCTGGCCTACTGGTTAAGGTCTTAGACTCCTACTCTGGCCTAATAGCTAAGGTCTTTACTCTTTCTCTGTCCTAATAGCTAAGGTCTTAACTCTTACTCTAGCCTAATAGCTAAGGTCTTAGACTCGTACTCTGGCCTAATGGTTAAGGTCTTAACTCTTACTCTGGCCTAATAGCTAAGGTCTTAGACTCGTACTCTGGCCTACTGGTTAAGGTCTTAACTCTTGCTCTGGCCTACTGGGTAAGATCTTAACTCTTACTCTGGCCTAATTGCTAAGGTCTTAGACTCGTACTCTGGCCTACTGGTTAAGGTCTTAACTCTTACTCTGGCCTAATAGCTAAGATCTTAACTCTTACTCTGGCCTAATAGCTAAGGTCTTAGACTCGTACTCTGGGCTACTGGTTAAGGTCTTAACTCTTACTCTGTCCTAATAGCTAAGGTCTTAGACTCATACTATGGCCTACAGGTTAAGGTCTTAACTCTTACTCTGGCCTAATAGCTAAGGTCTTAGACTCGTACTCTGGCCTACTGGTTAAGGTCTTAACTCTTACTCTGGCCTAAGAGCTAAGGTCTTAGACTCGTACTCTGGCCTAATGGTTAAGGTCTTAGACTCTTACCCTGGCCTACTGGTTAAGGTCTTAACTCTTACTCTGGCTTACTGGTTAAGGTATTAACTCTTACTCTGGCCTAATGGTTAAGGTCTTAACTCTTACTCTGGCCTAATAGCTAAGGTCTGAACTCTTACTCTGGCCTACTTGTTAAGGTCTTAACTCTTACTTTTGCCTAGAGGTTAAGGTCTTAACTCTTACTCTGGCCTAATGGTTAAGGTCTTAACTCTTACTCTGGCTTAATAGCTAAGGTCTTAACTCTTACTCTGGCCTAATAGCTAAGGTCTTAACATTTACTCTGGCCTAATAGCTAAGGTCTTAGACTCGTACTCTGGCCTACTGGATAAGGTCTTAACTCTTACTCTGGCCTACTGGTTAAGGTCTTAACTCTTACTCTGGCCTAATAGCTAAGGTCTTAGACTCATACTCTGGCCTAATGGTTAAGGTCTTAGACTCTTACTCTGGCCTACTGGTTAAGGTCTTAACTCTTACTCTGGCCGACTGGTTAAGGTCTTAACTCTTACTCTGGCCTACTGGTTAAGGTCTTAACTCTTGCTCTGGCCTACTGGGTAAGGGCTTAACTCTTACTCTGGCCTAATTGCTAAGGTCTTAGACTCTTACTCTTTCCTACTGGTTAAGGTCTTAACTCTTACTCTGGCCTACTGGTTAAGGGATTAACTCTTACTCTGGCCTAATGGCTAAGGTCTTAACTCTTCCTCTGGCCTACTGGTTAAGGTCTTAGACTCCTACTCTGGCCTAATAGCTAAGGTCCTAACTCTTACTCTGGCCTAATTGCTAAGGTCTTAGACTCTTACTCTGGCCTACTGGTTAAGGTCTTAACTCTTACTCTGGCCTACTGGTTAAGGGATTAACTCTTACTCTGGCCTAATGGCTAAGGTCTTAACTCTTCCTCTGGCCTACTGGTTAAGGTCTTAGACTCCTACTCTGGCCTAATAGCAAAGGTCTTAACTCTTACTCTGGCCTAATTGCTAAGGTCTTAGACTCTTACTCTGGCCTACTGGTTAAGGTCTTAACTCTTACTCTGGCCTACTGGTTAAGGGATTAACTCTTACTCTGGCCTAATGGCTAAGGTCTTAACTCTTGCTCTGGCCTACTGGTTAAGGTCTTAGACTCCTACTCTGGCCTAATAGCTAAGGTCTTAACTCTTACTCTAGCCTAATAGCTAAGGTCTTACACTCTTACTCTGGCCTAATGGTTAAGGGCTTAACTCTTACTCTGGCCTAATGGTTAAGGTCTTAGACTCTTACTCTGGCCTACAGGTTAAGGTCTTAACTCTTACTCTGGCCTACTGGTTAAGGTCTTAGACTCTTACTCTGGCCTAATGGTTAAGGGCTTAACTCTTACTCTGGCCTACTGGTTAAGGTCTTAACTCTTACTCTAGCCTAATAGCTAAGGTCTTAACTCTTACTCTGGCCTAATAGCTAAGGTCTTAGACTCGCACTATGGCCTACAGGTTAAGGTCTTAACTCTTACTCTGGCCTAATAGCTAAGGTCTTAACTCTTATTCTGGCCTAATAGCTAAGGTCTTAGACTTGTACTCTGGCCTAATGGTTAAGGTCTTAGACTCGTACTCTGGCCTAATGGTTAAGGTCTTAACTCTTACTCTGGCCTACTGGTTAAGGTCTTAACTCTTACTCTGGCCTAATAGCTAAGATCTTAGACTCATACTTTGGCCTACTGGTTAAGGTATTAACTCTTACTCTGGCCTAATAGCTAAGGTCTTAACTCTTACTCTGGCCTACTGGTTAAGGTCTTAACTCTTACTCTGGCCTAATAGCTAAGGTCTTAACTCTTACTCTGGCCTAATAGCTAAGGTCTTAGACTCGTACTCTGGCCTACTGGTTAAGGTCTTAACTCTTACTCTGGCCTTCTGGTTAAGGTCTTAACTCTTACTCTGGCCTAATAGCTAAAGTCTTAGACTCATACTCTGGCCTAATGGTTAAGATCTTAGACTCTTACTCTGGCCTACTGGTTAAGGTCTTAACTCTTACTCTGGCCTACTGGTTAAGGTCTTAACTCTTACTCTGGCCTACTGGTTAAGGTCTTAACTCTTGCTCTGGCCTACTGGTTAAGGTCTTAACTCTTACTCTGGCCTAATTGCTAAGGTCTTAATCTCTTACTCTGGCCTACTGGTTAAGGTCTTAACTCTTACTCTGGCCTACTGGTTAAGGGATTAACTCTTACTCTGGCCTAATGGCTAAGGTCTTAACTCTTACTCTGGCCTACTGGTTAAGGTCTTAGACTCCTACTCTGGCCTAATAGCTAAGGTCTTTACTCTTTCTCTGTCCTAATAGCTAAGGTCTTAACTCTTACTCTAGCCTAATAGCTAAGGTCTTAGACTCGTACTCTGGCCTAATGGTTAAGGTCTTAACTCTTACTCTGGCCTAATAGCTAAGGTCTTAGACTCGTACTCTGGCCTACTGGTTAAGGTCTTAACTCTTGCTCTGGCCTACTGGGTAAGATCTTAACTCTTACTCTGGCCTAATTGCTAAGGTCTTAGACTCGTACTCTGGCCTACTGGTTAAGGTCTTAACTCTTACTCTGGCCTAATAGCTAAGATCTTAACTCTTACTCTGGCCTAATAGCTAAGGTCTTAGACTCGTACTCTGGGCTACTGGTTAAGGTCTTAACTCTTACTCTGTCCTAATAGCTAAGGTCTTAGACTCGTACTATGGCCTACAGGTTAAGGTCTTAACTCTTACTCTGGCCTAATAGCTAAGGTCTTAGACTCGTACTCTGGCCTACTGGTTAAGGTCTTAACTCTTACTCTGGCCTAAGAGCTAAGGTCTTAGACTCGTACTCTGGCCTAATGGTTAAGGTCTTAGACTCTTACCCTGGCCTACTGGTTAAGGTCTTAACTCTTACTCTGGCTTACTGGTTAAGGTATTAACTCTTACTCTGGCCTAATGGTTAAGGTCTTAACTCTTACTCTGGCCTAATAGCTAAGGTCTGAACTCTTACTCTGGCCTAATAGCTAAGATCTTAGACTCATACTTTGGCCTACTGGTTAAGGTATTAACTCTTACTCTGGCCTAATAGCTAAGGTCTTAACTCTTACTCTGGCCTACTGGTTAAGGTCTTAACTCTTACTCTGGCCTAATAGCTAAGGTCTTAACTCTTACTCTGGCCTAATAGCTAAGGTCTTAGACTCGTACTCTGGCCTACTGGTTAAGGTCTTAACTCTTACTCTGGCCTTCTGGTTAAGGTCTTAACTCTTACTCTGGCCTAATAGCTAAAGTCTTAGACTCATACTCTGGCCTAATGGTTAAGATCTTAGACTCTTACTCTGGCCTACTGGTTAAGGTCTTAACTCTTACTCTGGCCTACTGGTTAAGGTCTTAACTCTTACTCTGGCCTACTGGTTAAGGTCTTAACTCTTGCTCTGGCCTACTGGTTAAGGTCTTAACTCTTACTCTGGCCTAATTGCTAAGGTCTTAATCTCTTACTCTGGCCTACTGGTTAAGGTCTTAACTCTTACTCTGGCCTACTGGTTAAGGGATTAACTCTTACTCTGGCCTAATGGCTAAGGTCTTAACTCTTACTCTGGCCTACTGGTTAAGGTCTTAGACTCCTACTCTGGCCTAATAGCTAAGGTCTTTACTCTTTCTCTGTCCTAATAGCTAAGGTCTTAACTCTTACTCTAGCCTAATAGCTAAGGTCTTAGACTCGTACTCTGGCCTAATGGTTAAGGTCTTAACTCTTACTCTGGCCTAATAGCTAAGGTCTTAGACTCGTACTCTGGCCTACTGGTTAAGGTCTTAACTCTTGCTCTGGCCTACTGGGTAAGATCTTAACTCTTACTCTGGCCTAATTGCTAAGGTCTTAGACTCGTACTCTGGCCTACTGGTTAAGGTCTTAACTCTTACTCTGGCCTAATAGCTAAGGTCTTAGACTCGTACTCTGGCCTACTGGTTAAGGTCTTAACTCTTACTCTGGCCTAAGAGCTAAGGTCTTAGACTCGTACTCTGGCCTAATGGTTAAGGTCTTAGACTCTTACCCTGGCCTACTGGTTAAGGTCTTAACTCTTACTCTGGCTTACTGGTTAAGGTATTAACTCTTACTCTGGCCTAATGGTTAAGGTCTTAACTCTTACTCTGGCCTAATAGCTAAGGTCTGAACTCTTACTCTGGCCTACTTGTTAAGGTCTTAACTCTTACTTTTGCCTAGAGGTTAAGGTCTTAACTCTTACTCTGGCCTAATGGTTAAGGTCTTAACTCTTACTCTGGCTTAATAGCTAAGGTCTTAACTCTTACTCTGGCCTAATAGCTAAGGTCTTAACATTTACTCTGGCCTAATAGCTAAGGTCTTAGACTCGTACTCTGGCCTACTGGATAAGGTCTTAACTCTTACTCTGGCCTACTGGTTAAGGTCTTAACTCTTACTCTGGCCTAATAGCTAAGGTCTTAGACTCATACTCTGGCCTAATGGTTAAGGTCTTAGACTCTTACTCTGGCCTACTGGTTAAGGTCTTAACTCTTACTCTGGCCGACTGGTTAAGGTCTTAACTCTTACTCTGGCCTACTGGTTAAGGTCTTAACTCTTGCTCTGGCCTACTGGGTAAGGGCTTAACTCTTACTCTGGCCTAATTGCTAAGGTCTTAGACTCTTACTCTTTCCTACTGGTTAAGGTCTTAACTCTTACTCTGGCCTACTGGTTAAGGGATTAACTCTTACTCTGGCCTAATGGCTAAGGTCTTAACTCTTCCTCTGGCCTACTGGTTAAGGTCTTAGACTCCTACTCTGGCCTAATAGCTAAGGTCCTAACTCTTACTCTGGCCTAATTGCTAAGGTCTTAGACTCTTACTCTGGCCTACTGGTTAAGGTCTTAACTCTTACTCTGGCCTACTGGTTAAGGGATTAACTCTTACTCTGGCCTAATGGCTAAGGTCTTAACTCTTCCTCTGGCCTACTGGTTAAGGTCTTAGACTCCTACTCTGGCCTAATAGCAAAGGTCTTAACCCTTACTCTGGCCTAATTGCTAAGGTCTTAGACTCTTACTCTGGCCTACTGGTTAAGGTCTTAACTCTTACTCTGGCCTACTGGTTAAGGGATTAACTCTTACTCTGGCCTAATGGCTAAGGTCTTAACTCTTGCTCTGGCCTACTGGTTAAGGTCTTAGACTCCTACTCTGGCCTAATAGCTAAGGTCTTAACTCTTACTCTAGCCTAATAGCTAAGGTCTTAGACTCGTACTCTGGCCTACTTGTTAAGGTCTTAACTCTTGCTCTGGCCTACTGGGTAAGATCTTAACTCTTACTCTGGCCTAATTGCTAAGGTCTTAGACTCGTACTCTGGCCTACTGGTTGAGGTCTTAACTCTTACTCTGGCCTACTAGCTAAGATCTTAACTCTTACTCTGGCCTAACAGCTAAGGTCTTAGACTCGTACTCTGGCCTACTGGTTAAGGTCTTAACTCTTACTCTGTCCTAATAGCTAAGGTCTTAGACTCGTACTATGGTTTACAGGTTAAGGTCTTAACTCTTACTCTGGCCTAATAGCTAAGGTCTTATACTCGTACTCTGGCCTACTGGTTAAGGTCTTAACTCTTACTCTGGCCTAAGAGCTAAGGTCTTAGACTCGTACTCTGGCCTAATGGTTAAGGTCTTAGACTCTTACCCTGGCCTACTGGTTAAGGTCTTAACTCTTACTCTGGCTTACTGGTTAAGGTCTTAACTCTTACTCTGGCTTAATGGTTAAGGTCTTCACTCTTACTCTGGCCTAATAGCTAAAGTCTGAACTCTTACTCTGGCCTACTTGTTAAGGTCTTAACTCTTACTTTGGCCTACAGGTTAAGGTCTTAACTCTTACTCTGGCCTAATGGTTAATGTCTTAACTCTTACTCTGGCTTAATAGCTAAGGTCTTAACTCTTACTCTGGCCTAATAGCTAAGGTCATAACTTTTACTCTGGCCTAATAGCTAAGGTCTTAGACTCGTACTCTGGCCTACTGGTTAAGGTCTTAACTCTTACTCTGGCCTACTGGTTAAGGTCTTAACTCTTACTCTGGCCTAATAGCTAAGGTCTTAGACTCATACTCTGGCCTACTGGTTAAGGTCTTAGACTCTTACTCTGGCCTACTGGTTAAGGTCTTAACTCTTACTCTGGCCTACTGGTTAAGGTCTTAACTCTTACTCTGGCCTACTGGTTAAGGTCTTAACTCTTGCTCTGGCCTACTGGGTAAGGGCTTAACACTTACTCTGGCCTAATTGCTAAGGTCTTAGACTCTTACTCTGGCCTACTGGTTAAGGTCTTAGACTCCTACTCTGGCCTAATAGCTAAGGTCTTAACTCTTACTCTATCCTAATAGCTAAGGTCTTAGACTCGTACTCTGGCCTAATGGTTAAGGTCTTAACTCTTACTCTGGCCTAATAGCTAAGGTCTTAGACTCGTACTCTGGCCTACTTGTTAAGGTCTTAACTCTTGCTCTGGCCTACTGGGTAAGATCTTAACTCTTACTCTGGCCTAATTGCTAAGGTCTTAGACTCGTACTCTGGCCTACTGGTTAAGGTCTTAACTCTTACTCTGGCCTAATAGCTAAGATCTTAACTCTTACTCTGGCCTAACAGCTAAGGTCTTAGACTCGTACTCTGGCCTACTGGTTAAGGTCTTAACTCTTACTCTGTCCTAATAGCTAAGGTCTTAGACTCGTACTCTGGCCTACTGGTTAAGGTCTTAACTCTTACTCTGGCCTAAGAGCTAAGGTCTTAGACTCGTACTCTGGCCTAATGGTTAAGGTCTTAGACTCTTACCCTGACCTACTGGTTAAGGTCTTAACTCTTACTCTGGCTTACTGGTTAAGGTCTTAACTCTTACTCTGGCCTAATGGTTAAGGTCTTAACTCTTACTCTGGCCTAATAGCTAAGGTCTGAACTCTTACTCTGGCCTACTTGTTAAGGTCTTAACTCTTACTTTGGCCTACAGGTTAAGGTCTTAACTCTTACTCTGGCCTAATGGTTAAGGTCTTAACTCTTACTCTGGCTTAATAGCTAAGGTCTTAACTCTTACTCTGGCCTAATAGCTAAGGTCTTAACTTTTACTCTGGCTTAATAGCTAAGGTCTTAGACTCGTACTTTGGCCTACTGGTTAAGGTCTTAACTCTTACTCTGGCCTACTGGTTAAGGTCTTAACTCTTACTCTGGCCTAATAGCTAAGGTCTTAGACTCATACTCTGGCCTAATGGTTAAGGTCTTAGACTCTTACTCTGGCCTACTGGTTAAGGTCTTAACTCTTACTCTGGGCTACTGGTTAAGGTCTTAACTCTTACTCTGGCCTACTGGTTAAGGTCTTAACTCTTGCTCTGGCCTACTGGGTAAGGGCTTAACTCTTACTCTGGCCTAATTGCTAAGGTCTTAGACTCTTACTCTGGCCTACTGGTTAAGGTCTTAACTCTTACTCTGGCCTACTGGTTAAGGGATTAACTCTTACTCTGGCCTAATGGCTAAGGTCTTAACTCTTCCTCTGGCCTACTGGTTAAGGTCTGAACTCTTACTCTGGCCTAATAGCTAAGGTCTTAACTCTTACACTGGCCTAATTGCTGAGGTCTTAGACTCTTACTCTGGCCTACTGGTTAAGGTCTTAACTCTTACTCTGGCCTACTGGTTAAGGGATTAACTCTTACCCTGGCCTACTGGTTAAGGTCTTAACTCTTACTCTGGCTTACTGGTTAAGGTATTAACTCTTACTCTAGCCTAATAGCTAAGGTCTTAGACTCGTACTCTTGCCTAATGGTTAAGGTCTTAACTCTTACTCTGGCCTAATAGCTAAGGTCTTAGACTCGTACTTTGGCCTACTGGTTAAGGTCTTAACTCTTGCTCTGTTCTACTGGGTAAGATCTTAACTCTTACTCTGGCCTAATTGCTAAGGTCTTAGACTCGTACTATGGCCTACAGGTTAAGGTCTTAACTCTTACTCTGGCCTAATAGCTAAGGTCTTAGACTCATACTCCGGCCTACTGGTTAAGCTCTTAACTCTTACTCTGGCCTAATAGCTAAGGTCTTAGACTTGTACTCTGGCCTAATGGTTAAGGTCTTAGACTCTTACCCTGGCCTACTGGTTAGGGTCTTAACTCTTACTCTGGCTTACTGGTTAAGGTCTTAACTCTTACTCTGGCCTAATGGTTAAGGTCTTAACTCTTGCTCTGGCCTACTGGGTAAGGGCTTAACTCTTACTCTGGCCTTATTGCTAAGGTCTTAGACTCCTACCCTGGCCTACTGGTTAAGGTCTTAACTCTTACTCTGGCTTACTGGTTAAGGTCTTAACTCTTACTCTGGCCTAATGGTTAAGGTCTTCACTCTTACTCTGTCCTAGTAGCTAAGGTCTGAACTCTTTCTCTGGCCTACATGTTAAGGTCTTAACTCTTACTTTGGCCTACAGGTTAAGGTCTTAACTCTTACTCTGGCCTAATGGTTAATGTCTTAACTCTTACTCTGGCTTAATAGCTAAGGTCTTAACTCTTACTCTGGCCTAATAGCTAAGGTCTTAACTTTTACTCTGGCCTAATAGCTAAGGTCTTAGACTCGTACTCTGGCCTACTGGTTAAGGTCTTAACTCTTACTCTGGCCTACTGGTTAAGGTCTTAACTCTTACTCTGGCCTAATAGCTAAGGTCTTAGACTCATACTCTGGCCTAATAGCTAAGGTCTTAACTTTTACTCTGGCCTAATAGCTAAGGTCTTAGACTCGTACTCTGGCCTACTGGATAAGGTCTTAACTCTTACTCTGGCCGACTGGTTAAGGTCTTAACTCTTACTCTGGCCTACTGGTTAAGGTCTTAACTCTTGCTCTGGCCTACTGGGTAAGGGCTTAACTCTTACTCTGGCCTTATTGCTAAGGTCTTAGACTCCTACCCTGGCCTACTGGTTAAGGTCTTAACTCTTACTCTGGCTTACTGGTTAAGGTCTTAACTCTTACTCTGGCCTAATGGTTAAGGTCTTCACTCTTACTCTGGCCTAGTAGCTAAGGTCTGAACTCTTTCTCTGGCCTACATGTTAAGGTCTTAACTCTTACTTTGGCCTACAGGTTAAGGTCTTAACTCTTACTCTGGCCTAATGGTTAATGTCTTAACTCTTACTCTGGCTTAATAGCTAAGGTCTTAACTCTTACTCTGGCCTAATAGCTAAGGTCTTAACTTTTACTCTGGCCTAATAGCTAAGGTCTTAGACTCGTACTCTGGCCTACTGGTTAAGGTCTTAACTCTTACTCTGGCCTACTGGTTAAGGTCTTAACTCTTACTCTGGCCTAATAGCTAAGGTCTTAGACTCATACTCTGGCCTAATGGTTAAGGTCTTAGACTCTTACTCTGGCCTACTGGTTAAGGTCTTAACTCTTACTCTGGCCTACTGGTTAAGGTCTTAACTCTTACTCTGGCCTAATGTTTAAGGTCTTAACTCTTACTCTGGCCTAATAGCTAAGGTCTGAACTCTTACTCTGGCCTACTTGTTAAGGTCTTAACTCTTACTTTTGCCTAGAGGTTCAGGTCTTAACTCTTACTCTGGCCTAATGGTTAAGGTCTTAACTCTTACTCTGGCTTAATAGCTAAGGTCTTAACTCTTACTCTGGCGTAATAGCTAAGGTCTTAACTTTTACTCTGGCCTAATAGCTAAGGTCTTAGACTCGTACTCTGGCCTACTGGATAAGGTCTTAACTCTTACTCTGGCCTACTGGTTAAGGTCTTAACTCTTACTCTGGCCTAATAGCTAAGGTCTTAGACTCATACTCTGGCCTAATGGTTAAGGTCTTAGACTCTTACTCTGGCCTACTGGTTAAGGTCTTAACTCTTACTCTGGCCGACTGGTTAAGGTCTTAACTCTTACTCTGGCCTACTGGTTAAGGTCTTAACTCTTGCTCTGGCCTACTGGTTAAGGTCTTAACTCTTACTCTGGCCTACTGGTTAAGGGATTAACTCTTACTCTGGCCTAATGGCTAAGGTCTTAACTCTTCCTCTGGCCTACTGGTTAAGGTCTTAGACTCCTACTCTGGCCTAATAGCTAAGTTCCTAACTCTTACTCTGGCCTAATTGCTAAGGTCTTAGACTCTTACTCTGGCCTACTGGTTAAGGTCTTAACTCTTACTCTGGCCTACTGGTTAAGGGATTAACTCTTACTCTGGCCTAATGGCTAAGGTCTTAACTCTTCCTCTGGCCTACTGGTTAAGGTCTTAGACTCCTACTCTGGCCTAATAGCAAAGGTCTTAACTCTTACTCTGGCCTAATTGGTAAGGTCTTAGACTCTTACTCTGGCCTACTGGTTAAGGTTTTAACTCTTACTCTGGCCTACTGGTTAAGGGATTAACTCTTACTCTGGCCTAATGGCTAAGGTCTTAACTCTTGCTCTGGCCTACTGGTTAAGGTCTTAGACTCCTACTCTGGCCTAATAGCTAAGGTCTTAACTCTTACTCTAGCCTAATAGCTAAGGTCTTAGACTCATACTCTGGCCTAATGGTTAAGGTCTTAACTCTTACTCTGGCCTAATAGCTAAGGTCTTAGACTCGTACTCTGGCCTAATAGCTAAGGTCTTAGACTCATACTCTGGCCTACTGGTTAAGGTCTTAACTCTTACTCTGTCCTAATAGCTAAGGTCTTAGACTCGTACTATGGCCTACAGGTTAAGGTCTTAACTCTTACTCTGGCCTAATAGCTAAGGTCTTAGACTCGTACTCTGGCCTACTGGTTAAGGTCTTAACTCTTACTCTGGCCTAATAGCTAAGGTCTTAGACTCTTACTCTGGCCTAATGGTTAAGGTCTTAACTCTTACTCTGGCCTAATGGTTAAGGTCTTAACTCTTACTCTGGCCTAATGGTTAAGGTCTTAACTCTTACTCTGGCCTACTGGTAAAGGTCTTAGACTCTTACTCTGGCCTACAGGTTAAGGTCTTAACTCTTACTCTGGCCTACTGGTTAAGGTCTTAACTCTTACTCTGGCCTAATAGCTAAGGTCTTAACTCTTACTCTGGCCTAATAGCTAAGGTCTTAGACTCATACTATGGCCTACAGGTTAAGGTCTTAACTCTTACTCTGGCCTACTGGTTAAGGTCTTAACTCTTACTCTGGCCTACTGGTTAAGGTCTTAACTCTTACTCTAGCCTAAGAGCTAAGGTCTTAACTCTTACTCTGGCCTAATAGCTAAGGTCTTAGACTCTTACTCTGGCCTAATAGCTAAGGTCTTAGACTCGTACTCTGGCCTACTGGTTAAGGTCTTAACTCTTACTCTGGCCTAATAGCTAAGGTCTTAGACTTGTACTATGGCCTACAGGTTAAGGTCTTAACTCATACTATGGCCTACAGGTTAAGGTCCTAACTCTTACTCTGGTTTACTGGTTAAGGTCTTAACTCTTACTCTGGCCTAATAGATAAGGTCTTAACTCTTACTCTGGCCCAATAGCTAAGGTCTTACACTCTTACTCTGGCCTAATGGTTAAGGGCTTAACTCTTACTCTGGCCTAATGGTTAAGGTCTTAGACTCTTACTCTGGCCTACAGGTTAAGGTCTTAACTCTTACTCTGGCCTACTGGTTAAGGTCTTAGACTCTTACTCTGGCCTAATGGTTAAGGGCTTAACTCTTACTCTGGCCTACTGGTTAAGGTCTTAACTCTTACTCTAGCCTAATAGCTAAGGTCTTAACTCTTACTCTGGCCTAATAGCTAAGGTCTTAGACTCGCACTATGGCCTACAGGTTAAGGTCTTAACTCTTACTCTGGCCTAATAGCTAAGGTCTTAACTCTTATTCTGGCCTAATAGCTAAGGTCTTAGACTTGTACTCTGGCCTAATGGTTAAGGTCTTAGACTCGTACTCTGGCCTAATGGTTAAGGTCTTAACTCTTACTCTGGCCTACTGGTTAAGGTCTTAACTCTTACTCTGGCCTAATAGCTAAGATCTTAGACTCATACTTTGGCCTACTGGTTAAGGTATTAACTCTTACTCTGGCCTAATAGCTAAGGTCTTAACTCTTACTCTGGCCTACTGGTTAAGGTCTTAACTCTTACTCTGGCCTAATAGCTAAGGTCTTAACTCTTACTCTGGCCTAATAGCTAAGGTCTTAGACTCGTACTCTGGCCTACTGGTTAAGGTCTTAACTCTTACTCTGGCCTTCTGATTAAGGTCTTAACTCTTACTCTGGCCTAATAGCTAAAGTCTTAGACTCATACTCTGGCCTAATGGTTAAGATCTTAGACTCTTACTCTGGCCTACTGGTTAAGGTCTTAACTCTTACTCTGGCCTACTGGTTAAGGTCTTAACTCTTACTCTGGCCTACTGGTTAAGGTCTTAACTCTTGCTCTGGCCTACTGGTTAAGGTCTTAACTCTTACTCTGGCCTAATTGCTAAGGTCTTAATCTCTTACTCTGGCCTACTGGTTAAGGTCTTAACTCTTACTCTGGCCTACTGGTTAAGGGATTAACTCTTACTCTGGCCTAATGGCTAAGGTCTTAACTCTTACTCTGGCCTACTGGTTAAGGTCTTAGACTCCTACTCTGGCCTAATAGCTAAGGTCTTTACTCTTTCTCTGTCCTAATAGCTAAGGTCTTAACTCTTACTCTAGCCTAATAGCTAAGGTCTTAGACTCGTACTCTGGCCTAATGGTTAAGGTCTTAACTCTTACTCTGGCCTAATAGCTAAGGTCTTAGACTCGTACTCTGGCCTACTGGTTAAGGTCTTAACTCTTGCTCTGGCCTACTGGGTAAGATCTTAACTCTTACTCTGGCCTAATTGCTAAGGTCTTAGACTCGTACTCTGGCCTACTGGTTAAGGTCTTAACTCTTACTCTGGCCTAATAGCTAAGATCTTAACTCTTACTCTGGCCTAATAGCTAAGGTCTTAGACTCGTACTCTGGGCTACTGGTTAAGGTCTTAACTCTTACTCTGTCCTAATAGCTAAGGTCTTAGACTCGTACTATGGCCTACAGGTTAAGGTCTTAACTCTTACTCTGGCCTAATAGCTAAGGTCTTAGACTCGTACTCTGGCCTACTGGTTAAGGTCTTAACTCTTACTCTGGCCTAAGAGCTAAGGTCTTAGACTCGTACTCTGGCCTAATGGTTAAGGTCTTAGACTCTTACCCTGGCCTACTGGTTAAGGTCTTAACTCTTACTCTGGCTTACTGGTTAAGGTATTAACTCTTACTCTGGCCTAATGGTTAAGGTCTTAACTCTTACTCTGGCCTAATAGCTAAGGTCTGAACTCTTACTCTGGCCTAATAGCTAAGATCTTAGACTCATACTTTGGCCTACTGGTTAAGGTATTAACTCTTACTCTGGCCTAATAGCTAAGGTCTTAACTCTTACTCTGGCCTACTGGTTAAGGTCTTAACTCTTACTCTGGCCTAATAGCTAAGGTCTTAACTCTTACTCATTCCTAATAGCTAAGGTCTTAGACTCGTACTCTGGCCTACTGGTTAAGGTCTTAACTCTTACTCTGGCCTTCTGGTTAAGGTCTTAACTCTTACTCTGGCCTAATAGCTAAAGTCTTAGACTCATACTCTGGCCTAATGGTTAAGATCTTAGACTCTTACTCTGGCCTACTGGTTAAGGTCTTAACTCTTACTCTGGCCTACTGGTTAAGGTCTTAACTCTTGCTCTGGCCTACTGGTTAAGGTCTTAACTCTTACTCTGGCCTAATTGCTAAGGTCTTAATCTCTTACTCTGGCCTACTGGTTAAGGTCTTAACTCTTACTCTGGCCTACTGGTTAAGGGATTAACTCTTACTCTGGCCTAATGGCTAAGGTCTTAACTCTTACTCTGGCCTACTGGTTAAGGTCTTAGACTCCTACTCTGGCCTAATAGCTAAGGTCTTTACTCTTTCTCTGTCCTAATAGCTAAGGTCTTAACTCTTACTCTAGCCTAATAGCTAAGGTCTTAGACTCGTACTCTGGCCTAATGGTTAAGGTCTTAACTCTTACTCTGGCCTAATAGCTAAGGTCTTAGACTCGTACTCTGGCCTACTGGTTAAGGTCTTAACTCTTGCTCTGGCCTACTGGGTAAGATCTTAACTCTTACTCTGGCCTAATTGCTAAGGTCTTAGACTCGTACTCTGGCCTACTGGTTAAGGTCTTAACTCTTACTCTGGCCTAATAGCTAAGATCTTAACTCTTACTCTGGCCTAATAGCTAAGGTCTTAGACTCGTACTCTGGGCTACTGGTTAAGGTCTTAACTCTTACTCTGTCCTAATAGCTAAGGTCTTAGACTCATACTATGGCCTACAGGTTAAGGTCTTAACTCTTACTCTGGCCTAATAGCTAAGGTCTTAGACTCGTACTCTGGCCTACTGGTTAAGGTCTTAACTCTTACTCTGGCCTAATTGCTAAGGTCTTAGACTCTTACTCTGGCCTACTGGTTAAGGTCTTAACTCTTACTCTGGCCTACTGGTTAAGGGATTAACTCTTACTCTGGCCTAATGGCTAAGGTCTTAACTCTTGCTCTGGCCTACTGGTTAAGGTCTTAGACTCCTACTCTGGCCTAATAGCTAAGGTCTTAACTCTTACTCTAGCCTAATAGCTAAGGTCTTAGACTCGTACTCTGGCCTACTTGTTAAGGTCTTAACTCTTGCTCTGGCCTACTGGGTAAGATCTTAACTCTTACTCTGGCCTAATTGCTAAGGTCTTAGACTCGTACTCTGGCCTACTGGTTGAGGTCTTAACTCTTACTCTGGCCTACTAGCTAAGATCTTAACTCTTACTCTGGCCTAACAGCTAAGGTCTTAGACTCGTACTCTGGCCTACTGGTTAAGGTCTTAACTCTTACTCTGTCCTAATAGCTAAGGTCTTAGACTCGTACTATGGTTTACAGGTTAAGGTCTTAACTCTTACTCTGGCCTAATAGCTAAGGTCTTAGACTCGTACTCTGGCCTACTGGTTAAGGTCTTAACTCTTACTCTGGCCTAAGAGCTAAGGTCTTAGACTCGTACTCTGGCCTAATGGTTAAGGTCTTAGACTCTTACCCTGGCCTACTGGTTAAGGTCTTAACTCTTACTCTGGCTTACTGGTTAAGGTCTTAACTCTTACTCTGGCTTAATGGTTAAGGTCTTCACTCTTACTCTGGCCTAATAGCTAAAGTCTGAACTCTTACTCTGGCCTACTTGTTAAGGTCTTAACTCTTACTTTGGCCTACAGGTTAAGGTCTTAACTCTTACTCTGGCCTAATGGTTAATGTCTTAACTCTTACTCTGGCTTAATAGCTAAGGTCTTAACTCTTACTCTGGCCTAATAGCTAAGGTCTTAACTTTTACTCTGGCCTAATAGCTAAGGTCTTAGACTCGTACTCTGGCCTACTGGTTAAGGTCTTAACTCTTACTCTGGCCTACTGGTTAAGGTCTTAACTCTTACTCTGGCCTACTGGTTAAGGTCTTAACTCTTGCTCTGGCCTACTGGGTAAGGGCTTAACACTTACTCTGGCCTAATTGCTAAGGTCTTAGACTCTTACTCTGGCCTACTGGTTAAGGTCTTAGACTCCTACTCTGGCCTAATAGCTAAGGTCTTAACTCTTACTCTATCCTAATAGCTAAGGTCTTAGACTCGTACTCTGGCCTAATGGTTAAGGTCTTAACTCTTACTCTGGCCTAATAGCTAAGGTCTTAGACTCGTACTCTGGCCTACTTGTTAAGGTCTTAACTCTTGCTCTGGCCTACTGGGTAAGATCTTAACTCTTACTCTGGCCTAATTGCTAAGGTCTTAGACTCGTACTCTGGCCTACTGGTTAAGGTCTTAACTCTTACTCTGGCCTAATAGCTAAGATCTTAACTCTTACTCTATCCTAATAGCTAAGGTCTTAGACTCGTACTCTGGCCTAATGGTTAAGGTCTTAACTCTTACTCTGGCCTAATAGCTAAGGTCTTAGACTCGTACTCTGGCCTACTTGTTAAGGTCTTAACTCTTGCTCTGGCCTACTGGGTAAGATCTTAACTCTTACTCTGGCCTAACAGCTAAGGTCTTAGACTCGTACTCTGGCCTACTGGTTAAGGTCTTAACTCTTACTCTGTCCTAATAGCTAAGGTCTTAGACTCGTACTCTGGCCTACTGGTTAAGGTCTTAACTCTTACTCTGGCCTAAGAGCTAAGGTCTTAGACTCGTACTCTGGCCTAATGGTTAAGGTCTTAGACTCTTACCCTGACCTACTGGTTAAGGTCTTAACTCTTACTCTGGCTTACTGGTTAAGGTCTTAACTCTTACTCTGGCCTAATGGTTAAGGTCTTAACTCTTACTCTGGCCAAATAGCTAAGGTCTGAACTCTTACTCTGGCCTACTTGTTAAGGTCTTAACTCTTACTTTGGCCTACAGGTTAAGGTCTTAACTCTTACTCTGGCCTAATGGTTAAGGTCTTAACTCTTACTCTGGCTTAATAGCTAAGGTCTTAACTCTTACTCTGGCCTAATAGCTAAGGTCTTAACTTTTACTCTGGCTTAATAGCTAAGGTCTTAGACTCGTACTTTGGCCTACTGGTTAAGGTCTTAACTCTTACTCTGGCCTACTGGTTAAGGTCTTAACTCTTACTCTGGCCTAATAGCTAAGGTCTTAGACTCATACTCTGGCCTAATGGTTAAGGTCTTAGACTCTTACTCTGGCCTACTGGTTAAGGTCTTAACTCTTACTCTGGGCTACTGGTTAAGGTCTTAACTCTTACTCTGGCCTACTGGTTAAGGTCTTAACTCTTGCTCTGGCCTACTGGGTAAGGGCTTAACTCTTACTCTGGCCTAATTGCTAAGGTCTTAGACTCTTACTCTGGCCTATTGGTTAAGGTCTTAACTCTTACTCTGGCCTACTGGTTAAGGGATTAACTCTTACTCTGGCCTAATGGCTAAGGTCTTAACTCTTCCTCTGGCCTACTGGTTAAGGTCTTAGACTCCTACTCTGGCCTAATAGCTAAGGTCTTAACTCTTACACTGGCCTAATTGCTGAGGTCTTAGACTCTTACTCTGGCCTACTGGTTAAGGTCTTAACTCTTACTCTGGCCTACTGGTTAAGGGATTAACTCTTACTCTGGCCTAATGGCTAAGGTCTTAACTCTTGCTCTGGCCTACTGGTTAAGGTCTTAGACTCCTACTCTGGCCTAATAGCTAAGGTCTTAACTCTTACTCTAGCCTAATAGCTAAGGTCTTAGACTCGTACTCTTGCCTAATGGTTAAGGTCTTAACTCTTACTCTGGCCTAATAGCTAAGGTCTTAGACTCGTACTTTGGCCTACTGGTTAAGGTCTTAACTCTTGCTCTGTTCTACTGGGTAAGATCTTACCTCTTACTCTGGCCTAATTGCTAAGGTCTTAGACTCGTACTATGGCCTACAGGTTAAGGTCTTAACTCTTACTCTGGCCTAATAGCTAAGGTCTTAGACTCATACCCCGGCCTACTGGTTAAGCTCTTAACTCTTACTCTGGCCTAATAGCTAAGGTCTTAGACTTGTACTCTGGCCTAATGGTTAAGGTCTTAGACTCTTACCCTGGCCTACTGGTTAGGGTCTTAACTCTTACTCTGGCTTACTGGTTAAGGTCTTAACTCTTACTCTGGCCTAATGGTTAAGGTTTTAACTCTTACTCTGGCCTAATAGCTAAGGTCTTAACTTTTACTCTGGCCTAATAGCTAAGGTCTTAGACTCGTACTCTGGCCTACTGGATAAGGTCTTAACTCTTACTCTGGCCGACTGGTTAAGGTCTTAACTCTTACTCTGGCCTACTGGTTAAGGTCTTAACTCTTGCTCTGGCCTACTGGGTAAGGGCTTAACTCTTACTCTGGCCTTATTGCTAAGGTCTTAGACTCTTACTCTGGCCTACTGGTTAAGGTCTTAACTCTTACTCTGGCCTACTGGTTAAGGGATTAACTCTTACTCTGGCCTAATGGCTAAGGTCTTAACTCTTACTCTGGCCTACTGGTTAAGGTCTTAGACTCCTACTCTGGCCTAATAGCTAAGGTCCTAACTCTTTCTCTGGCCTAATTGCTAAGGTCTTAGACTCTTACTCTGGCCTACTGGTTAAGGTCTTAACTCTTATTCTGGCCTACTGGTTAAGGGATTAACTCTTACTCTGGCCTAATGGCTAAGGTCTTAACTCTTCCTCTGGCCTACTGGTTAAGGTCTTAGACTTCTACTCTGGCCTAATAGCAAAGGTCTTAACTCTTACTCTGGCCTAATTGCTAAGGTCTTAGACTCTTACTCTGGCCTACTGGTTAAGGTCTTAACTCTTACTCTGGCCTACTGGTTAAGGGATTAACTCTTACTCTGGCCTAATGGCTAAGGTCTTAACTCTTGCTCTGGCCTACTGGTTAAGGTCTTAGACTCCTACTCTGGCCTAATAGCTAAGGTCTTAACTCTTACTCTAGCCTAATAGCTAAGGTCTTAGACTCGTACTCTGGCCTAATGGTTAAGGTCTTAACTCTTACTCTGGCCTAATAGCTAAGGTCTTAGACTCGTACTCTGGCCTACTTGTTAAGGTCTTAACTCTTGCTCTGGCCTACTGGGTAAGATCTTAACTCTTACTCTGGCCTAATTGCTAAGGTCTTAGACTCGTACTCTGGCCTACTGGTTAAGGTCTTAACTCTTACTCTGGCCTAATAGCTAAGATCTTAACTCTTACTCTGGCCTAACAGCTAAGGTCTTAGACTCGTACTCTGTCCTACTGGTTAAGGTCTTAACTCTTACTCTGTCCTAATAGCTAAGGTCTTAGACTCGTACTATGGTTTACAGGTTAAGGTCTTAACTCTTACTCTGGCCTAATAGCTAAGGTATTAGACTCGTACTCTGGCCTACTGGTTAAGGTCTTAACTCTTACTCTGGGCTACTGGTTAAGGTCTTAACTCTTACTCTGGCCTACTGGTTAAGGTCTTAACTCTTGCTCTGGCCTACTGGGTAAGGGCTTAACTCTTACTCTGGCCTAATTGCTAAGGTCTTAGACTCTTACTCTGGCCTACTGGTTAAGGTCTTAACTCTTACTCTGGCCTACTGGTTAAGGGATTAACTCTTACTCTGGCCTAATGGCTAAGGTCTTAACTCTTCCTCTGGCCTACTGGTTAAGGTCTTAGACTCCTACTCTGGCCTAATAGCTAAGGTCTTAACTCTTACACTGGCCTAATTGCTGAGGTCTTAGACTCTTACTCTGGCCTACTGGTTAAGGTCTTAACTCTTACTCTGGCCTACTGGTTAAGGGATTAACTCTTACTCTGGCCTAATGGCTAAGGTCTTAACTCTTGCTCTGGCCTACTGGTTAAGGTCTTAGACTCCTACTCTGGCCTAATAGCTAAGGTCTTAACTCTTACTCTAGCCTAATAGCTAAGGTCTTAGACTCGTACTCTTGCCTAATGGTTAAGGTCTTAACTCTTACTCTGGCCTAATAGCTAAGGTCTTAGACTCGTACTTTGGCCTACTGGTTAAGGTCTTAACTCTTGCTCTGTTCTACTGGGTAAGATCTTAACTCTTACTCTGGCCTAATTGCTAAGGTCTTAGACTCGTACTATGGCCTACAGGTTAAGGTCTTAACTCTTACTCTGGCCTAATAGCTAAGGTCTTAGACTCATACTCCGGCCTACTGGTTAAGCTCTTAACTCTTACTCTGGCCTAATAGCTAAGGTCTTAGACTTGTACTCTGGCCTAATGGTTAAGGTCTTAGACTCTTACCCTGGCCTACTGGTTAGGGTCTTAACTCTTACTCTGGCTTACTGGTTAAGGTCTTAACTCTTACTCTGGCCTAATGGTTAAGGTTTTAACTCTTACTCTGGCCTAATAGCTAAGGTCTTAACTTTTACTCTGGCCTAATAGCTAAGGTCTTAGACTCGTACTCTGGCCTACTGGATAAGGTCTTAACTCTTACTCTGGCCGACTGGTTAAGGTCTTAACTCTTACTCTGGCCTACTGGTTAAGGTCTTAACTCTTGCTCTGGCCTACTGGGTAAGGGCTTAACTCTTACTCTGGCCTTATTGCTAAGGTCTTAGACTCCTACCCTGGCCTACTGGTTAAGGTCTTAACTCTTACTCTGGCTTACTGGTTAAGGTCTTAACTCTTACTCTGGCCTAATGGTTAAGGTCTTCACTCTTACTCTGGCCTAGTAGCTAAGGTCTGAACTCTTTCTCTGGCCTACATGTTAAGGTCTTAACTCTTACTTTGGCCTACAGGTTAAGGTCTTAACTCTTACTCTGGCCTAATGGTTAATGTCTTAACTCTTACTCTGGCTTAATAGCTAAGGTCTTAACTCTTACTCTGGCCTAATAGCTAAGGTCTTAACTTTTACTCTGGCCTAATAGCTAAGGTCTTAGACTCGTACTCTGGCCTACTGGTTAAGGTCTTAACTCTTACTCTGGCCTACTGGTTAAGGTCTTAACTCTTACTCTGGCCTAATAGCTAAGGTCTTAGACTCATACTCTGGCCTAATGGTTAAGGTCTTAGACTCTTACTCTGGCCTACTGGTTAAGGTCTTAACTCTTACTCTGGCCTACTGGTTAAGGTCTTAACTCTTACTCTGGCCTAATGTTTAAGGTCTTAACTCTTACTCTGGCCTAATAGCTAAGGTCTGAACTCTTACTCTGGCCTACTTGTTAAGGTCTTAACTCTTACTTTTGCCTAGAGGTTCAGGTCTTAACTCTTACTCTGGCCTAATGGTTAAGGTCTTAACTCTTACTCTGGCTTAATAGCTAAGGTCTTAACACTTACTCTGGCGTAATAGCTAAGGTCTTAACTTTTACTCTGGCCTAATAGCTAAGGTCTTAGACTCGTACTCTGGCCTACTGGATAAGGTCTTAACTCTTACTCTGGCCTACTGGTTAAGGTCTTAACTCTTACTCTGGCCTAATAGCTAAGGTCTTAGACTCATACTCTGGCCTAATGGTTAAGGTCTTAGACTCTTACTCTGGCCTACTGGTTAAGGTCTTAACTCTTACTCTGGCCGACTGGTTAAGGTCTTAACTCTTACTCTGGCCTACTGGTTAAGGTCTTAACTCTTGCTCTGGCCTACTGGTTAAGGTCTTAACTCTTACTCTGGCCTACTGGTTAAGGGATTAACTCTTACTCTGGCCTAATGGCTAAGGTCTTAACTCTTCCTCTGGCCTACTGGTTAAGGTCTTAGACTCCTACTCTGGCCTAATAGCTAAGTTCCTAACTCTTACTCTGGCCTAATTGCTAAGGTCTTAGACTCTTACTCTGGCCTACTGGTTAAGGTCTTAACTCTTACTCTGGCCTACTGGTTAAGGGATTAACTCTTACTCTGGCCTAATGGCTAAGGTCTTAACTCTTCCTCTGGCCTACTGGTTAAGGTCTTAGACTCCTACTCTGGCCTAATAGCAAAGGTCTTAACTCTTACTCTGGCCTAATTGGTAAGGTCTTAGACTCTTACTCTGGCCTACTGGTTAAGGTTTTAACTCTTACTCTGGCCTACTGGTTAAGGGATTAACTCTTACTCTGGCCTAATGGCTAAGGTCTTAACTCTTGCTCTGGCCTACTGGTTAAGGTCTTAGACTCCTACTCTGGCCTAATAGCTAAGGTCTTAACTCTTACTCTAGCCTAATAGCTAAGGTCTTAGACTCATACTCTGGCCTAATGGTTAAGGTCTTAACTCTTACTCTGGCCTAATAGCTAAGGTCTTAGACTCGTACTCTGGCCTAATAGCTAAGGTCTTAGACTCATACTCTGGCCTACTGGTTAAGGTCTTAACTCTTACTCTGTCCTAATAGCTAAGGTCTTAGACTCGTACTATGGCCTACAGGTTAAGGTCTTAACTCTTACTCTGGCCTAATAGCTAAGGTCTTAGACTCGTACTCTGGCCTACTGGTTAAGGTCTTAACTCTTACTCTGGCCTAATAGCTAAGGTCTTAGACTCTTACTCTGGCCTAATGGTTAAGGTCTTAACTCTTACTCTGGCCTAATGGTTAAGGTCTTAACTCTTACTCTGGCCTAATGGTTAAGGTCTTAACTCTTACTCTGGCCTACTGGTAAAGGTCTTAGACTCTTACTCTGGCCTACAGGTTAAGGTCTTAACTCTTACTCTGGCCTACTGGTTAAGGTCTTAACTCTTACTCTGGCCTAATAGCTAAGGTCTTAACTCTTACTCTGGCCTAATAGCTAAGGTCTTAGACTCATACTATGGCCTACAGGTTAAGGTCTTAACTCTTACTCTGGCCTACTGGTTAAGGTCTTAACTCTTACTCTGGCCTACTGGTTAAGGTCTTAACTCTTACTCTAGCCTAAGAGCTAAGGTCTTAACTCTTACTCTGGCCTAATAGCTAAGGTCTTAGACTCTTACTCTGGCCTAATAGCTAAGGTCTTAGACTTGTACTATGGCCTACAGGTTAAGGTCTTAACTCATACTATGGCCTACAGGTTAAGGTCCTAACTCTTACTCTGGTTTACTGGTTAAGGTCTTAACTCTTACTCTGGCCTAATAGATAAGGTCTTAACTCTTACTCTGGCCCAATAGCTAAGGTCTTACACTCTTACTCTGGCCTAATGGTTAAGGGCTTAACTCTTACTCTGGCCTAATGGTTAAGGTCTTAGACTCTTACTCTGGCCTACAGGTTAAGGTCTTAACTCTTACTCTGGCCTACTGGTTAAGGTCTTAGACTCTTACTCTGGCCTAATGGTTAAGGGCTTAACTCTTACTCTGGCCTACTGGTTAAGGTCTTAACTCTTACTCTAGCCTAATAGCTAAGGTCTTAACTCTTACTCTGGCCTAATAGCTAAGGTCTTAGACTCGCACTATGGCCTACAGGTTAAGGTCTTAACTCTTACTCTGGCCTAATAGCTAAGGTCTTAACTCTTATTCTGGCCTAATAGCTAAGGTCTTAGACTTGTACTCTGGCCTAATGGTTAAGGTCTTAGACTCGTACTCTGGCCTAATGGTTAAGGTCTTAACTCTTACTCTGGCCTACTGGTTAAGGTCTTAACTCTTACTCTGGCCTAATAGCTAAGATCTTAGACTCATACTTTGGCCTTCTGGTTAAGGTATTAACTCTTACTCTGGCCTAATAGCTAAGGTCTTAACTCTTACTCTGGCCTACTGGTTAAGGTCTTAACTCTTACTCTGGCCTAATAGCTAAGGTCTTAACTCTTACTCTGGCCTAATAGCTAAGGTCTTAGACTCGTACTCTGGCCTACTGGTTAAGGTCTTAACTCTTACTCTGGCCTTCTGGTTAAGGTCTTAACTCTTACTCTGGCCTAATAGCTAAAGTCTTAGACTCATACTCTGGCCTAATGGTTAAGATCTTAGACTCCTACTCTGGCCTACTGGTTAAGGTCTTAACTCTTACTCTGGCCTACTGGTTAAGGTCTTAACTCTTACTCTGGCCTACTGGTTAAGGTCTTAACTCTTGCTCTGGCCTACTGGTTAAGGTCTTAACTCTTACTCTGGCCTAATTGCTAAGGTCTTAATCTCTTACTCTGGCCTACTGGTTAAGGTCTTAACTCTTACTCTGGCCTACTGGTTAAGGGATTAACTCTTACTCTGGCCTAATGGCTAAGGTCTTAACTCTTACTCTGGCCTACTGGTTAAGGTCTTAGACTCCTACTCTGGCCTAATAGCTAAGGTCTTTACTCTTTCTCTGTCCTAATAGCTAAGGTCTTAACTCTTACTCTAGCCTAATAGCTAAGGTCTTAGACTCGTACTCTGGCCTAATGGTTAAGGTCTTAACTCTTACTCTGGCCTAATAGCTAAGGTCTTAGACTCGTACTCTGGCCTACTGGTTAAGGTCTTAACTCTTGCTCTGGCCTACTGGGTAAGATCTTAACTCTTACTCTGGCCTAATTGCTAAGGTCTTAGACTCGTACTCTGGCCTACTGGTTAAGGTCTTAACTCTTACTCTGGCCTAATAGCTAAGATCTTAACTCTTACTCTGGCCTAATAGCTAAGGTCTTAGACTCGTACTCTGGGCTACTGGTTAATGTCTTAACTCTTACTCTGTCCTAATAGCTAAGGTCTTAGACTCGTACTATGGCCTACAGGTTAAGGTCTTAACTCTTACTCTGGCCTAATAGCTAAGGTCTTAGACTCGTACTCTGGCCTACTGGTTAAGGTCTTAACTCTTACTCTGGCCTAAGAGCTAAGGTCTTAGACTCGTACTCTGGCCTAATGGTTAAGGTCTTAGACTCTTACCCTGGCCTACTGGTTAAGGTCTTAACTCTTACTCTGGCTTACTGGTTAAGGTATTAACTCTTACTCTGGCCTAATGGTTAAGGTCTTAACTCTTACTCTGGCCTAATAGCTAAGGTCTGAACTCTTACTCTGGCCTAATAGCTAAGATCTTAGACTCATACTTTGGCCTACTGGTTAAGGTATTAACTCTTACTCTGGCCTAATAGCTAAGGTCTTAACTCTTACTCTGGCCTACTGGTTAAGGTCTTAACTCTTACTCTGGCCTAATAGCTAAGGTCTTAACTCTTACTCTGGCCTAATAGCTAAGGTCTTAGACTCGTACTCTGGCCTACTGGTTAAGGTCTTAACTCTTACTCTGGCCTTCTGGTTAAGGTCTTAACTCTTACTCTGGCCTAATAGCTAAAGTCTTAGACTCATACTCTGGCCTAATGGTTAAGATCTTAGACTCTTACTCTGGCCTACTGGTTAAGGTCTTAACTCTTACTCTGGCCTACTGGTTAAGGTCTTAACTCTTACTCTGGCCTACTGGTTAAGGTCTTAACTCTTGCTCTGGCCTACTGGTTAAGGTCTTAACTCTTACTCTGGCCTAATTGCTAAGGTCTTAATCTCTTACTCTGGCCTACTGGTTAAGGTCTTAACTCTTACTCTGGCCTACTGGTTAAGGGATTAACTCTTACTCTGGCCTAATGGCTAAGGTCTTAACTCTTACTCTGGCCTACTGGTTAAGGTCTTAGACTCCTACTCTGGCCTAATAGCTAAGGTCTTTACTCTTTCTCTGTCCTAATAGCTAAGGTCTTAACTCTTACTCTAGCCTAATAGCTAAGGTCTTAGACTCGTACTCTGGCCTAATGGTTAAGGTCTTAACTCTTACTCTGGCCTAATAGCTAAGGTCTTAGACTCGTACTCTGGCCTACTGGTTAAGGTCTTAACTCTTGCTCTGGCCTACTGGGTAAGATCTTAACTCTTACTCTGGCCTAATTGCTAAGGTCTTAGACTCGTACTCTGGCCTACTGGTTAAGGTCTTAACTCTTACTCTGGCCTAATAGCTAAGATCTTAACTCTTACTCTGGCCTAATAGCTAAGGTCTTAGACTCGTACTCTGGGCTACTGGTTAAGGTCTTAACTCTTACTCTGTCCTAATAGCTAAGGTCTTAGACTCATACTATGGCCTACAGGTTAAGGTCTTAACTCTTACTCTGGCCTAATAGCTAAGGTCTTAGACTCGTACTCTGGCCTACTGGTTAAGGTCTTAACTCTTACTCTGGCCTAATTGCTAAGGTCTTAGACTCTTACTCTGGCCTACTGGTTAAGGTCTTAACTCTTACTCTGGCCTACTGGTTAAGGGATTAACTCTTACTCTGGCCTAATGGCTAAGGTCTTAACTCTTGCTCTGGCCTACTGGTTAAGGTCTTAGACTCCTACTCTGGCCTAATAGCTAAGGTCTTAACTCTTACTCTAGCCTAATAGCTAAGGTCTTAGACTCGTACTCTGGCCTACTTGTTAAGGTCTTAACTCTTGCTCTGGCCTACTGGGTAAGATCTTAACTCTTACTCTGGCCTAATTGCTAAGGTCTTAGACTCGTACTCTGGCCTACTGGTTGAGGTCTTAACTCTTACTCTGGCCTACTAGCTAAGATCTTAACTCTTACTCTGGCCTAACAGCTAAGGTCTTAGACTCGTACTCTGGCCTACTGGTTAAGGTCTTAACTCTTACTCTGTCCTAATAGCTAAGGCCTTAGACTCAGACTATGGTTAACAGGTTAAGGTCTTAACTCTTACTCTGGCCTAATAGCTAAGGTCTTAGACTCGTACTCTGGCCTACTGGTTAAGGTCTTAACTCTTACTCTGGCCTAAGAGCTAAGGTCTTAGACTCGTACTCTGGCCTAATGGTTAAGGTCTTAGACTCTTACCCTGGCCTACTGGTTAAGGTCTTAACTCTTACTCTGGCTTACTGGTTAAGGTCTTAACTCTTACTCTGGCTTAATGGTTAAGGTCTTCACTCTTACTCTGGCCTAATAGCTAAAGTCTGAACTCTTACTCTGGCCTACTTGTTAAGGTCTTAACTCTTACTTTGGCCTACAGGTTAAGGTCTTAACTCTTACTCTGGCCTAATGGTTAATGTCTTAACTCTTACTCTGGCTTAATAGCTAAGGTCTTAACTCTTACTCTGGCCTAATAGCTAAGGTCTTAAATTTTACTCTGGCCTAATAGCTAAGGTCTTAGACTCGTACTCTGGCCTACTGGTTAAGGTCTTAACTCTTACTCTGGCCTACTGGTTAAGGTCTTAACTCTTACTCTGGCCTAATAGCTAAGGTCTTAGACTCATACTCTGGCCTAATGGTTAAGGTCTTAGACTCTTACTCTGGCCTACTGGTTAAGGTCTTAGACTCCTACTCTGGCCTACTGGTTAAGGTCTTAACTCTTACTCTGGCCTAATAGCTAAGGTCTTAGACTCATACTCTGGCCTAATGGTTAAGGTCTTAGACTCTTACTCTGGCCTACTGGTTAAGGTCTTAACTCTTACTCTGGCCTACTGGTTAAGGTCTTAACTCTTACTCTGGCCTACTGGTTAAGGTCTTAACTCTTGCTCTGGCCTACTGGGTAAGGGCTTAACACTTACTCTGGCCTAATTGCTAAGGTCTTAGACTCTTACTCTGGCCTACTGGTTAAGGTCTTAGACTCCTACTCTGGCCTAATAGCTAAGGTCTTAACTCTTACTCTATCCTAATAGCTAAGGTCTTAGACTCGTACTCTGGCCTAATGGTTAAGGTCTTAACTCTTACTCTGGCCTAATAGCTAAGGTCTTAGACTCGTACTCTGGCCTACTTGTTAAGGTCTTAACTCTTGCTCTGGCCTACTGGGTAAGATCTTAACTCTTACTCTGGCCTAATTGCTAAGGTCTTAGACTCGTACTCTGGCCTACTGGTTAAGGTCTTAACTCTTACTCTGGCCTAATAGCTAAGATCTTAACTCTTACTCTGGCCTAACAGCTAAGGTCTTAGACTCGTACTCTGGCCTACTGGTTAAGGTCTTAACTCTTACTCTGTCCTAATAGCTAAGGTCTTAGACTCGTACTCTGGCCTAATGGTTAAGGTCTTAGACTCTTACCCTGACCTACTGGTTAAGGTCTTAACTCTTACTCTGGCTTACTGGTTAAGGTCTTAACTCTTACTCTGGCCTAATGGTTAAGGTCTTAACTCTTACTCTGGCCTAATAGCTAAGGTCTGAACTCTTACTCTGGCCTACTTGTTAAGGTCTTAACTCTTACTTTGGCCTACAGGTTAAGGTCTTAACTCTTACTCTGGCCTAATGGTTAAGGTCTTAACTCTTACTCTGGCTTAATAGCTAAGGTCTTAACTCTTACTCTGGCCTAATAGCTAAGGTCTTAACTTTTACTCTGGCTTAATAGCTAAGGTCTTAGACTCGTACTTTGGCCTACTGGTTAAGGTCTTAACTCTTACTCTGGCCTACTGGTTAAGGTCTTAACTCTTACTCTGGCCTAATAGCTAAGGTCTTAGACTCATACTCTGGCCTAATGGTTAAGGTCTTAGACTCTTACTCTGGCCTACTGGTTAAGGTCTTAACTCTTACTCTGGGCTACTGGTTAAGGTCTTAACTCTTACTCTGGCCTACTGGTTAAGGTCTTAACTCTTGCTCTGGCCTACTGGGTAAGGGCTTAACTCTTACTCTGGCCTAATTGCTAAGGTCTTAGACTCTTACTCTGGCCTACTGGTTAAGGTCTTAACTCTTACTCTGGCCTACTGGTTAAGGGATTAACTCTTACTCTGGCCTAATGGCTAAGGTCTTAACTCTTCCTCTGGCCTACTGGTTAAGGTCTTAGACTCCTACTCTGGCCTAATAGCTAAGGTCTTAACTCTTACACTGGCCTAATTGCTGAGGTCTTAGACTCTTACTCTGGCCTACTGGTTAAGGTCTTAACTCTTACTCTGGCCTACTGGTTAAGGGATTAACTCTTACTCTGGCCTAATGGCTAAGGTCTTAACTCTTGCTCTGGCCTACTGGTTAAGGTCTTAGACTCCTACTCTGGCCTAATAGCTAAGGTCTTAACTCTTACTCTAGCCTAATAGCTAAGGTCTTAGACTCGTACTCTTGCCTAATGGTTAAGGTCTTAACTCTTACTCTGGCCTAATAGCTAAGGTCTTAGAATCGTACTTTGGCCTACTGGTTAAGGTCTTAACTCTTGCTCTGTTCTACTGGGTAAGATCTTAACTCTTACTCTGGCCTAATTGCTAAGGTCTTAGACTCGTACTATGGCCTACAGGTTAAGGTCTTAACTCTTACTCTGGCCTAATAGCTAAGGTCTTAGACTCATACTCCGGCCTACTGGTTAAGCTCTTAACTCTTACTCTGGCCTAATAGCTAAGGTCTTAGACTTGTACTCTGGCCTAATGGTTAAGGTCTTAGACTCTTACCCTGGCCTACTGGTTAGGGTCTTAACTCTTACTCTGGCTTACTGGTTAAGGTCTTAACTCTTACTCTGGCCTAATGGTTAAGGTTTTAACTCTTACTCTGGCCTAATAGCTAAGGTCTTAACTTTTACTCTGGCCTAATAGCTAAGGTCTTAGACTCGTACTCTGGCCTACTGGATAAGGTCTTAACTCTTACTCTGGCCGACTGGTTAAGGTCTTAACTCTTACTCTGGCCTACTGGTTAAGGTCTTAACTCTTGCTCTGGCCTACTGGGTAAGGGCTTAACTCTTACTCTGGCCTTATTGCTAAGGTCTTAGACTCTTACTCTGGCCTACTGGTTAAGGTCTTAACTCTTACTCTGGCCTACTGGTTAAGGGATTAACTCTTACTCTGGCCTAATGGCTAAGGTCTTAACTCTTACTCTGGCCTACTGGTTAAGGTCTTAGACTCCTACTCTGGCCTAATAGCTAAGGTCCTAACTCTTTCTCTGGCCTAATTGCTAAGGTCTTAGACTCTTACTCTGGCCTACTGGTTAAGGTCTTAACTCTTATTCTGGCCTACTAGTTAAGGGATTAACTCTTACTCTGGCCTAATGGCTAAGGTCTTAACTCTTCCTCTGGCCTACTGGTTAAGGTCTTAGACTTCTACTCTGGCCTAATAGCAAAGGTCTTAACTCTTACTCTGGCCTAATTGCTAAGGTCTTAGACTCTTACTCTGGCCTACTGGTTAAGGTCTTAACTCTTACTCTGGCCTACTGGTTAAGGGATTAACTCTTACTCTGGCCTAATGGCTAAGGTCTTAACTCTTGCTCTGGCCTACTGGTTAAGGTCTTAGACTCCTACTCTGGCCTAATAGCTAAGGTCTTAACTCTTACTCTAGCCTAATAGCTAAGGTCTTAGACTCGTACTCTGGCCTAATGGTTAAGGTCTTAACTCTTACTCTGGCCTAATAGCTAAGGTCTTAGACTCGTACTCTGGCCTACTTGTTAAGGTCTTAACTCTTGCTCTGGCCTACTGGGTAAGATCTTAACTCTTACTCTGGCCTAATTGCTAAGGTCTTAGACTCGTACTCTGGCCTACTGGTTAAGGTCTTAACTCTTACTCTGGCCTAATAGCTAAGATCTTAACTCTTACTCTGGCCTAACAGCTAAGGTCTTAGACTCGTACTCTGGCCTACTGGTTAAGGTCTTAACTCTTACTCTGTCCTAATAGCTAAGGTCTTAGACTCGTACTATGGTTTACAGGTTAAGGTCTTAACTCTTACTCTGGCCTAATAGCTAAGGTATTAGACTCGTACTCTGGCCTACTGGTTAAGGTCTTAACTCTTACTCTGGCCTAAGAGCTAAGGTCTTAGACTCCTACCCTGGCCTACTGGTTAAGGTCTTAACTCTTACTCTGGCTTACTGGTTAAGGTCTTAACTCTTACTCTGGCCTAATGGTTAAGGTCTTCACTCTTACTCTGGCCTAGTAGCTAAGGTCTGAACTCTTTCTCTGGCCTACATGTTAAGGTCTTAACTCTTACTTTGGCCTACAGGTTAAGGTCTTAACTCTTACTCTGGCCTAATGGTTAATGTCTTAACTCTTACTCTGGCTTAATAGCTAAGGTCTTAACTCTTACTCTGGCCTAATAGCTAAGGTCTTAACTTTTACTCTGGCCTAATAGCTAAGGTCTTAGACTCGTACTCTGGCCTACTGGTTAAGGTCTTAACTCTTACTCTGGCCTACTGGTTAAGGTCTTAACTCTTACTCTGGCCTAATAGCTAAGGTCTTAGACTCATACTCTGGCCTAATGGTTAAGGTCTTAGACTCTTACTCTGGCCTACTGGTTAAGGTCTTAACTCTTACTCTGGCCTACTGGTTAAGGTCTTAACTCTTACTCTGGCCTAATGTTTAAGGTCTTAACTCTTACTCTGGCCTAATAGCTAAGGTCTGAACTCTTACTCTGGCCTACTTGTTAAGGTCTTAACTCTTACTTTTGCCTAGAGGTTCAGGTCTTAACTCTTACTCTGGCCTAATGGTTAAGGTCTTAACTCTTACTCTGGCTTAATAGCTAAGGTCTTAACTCTTACTCTGGCGTAATAGCTAAGGTCTTAACTTTTACTCTGGCCTAATAGCTAAGGTCTTAGACTCGTACTCTGGCCTACTGGATAAGGTCTTAACTCTTACTCTGGCCTACTGGTTAAGGTCTTAACTCTTACTCTGGCCTAATAGCTAAGGTCTTAGACTCATACTCTGGCCTAATGGTTAAGGTCTTAGACTCTTACTCTGGCCTACTGGTTAAGGTCTTAACTCTTACTCTGGCCGACTGGTTAAGGTCTTAACTCTTACTCTGGCCTACTGGTTAAGGTCTTAACTCTTGCTCTGGCCTACTGGTTAAGGTCTTAACTCTTACTCTGGCCTACTGGTTAAGGGATTAACTCTTACTCTGGCCTAATGGCTAAGGTCTTAACTCTTCCTCTGGCCTACTGGTTAAGGTCTTAGACTCCTACTCTGGCCTAATAGCTAAGTTCCTAACTCTTACTCTGGCCTAATTGCTAAGGTCTTAGACTCTTACTCTGGCCTACTGGTTAAGGTCTTAACTCTTACTCTGGCCTACTGGTTAAGGGATTAACTCTTACTCTGGCCTAATGGCTAAGGTCTTAACTCTTCCTCTGGCCTACTGGTTAAGGTCTTAGACTCCTACTCTGGCCTAATAGCAAAGGTCTTAACTCTTACTCTGGCCTAATTGGTAAGGTCTTAGACTCTTACTCTGGCCTACTGGTTAAGGTTTTAACTCTTACTCTGGCCTACTGGTTAAGGGATTAACTCTTACTCTGGCCTAATGGCTAAGGTCTTAACTCTTGCTCTGGCCTACTGGTTAAGGTCTTAGACTCCTACTCTGGCCTAATAGCTAAGGTCTTAACTCTTACTCTAGCCTAATAGCTAAGGTCTTAGACTCATACTCTGGCCTAATGGTTAAGGTCTTAACTCTTACTCTGGCCTAATAGCTAAGGTCTTAGACTCGTACTCTGGCCTAATAGCTAAGGTCTTAGACTCATACTCTGGCCTACTGGTTAAGGTCTTAACTCTTACTCTGTCCTAATAGCTAAGGTCTTAGACTCGTACTATGGCCTACAGGTTAAGGTCTTAACTCTTACTCTGGCCTAATAGCTAAGGTCTTAGACTCGTACTCTGGCCTACTGGTTAAGGTCTTAACTCTTACTCTGGCCTAATAGCTAAGGTCTTAGACTCTTACTCTGGCCTAATGGTTAAGGTCTTAACTCTTACTCTGGCCTAATGGTTAAGGTCTTAACTCTTACTCTGGCCTACTGGTAAAGGTCTTAGACTCTTACTCTGGCCTACAGGTTAAGGTCTTAACTCTTACTCTGGCCTACTGGTTAAGGTCTTAACTCTTACTCTGGCCTAATAGCTAAGGTCTTAACTCTTACTCTGGCCTAATAGCTAAGGTCTTAGACTCATACTATGGCCTACAGGTTAAGGTCTTAACTCTTACTCTGGCCTACTGGTTAAGGTCTTAACTCTTACTCTGGCCTACTGGTTAAGGTCTTAACTCTTACTCTAGCCTAAGAGCTAAGGTCTTAACTCTTACTCTGGCCTAATAGCTAAGGTCTTAGACTCTTACTCTGGCCTAATAGCTAAGGTCTTAGACTCGTACTCTGGCCTACTGGTTAAGGTCTTAACTCTTACTCTGGCCTAATAGCTAAGGTCTTAGACTTGTACTATGGCCTACAGGTTAAGGTCTTAACTCATACTATGGCCTACAGGTTAAGGTCCTAACTCTTACTCTGGTTTACTGGTTAAGGTCTTAACTCTTACTCTGGCCTAATAGATAAGGTCTTAACTCTTACTCTGGCCCAATAGCTAAGGTCTTACACTCTTACTCTGGCCTAATGGTTAAGGGCTTAACTCTTACTCTGGCCTAATGGTTAAGGTCTTAGACTCTTACTCTGGCCTACAGGTTAAGGTCTTAACTCTTACTCTGGCCTACTGGTTAAGGTCTTAGACTCTTACTCTGGCCTAATGGTTAAGGGCTTAACTCTTACTCTGGCCTACTGGTTAAGGTCTTAACTCTTACTCTAGCCTAATAGCTAAGGTCTTAACTCTTACTCTGGCCTAATAGCTAAGGTCTTAGACTCGCACTATGACCTACAGGTTAAGGTCTTAACTCTTACTCTGGCCTAATAGCTAAGGTCTTAACTCTTACTCTGGCCTAATAGCTAAGGTCTTAGACTCATACTCTGGCCTAATGGTTAAGGTCTTAGACTCTTACTCTGGCCTACTGGTTAAGGTCTTAACTCTTACTCTGGCCGACTGGTTAAGGTCTTAACTCTTACTCTGGCCTACTGGTTAAGGTCTTAACTCTTGCTCTGGCCTACTGGTTAAGGTCTTAACTCTTACTCTGGCCTACTGGTTAAGGGATTAACTCTTACTCTGGCCTAATGGCTAAGGTCTTAACTCTTCCTCTGGCCTACTGGTTAAGGTCTTAGACTCCTACTCTGGCCTAATAGCTAAGTTCCTAACTCTTACTCTGGCCTAATTGCTAAGGTCTTAGACTCTTACTCTGGCCTACTGGTTAAGGTCTTAACTCTTACTCTGGCCTACTGGTTAAGGGATTAACTCTTACTCTGGCCTAATGGCTAAGGTCTTAACTCTTCCTCTGGCCTACTGGTTAAGGTCTTAGACTCCTACTCTGGCCTAATAGCAAAGGTCTTAACTCTTACTCTGGCCTAATTGGTAAGGTCTTAGACTCTTACTCTGGCCTACTCGTTAAGGTTTTAACTCTTACTCTGGCCTACTGGTTAAGGGATTAACTCTTACTCTGGCCTAATGGCTAAGGTCTTAACTCTTGCTCTGGCCTACTGGTTAAGGTCTTAGACTCCTACTCTGGCCTAATAGCTAAGGTCTTAACTCTTACTCTAGCCTAATAGCTAAGGTCTTAGACTCATACTCTGGCCTAATGGTTAAGGTCTTAACTCTTACTCTGGCCTAATAGCTAAGGTCTTAGACTCGTACTCTGGCCTAATAGCTAAGGTCTTAGACTCATACTCTGGCCTACTGGTTAAGGTCTTAACTCTTACTCTGTCCTAATAGCTAAGGTCTTAGACTCGTACTATGGCCTACAGGTTAAGGTCTTAACTCTTACTCTGGCCTAATAGCTAAGGTCTTAGACTCGTACTCTGGCCTACTGGTTAAGGTCTTAACTCTTACTCTGGCCTAATAGCTAAGGTCTTAGACTCTTACTCTGGCCTAATGGTTAAGGTCTTAACTCTTACTCTGGCCTAATGGTTAAGGTCTTAACTCTTACTCTGGCCTACTGGTAAAGGTCTTAGACTCTTACTCTGGCCTACAGGTTAAGGTCTTAACTCTTACTCTGGCCTACTGGTTAAGGTCTTAACTCTTACTCTGGCCTAATAGCTAAGGTCTTAACTCTTACTCTGGCCTAATAGCTAAGGTCTTAGACTCATACTATGGCCTACAGGTTAAGGTCTTAACTCTTACTCTGGCCTACTGGTTAAGGTCTTAACTCTTACTCTGGCCTACTGGTTAAGGTCTTAACTCTTACTCTAGCCTAAGAGCTAAGGTCTTAACTCTTACTCTGGCCTAATAGCTAAGGTCTTAGACTCTTACTCTGGCCTAATAGCTAAGGTCTTAGACTCGTACTCTGGCCTACTGGTTAAGGTCTTAACTCTTACTCTGGCCTAATAGCTAAGGTCTTAGACTTGTACTATGGCCTACAGGTTAAGGTCTTAACTCATACTATGGCCTACAGGTTAAGGTCCTAACTCTTACTCTGGTTTACTGGTTAAGGTCTTAACTCTTACTCTGGCCTAATAGATAAGGTCTTAACTCTTACTCTGGCCCAATAGCTAAGGTCTTACACTCTTACTCTGGCCTAATGGTTAAGGGCTTAACTCTTACTCTGGCCTAATGGTTAAGGTCTTAGACTCTTACTCTGGCCTACAGGTTAAGGTCTTAACTCTTACTCTGGCCTACTGGTTAAGGTCTTAGACTCTTACTCTGGCCTAATGGTTAAGGGCTTAACTCTTACTCTGGCCTACTGGTTAAGGTCTTAACTCTTACTCTAGCCTAATAGCTAAGGTCTTAACTCTTACTCTGGCCTAATAGCTAAGGTCTTAGACTCGCACTATGACCTACAGGTTAAGGTCTTAACTCTTACTCTGGCCTAATAGCTAAGGTCTTAACTCTTATTCTGGCCTAATAGCTAAGGTCTTAGACTTGTACTCTGGCCTAATGGTTAAGGTCTTAGACTCGTACTCTGGCCTAATGGTTAAGGTCTTAACTCTTACTCTGGCCTACTGGTTAAGGTCTTAACTCTTACTCTGGCCTAATAGCTAAGATCTTAGACTCATACTTTGGCCTACTGGTTAAGGTATTAACTCTTACTCTGGCCTAATAGCTAAGGTCTTAACTCTTACTCTGGCCTACTGGTTAAGGTCTTAACTCTTACTCTGGCCTAATAGCTAAGGTCTTAACTCTTACTCTGGCCTAATAGCTAAGGTCTTAGACTCGTACTCTGGCCTACTGGTTAAGGTCTTAACTCTTACTCTGGCCTTCTGGTTAAGGTCTTAACTCTTACTCTGGCCTAATAGCTAAAGTCTTAGACTCATACTCTGGCCTAATGGTTAAGATCTTAGACTCTTACTCTGGCCTACTGGTTAAGGTCTTAACTCTTACTCTGGCCTACTGGTTAAGGTCCTAACTCTTACTCTGGCCTACTGGTTAAGGTCTTAACTCTTGCTCTGGCCTACTGGTTAAGGTCTTAACTCTTACTCTGGCCTAATTGCTAAGGTCTTAATCTCTTACTCTGGCCTACTGGTTAAGGTCTTAACTCTTACTCTGGCCTACTGGTTAAGGGATTAACTCTTACTCTGGCCTAATGGCTAAGGTCTTAACTCTTACTCTGGCCTACTGGTTAAGGTCTTAGACTCCTACTCTGGCCTAATAGCTAAGGTCTTTACTCTTTCTCTGTCCTAATAGCTAAGGTCTTAACTCTTACTCTAGCCTAATAGCTAAGGTCTTAGACTCGTACTCTGGCCTAATGGTTAAGGTCTTAACTCTTACTCTGGCCTAATAGCTAAGGTCTTAGACTCGTACTCTGGCCTACTGGTTAAGGTCTTAACTCTTGCTCTGGCCTACTGGGTAAGATCTTAACTCTTACTCTGGCCTAATTGCTAAGGTCTTAGACTCGTACTCTGGCCTACTGGTTAAGGTCTTAACTCTTACTCTGGCCTAATAGCTAAGATCTTAACTCTTACTCTGGCCTAATAGCTAAGGTCTTAGACTCGTACTCTGGGCTACTGGTTAAGGTCTTAACTCTTACTCTGTCCTAATAGCTAAGGTCTTAGACTCGTACTATGGCCTACAGGTTAAGGTCTTAACTCTTACTCTGGCCTAATAGCTAAGGTCTTAGACTCGTACTCTGGCCTACTGGTTAAGGTCTTAACTCTTACTCTGGCCTAAGAGCTAAGGTCTTAGACTCGTACTCTGGCCTAATGGTTAAGGTCTTAGACTCTTACCCTGGCCTACTGGTTAAGGTCTTAACTCTTACTCTGGCTTACTGGTTAAGGTATTAACTCTTACTCTGGCCTAATGGTTAAGGTCTTAACTCTTACTCTGGCCTAATAGCTAAGGTCTGAACTCTTACTCTGGCCTAATAGCTAAGATCTTAGACTCATACTTTGGCCTACTGGTTAAGGTATTAACTCTTACTCTGGCCTAATAGCTAAGGTCTTAACTCTTACTCTGGCCTACTGGTTAAGGTCTTAACTCTTACTCTGGCCTAATAGCTAAGGTCTTAACTCTTACTCTGGCCTAATAGCTAAGGTCTTAGACTCGTACTCTGGCCTACTGGTTAAGGTCTTAACTCTTACTCTGGCCTTCTGGTTAAGGTCTTAACTCTTACTCTGGCCTAATAGCTAAAGTCTTAGACTCATACTCTGGCCTAATGGTTAAGATCTTAGACTCTTACTCTGGCCTACTGGTTAAGGTCTTAACTCTTACTCTGGCCTACTGGTTAAGGTCTTAACTCTTACTCTGGCCTACTGGTTAAGGTCTTAACTCTTGCTCTGGCCTACTGGTTAAGGTCTTAACTCTTACTCTGGCCTAATTGCTAAGGTCTTAATCTCTTACTCTGGCCTACTGGTTAAGGTCTTAACTCTTGCTCTGGCCTACTGGGTAAGGGCTTAACTCTTACTCTGGCCTAATTGCTAAGGTCTTAGACTCTTACTCTGGCCTACTGGTTAAGGTCTTAACTCTTACTCTGGCCTACTGGTTAAGGGATTAACTCTTACTCTGGCCTAATGGCTAAGGTCTTAACTCTTCCTCTGGCCTACTGGTTAAGGTCTTAGACTCCTACTCTGGCCTAATAGCTAAGGTCTTAACTCTTACACTGGCCTAATTGCTGAGGTCTTAGACTCTTACTCTGGCCTACTGGTTAAGGTCTTAACTCTTACTCTGGCCTACTGGTTAAGGGATTAACTCTTACTCTGGCCTAATGGCTAAGGTCTTAACTCTTGCTCTGGCCTACTGGTTAAGGTCTTAGACTCCTACTCTGGCCTAATAGCTAAGGTCTTAACTCTTACTCTAGCCTAATAGCTAAGGTCTTAGACTCATACTCTTGCCTAATGGTTAAGGTCTTAACTCTTACTCTGGCCTAATAGCTAAGGTCTTGGACTCGTACTTTGGCCTACTGGTTAAGGTCTTAACTCTTGCTCTGTTCTACTGGGTAAGATCTTAACTCTTACTCTGGCCTAATTGCTAAGGTCTTAGACTCGTACTATGGCCTACAGGTTAAGGTCTTAACTCTTACTCTGGCCTAATAGCTAAGGTCTTAGACTCATACTCCGGCCTACTGGTTAAGCTCTTAACTCTTACTCTGGCCTAATAGCTAAGGTCTTAGACTTGTACTCTGGCCTAATGGTTAAGGTCTTAGACTCTTACCCTGGCCTACTGGTTAGGGTCTTAACTCTTACTCTGGCTTACTGGTTAAGGTCTTAACTCTTACTCTGGCCTAATGGTTAAGGTTTTAACTCTTACTCTGGCCTAATAGCTAAGGTCTTAACTTTTACTCTGGCCTAATAGCTAAGGTCTTAGACTCGTACTCTGGCCTACTGGATAAGGTCTTAACTCTTACTCTGGCCGACTGGTTAAGGTCTTAACTCTTACTCTGGCCTACTGGTTAAGGTCTTAACTCTTGCTCTGGCCTACTGGGTAAGGGCTTAACTCTTACTCTGGCCTTATTGCTAAGGTCTTAGACTCTTACTCTGGCCTACTGGTTAAGGTCTTAACTCTTACTCTGGCCTACTGGTTAAGGGATTAACTCTTACTCTGGCCTAATGGCTAAGGTCTTAACTCTTACTCTGGCCTACTGGTTAAGGTCTTAGACTCCTACTCTGGCCTAATAGCTAAGGTCCTAACTCTTACTCTGGCCTAATTGCTAAGGTCTTAGACTCTTACTCTGGCCTACTGGTTAAGGTCGTAACTCTTACTCTGGCCTACTGGTTAAGGGATTAACTCTTACTCTGGCCTAATGGCTAAGGTCTTAACTCTTCCTCTGGCCTACTGGTTAAGGTCTTAGACTCCTACTCTGGCCTAATAGCAAAGGTCTTAACTCTTACTCTGGCCTAATTGGTAAGGTCTTAGACTCTTACTCTGGCCTACTGGTTAAGGTTTTAACTCTTACTCTGGCCTACTGGTTAAGGGATTAACTCTTACTCTGGCCTAATGGCTAAGGTCTTAACTCTTGCTCTGGCCTACTGGTTAAGGTCTTAGACTCCTACTCTGGCCTAATAGCTAAGGTCTTAACTCTTACTCTAGCCTAATAGCTAAGGTCTTAGACTCATACTCTGGCCTAATGGTTAAGGTCTTAACTCTTACTCTGGCCTAATAGCTAAGGTCTTAGACTCGTACTCTGGCCTAATAGCTAAGGTCTTAGACTCATACTCTGGCCTACTGGTTAAGGTCTTAACTCTTACTCTGTCCTAATAGCTAAGGTCTTAGACTCGTACTATGGCCTACAGGTTAAGGTCTTAACTCTTACTCTGGCCTAATAGCTAAGGTCTTAGACTCGTACTCTGGCCTACTGGTTAAGGTCTTAACTCTTACTCTGGCCTAATAGCTAAGGTCTTAGACTCTTACTCTGGCCTAATGGTTAAGGTCTTAACTCTTACTCTGGCCTAATGGTTAAGGTCTTAACTCTAACTCTGGCCTAATGGTTAAGGTCTTAACTCTTACTCTGGCCTACTGGTAAAGGTCTTAGACTCTTACTCTGGCCTACAGGTTAAGGTCTTAACTCTTACTCTGGCCTACTGGTTAAGGTCTTAACTCTTACTCTGGCCTAATAGCTAAGGTCTTAACTCTTACTCTGGCCTAATAGCTAAGGTCTTAGACTCATACTATGGCCTACAGGTTAAGGTCTTAACTCTTACTCTGGCCTACTGGTTAAGGTCTTAACTCTTACTCTGGCCTACTGGTTAAGGTCTTAACTCTTACTCTAGCCTAAGAGCTAAGGTCTTAACTCTTACTCTGGCCTAATAGCTAAGGTCTTAGACTCTTACTCTGGCCTAATAGCTAAGGTCTTAGACTCGTACTCTGGCCTACTGGTTAAGGTCTTAACTCTTACTCTGGCCTAATAGCTAAGGTCTTAGACTTGTACTATGGCCTACAGGTTAAGGTCTTAACTCATACTATGGCCTACAGGTTAAGGTCCTAACTCTTACTCTGGTTTACTGGTTAAGGTCTTAACTCTTACTCTGGCCTAATAGCTAAGGTCTTACACTCTTACTCTGGCCTAATGGTTAAGGGCTTAACTCTTACTCTGGCCTAATGGTTAAGGTCTTAGACTCTTACTCTGGCCTACAGGTTAAGGTCTTAACTCTTACTCTGGCCTACTGGTTAAGGTCTTAGACTCTTACTCTGGCCTAATGGTTAAGGGCTTAACTCTTACTCTGGCCTACTGGTTAAGGTCTTAACTCTTACTCTAGCCTAATAGCTAAGGTCTTAACTCTTACTCTGGCCTAATAGCTAAGGTCTTAGACTCGCACTATGGCCTACAGGTTAAGGTCTTAACTCTTACTCTGGCCTAATAGCTAAGGTCTTAACTCTTATTCTGGCCTAATAGCTAAGGTCTTAGACTTGTACTCTGGCCTAATGGTTAAGGTCTTAGACTCGTACTCTGGCCTAATGGTTAAGGTCTTAACTCTTACTCTGGCCTACTGGTTAAGGTCTTAACTCTTACTCTGGCCTAATAGCTAAGATCTTAGACTCATACTTTGGCCTACTGGTTAAGGTATTAACTCTTACTCTGGCCTAATAGCTAAGGTCTTAACTCTTACTCTGGCCTACTGGTTAAGGTCTTAACTCTTACTCTGGCCTAATAGCTAAGGTCTTAACTCTTACTCTGGCCTAATAGCTAAGGTCTTAGACTCGTACTCTGGCCTACTGGTTAAGGTCTTAACTCTTACTCTGGCCTTCTGGTTAAGGTCTTAACTCTTACTCTGGCCTAATAGCTAAAGTCTTAGACACATACTCTGGCCTAATGGTTAAGATCTTAGACTCTTACTCTGGCCTACTGGTTAAGGTCTTAACTCTTACTCTGGCCTACTGGTTAAGGTCTTAACTCTTACTCTGGCCTACTGGTTAAGGTCTTAACTCTTGCTCTGGCCTACTGGTTAAGGTCTTAACTCTTACTCTGGCCTAATTGCTAAGGTCTTAATCTCTTACTCTGGCCTACTGGTTAAGGTCTTAACTCTTACTCTGGCCTACTGGTTAAGGGATTAACTCTTACTCTGGCCTAATGGCTAAGGTCTTAACTCTTACTCTGGCCTACTGGTTAAGGTCTTAGACTCCTACTCTGGCCTAATAGCTAAGGTCTTTACTCTTTCTCTGTCCTAATAGCTAAGGTCTTAACTCTTACTCTAGCCTAATAGCTAAGGTCTTAGACTCGTACTCTGGCCTAATGGTTAAGGTCTTAACTCTTACTCTGGCCTAATAGCTAAGGTCTTAGACTCGTACTCTGGCCTACTGGTTAAGGTCTTAACTCTTGCTCTGGCCTACTGGGTAAGATCTTAACTCTTACTCTGGCCTAATTGCTAAGGTCTTAGACTCGTACTCTGGCCTACTGGTTAAGGTCTTAACTCTTACTCTGGCCTAATAGCTAAGATCTTAACTCTTACTCTGGCCTAATAGCTAAGGTCTTAGACTCGTACTCTGGGCTACTGGTTAAGGTCTTAACTCTTACTCTGTCCTAATAGCTAAGGTCTTAGACTCGTACTATGGCCTACAGGTTAAGGTCTTAACTCTTACTCTGGCCTAATAGCTAAGGTCTTAGACTCGTACTCTAGCCTACTGGTTAAGGTCTTAACTCTTACTCTGGCCTAAGAGCTAAGGTCTTAGACTCGTACTCTGGCCTAATGGTTAAGGTCTTAGACTCTTACCCTGGCCTACTGGTTAAGGTCTTAACTCTTACTCTGGCTTACTGGTTAAGGTATTAACTCTTACTCTGGCCTAATGGTTAAGGTCTTAACTCTTACTCTGGCCTAATAGCTAAGGTCTGAACTCTTACTCTGGCCTAATAGCTAAGATCTTAGACTCATACTTTGGCCTACTGGTTAAGGTATTAACTCTTACTCTGGCCTAATAGCTAAGGTCTTAACTCTTACTCTGGCCTACTGGTTAAGGTCTTAACTCTTACTCTGGCCTAATAGCTAAGGTCTTAACTCTTACTCTGGCCTAATAGCTAAGGTCTTAGACTCGTACTCTGGCCTACTGGTTAAGGTCTTAACTCTTACTCTGGCCTTCTGGTTAAGGTCTTAACTCTTACTCTGGCCTAATAGCTAAAGTCTTAGACTCATACTCTGGCCTAATGGTTAAGATCTTAGACTCTTACTCTGGCCTACTGGTTAAGGTCTTAACTCTTACTCTGGCCTACTGGTTAAGGTCTTAACTCTTACTCTGGCCTACTGGTTAAGGTCTTAACTCTTGCTCTGGCCTACTGGTTAAGGTCTTAACTCTTACTCTGGCCTAATTGCTAAGGTCTTAATCTCTTACTCTGGCCTACTGGTTAAGGTCTTAACTCTTACTCTGGCCTACTGGTTAAGGGATTAACTCTTACTCTGGCCTAATGGCTAAGGTCTTAACTCTTACTCTGGCCTACTGGTTAAGGTCTTAGACTCCTACTCTGGCCTAATAGCTAAGGTCTTTACTCTTTCTCTGTCCTAATAGCTAAGGTCTTAACTCTTACTCTAGCCTAATAGCTAAGGTCTTAGACTCGTACTCTGGCCTAATGGTTAAGGTCTTAACTCTTACTCTGGCCTAATAGCTAAGGTCTTAGACTCGTACTCTGGCCTACTGGTTAAGGTCTTAACTCTTGCTCTGGCCTACTGGGTAAGATCTTAACTCTTACTCTGGCCTAATTGCTAAGGTCTTAGACTCGTACTCTGGCCTACTGGTTAAGGTCTTAACTCTTACTCTGGCCTAATAGCTAAGATCTTAACTCTTACTCTGGCCTAATAGCTAAGGTCTTAGACTCGTACTCTGGGCTACTGGTTAAGGTCTTAACTCTTACTCTGTCCTAATAGCTAAGGTCTTAGACTCATACTATGGCCTACAGGTTAAGGTCTTAACTCTTACTCTGGCCTAATAGCTAAGGTCTTAGACTCGTACTCTGGCCTACTGGTTAAGGTCTTAACTCTTACTCTGGCCTAATTGCTAAGGTCTTAGACTCTTACTCTGGCCTACTGGTTAAGGTCTTAACTCCTACTCTGGCCTACTGGTTAAGGGATTAACTCTTACTCTGGCCTAATGGCTAAGGTCTTAACTCTTGCTCTGGCCTACTGGTTAAGGTCTTAGACTCCTACTCTGGCCTAATAGCTAAGGTCTTAACTCTTACTCTAGCCTAATAGCTAAGGTCTTAGACTCATACTCTGGCCTACTTGTTAAGGTCTTAACTCTTGCTCTGGCCTACTGGGTAAGATCTTAACTCTTACTCTGGCCTAATTGCTAAGGTCTTAGACTCGTACTCTGGCCTACTGGTTGAGGTCTTAACTCTTACTCTGGCCTACTAGCTAAGATCTTAACTCTTACTCTGGCCTAACAGCTAAGGTCTTAGACTCGTACTCTGGCCTACTGGTTAAGGTCTTAACTCTTACTCTGTCCTAATAGCTAAGGCCTTAGACTCAGACTATGGTTAACAGGTTAAGGTCTTAACTCTTACTCTGGCCTAATAGCTAAGGTCTTAGACTCGTACTCTGGCCTACTGGTTAAGGTCTTAACTCTTACTCTGGCCTAAGAGCTAAGGTCTTAGACTCGTACTCTGGCCTAATGGTTAAGGTCTTAGACTCTTACCCTGGCCTACTGGTTAAGGTCTTAACTCTTACTCTGGCTTACTGGTTAAGGTCTTAACTCTTACTCTGGCTTAATGGTTAAGGTCTTCACTCTTACTCTGGCCTAATAGCTAAAGTCTGAACTCTTACTCTGGCCTACTTGTTAAGGTCTTAACTCTTACTTTGGCCTACAGGTTAAGGTCTTAACTCTTACTCTGGCCTAATGGTTAATGTCTTAACTCTTACTCTGGCTTAATAGCTAAGGTCTTAACTCTTACTCTGGCCTAATAGCTAAGGTCTTAACTTTTACTCTGGCCTAATAGCTAAGGTCTTAGACTCGTACTCTGGCCTACTGGTTAAGGTCTTAACTCTTACTCTGGCCTACTGGTTAAGGTCTTAACTCTTACTCTGGCCTAATAGCTAAGGTCTTAGACTCATACTCTGGCCTAATGGTTAAGGTCTTAGACTCTTACTCTGGCCTACTGGTTAAGGTCTTAACTCTTACTCTGGCCTACTGGTTAAGGTCTTAACTCTTACTCTGGCCTACTGGTTAAGGTCTTAACTCTTGCTCTGGCCTACTGGGTAAGGGCTTAACACTTACTCTGGCCTAATTGCTAAGGTCTTAGACTCTTACTCTGGCCTACTGGTTAAGGTCTTAGACTCCTACTCTGGCCTAATAGCTAAGGTCTTAACTCTTACTCTATCCTAATAGCTAAGGTCTTAGACTCGTACTCTGGCCTAATGGTTAAGGTCTTAACTCTTACTCTGGCCTAATAGCTAAGGTCTTAGACTCGTACTCTGGCCTACTTGTTAAGGTCTTAACTCTTGCTCTGGCCTACTGGGTAAGATCTTAACTCTTACTCTGGCCTAATTGCTAAGGTCTTAGACTCGTACTCTGGCCTACTGGTTAAGGTCTTAACTCTTACTCTGGCCTAATAGCTAAGATCTTAACTCTTACTCTGGCCTAACAGCTAAGGTCTTAGACTCGTACTCTGGCCTACTGGTTAAGGTCTTAACTCTTACTCTGTCCTAATAGCTAAGGTCTTAGACTCGTACTCTGGCCTACTGGTTAAGGTCTTAACTCTTACTCTGGCCTAAGAGCTAAGGTCTTAGACTCGTACTCTGGCCTAATGGTTAAGGTCTTAGACTCTTACCCTGACCTACTGGTTAAGGTCTTAACTCTTACTCTGGCTTACTGGTTAAGGTCTTAACTCTTACTCTGGCCTAATGGTTAAGGTCTTAACTCTTACTCTGGCCTAATAGCTAAGGTCTGAACTCTTACTCTGGCCTACTTGTTAAGGTCTTAACTCTTACTTTGGCCTACAGGTTAAGGTCTTAACTCTTACTCTGGCCTAATGGTTAAGGTCTTAACTCTTACTCTGGCTTAATAGCTAAGGTCTTAACTCTTACTCTGGCCTAATAGCTAAGGTCTTAACTTTTACTCTGGCTTAATAGCTAAGGTCTTAGACTCGTACTTTGGCCTACTGGTTAAGGTCTTAACTCTTACTCTGGCCTACTGGTTAAGGTCTTAACTCTTACTCTGGCCTAATAGCTAAGGTCTTAGACTCATACTCTGGCCTAATGGTTAAGGTCTTAGACTCTTACTCTGGCCTACTGGTTAAGGTCTTAACTCTTACTCTGGGCTACTGGTTAAGGTCTTAACTCTTACTCTGGCCTACTGGTTAAGGTCTTAACTCTTGCTCTGGCCTACTGGGTAAGGGCTTAACTCTTACTCTGGCCTAATTGCTAAGGTCTTAGACTCTTACTCTGGCCTACTGGTTAAGGTCTTAACTCTTACTCTGGCCTACTGGTTAAGGGATTAACTCTTACTCTGGCCTAATGGCTAAGGTCTTAACTCTTCCTCTGGCCTACTGGTTAAGGTCTTAGACTCCTACTCTGGCCTAATAGCTAAGGTCTTAACTCTTACACTGGCCTAATTGCTGAGGTCTTAGACTCTTACTCTGGCCTACTGGTTAAGGTCTTAACTCTTACTCTGGCCTACTGGTTAAGGGATTAACTCTTACTCTGGCCTAATGGCTAAGGTCTTAACTCTTGCTCTGGCCTACTGGTTAAGGTCTTAGACTCCTACTCTGGCCTAATAGCTAAGGTCTTAACTCTTACTCTAGCCTAATAGCTAAGGTCTTAGACTCGTACTCTTGCCTAATGGTTAAGGTCTTAACTCTTACTCTGGCCTAATAGCTAAGGTCTTAGACTCGTACTTTGGCCTACTGGTTAAGGTCTTAACTCTTGCTCTGTTCTACTGGGTAAGATCTTAACTCTTACTCTGGCCTAATTGCTAAGGTCTTAGACTCGTACTATGGCCTACAGGTTAAGGTCTTAACTCTTACTCTGGCCTAATAGCTAAGGTCTTAGACTCATACTCCGGCCTACTGGTTAAGCTCTTAACTCTTACTCTGGCCTAATAGCTAAGGTCTTAGACTTGTACTCTGGCCTAATGGTTAAGGTCTTAGACTCTTACCCTGGCCTACTGGTTAGGGTCTTAACTCTTACTCTGGCTTACTGGTTAAGGTCTTAACTCTTACTCTGGCCTAATGGTTAAGGTTTTAACTCTTACTCTGGCCTAATAGCTAAGGTCTTAACTTTTACTCTGGCCTAATAGCTAAGGTCTTAGACTCGTACTCTGGCCTACTGGATAAGGTCTTAACTCTTACTCTGGCCGACTGGTTAAGGTCTTAACTCTTACTCTGGCCTACTGGTTAAGGTCTTAACTCTTGCTCTGGCCTACTGGGTAAGGGCTTAACTCTTACTCTGGCCTTATTGCTAAGGTCTTAGACTCTTACTCTGGCCTACTGGTTAAGGTCTTAACTCTTACTCTGGCCTACTGGTTAAGGGATTAACTCTTACTCTGGCCTAATGGCTAAGGTCTTAACTCTTACTCTGGCCTACTGGTTAAGGTCTTAGACTCCTACTCTGGCCTAATAGCTAAGGTCCTAACTCTTTCTCTGGCCTAATTGCTAAGGTCTTAGACTCTTACTCTGGCCTACTGGTTAAGGTCTTAACTCTTATTCTGGCCTACTGGTTAAGGGATTAACTCTTACTCTGGCCTAATGGCTAAGGTCTTAACTCTTCCTCTGGCCTACTGGTTAAGGTCTTAGACTTCTACTCTGGCCTAATAGCAAAGGTCTTAACTCTTACTCTGGCCTAATTGCTAAGGTCTTAGACTCTTACTCTGGCCTACTGGTTAAGGTCTTAACTCTTACTCTGGCCTACTGGTTAAGGGATTAACTCTTACTCTGGCCTAATGGCTAAGGTCTTAACTCTTGCTCTGGCCTACTGGTTAAGGTCTTAGACTCCTACTCTGGCCTAATAGCTAAGGTCTTAACTCTTACTCTAGCCTAATAGCTAAGGTCTTAGACTCGTACTCTGGCCTAATGGTTAAGGTCTTAACTCTTACTCTGGCCTAATAGCTAAGGTCTTAGACTCGTACTCTGGCCTACTTGTTAAGGTCTTAACTCTTGCTCTGGCCTACTGGGTAAGATCTTAACTCTTACTCTGGCCTAATTGCTAAGGTCTTAGACTCGTACTCTGGCCTACTGGTTAAGGTCTTAACTCTTACTCTGGCCTAATAGCTAAGATCTTAACTCTTACTCTGGCCTAACAGCTAAGGTCTTAGACTCGTACTCTGGCCTACTGGTTAAGGTCTTAACTCTTACTCTGTCCTAATAGCTAAGGTCTTAGACTCGTACTATGGTTTACAGGTTAAGGTCTTAACTCTTACTCTGGCCTAATAGCTAAGGTATAAGACTCGTACTCTGGCCTACTGGTTAAGGTCTTAACTCTTACTCTGGCCTAAGAGCTAAGGTCTTAGACTCCTACCCTGGCCTACTGGTTAAGGTCTTAACTCTTACTCTGGCTTACTGGTTAAGGTCTTAACTCTTACTCTGGCCTAATGGTTAAGGTCTTCACTCTTACTCTGGCCTAGTAGCTAAGGTCTGAACTCTTTCTCTGGCCTACATGTTAAGGTCTTAACTCTTACTTTGGCCTACAGGTTAAGGTCTTAACTCTTACTCTGGCCTAATGGTTAATGTCTTAACTCTTACTCTGGCTTAATAGCTAAGGTCTTAACTCTTACTCTGGCCTAATAGCTAAGGTCTTAACTTTTACTCTGGCCTAATAGCTAAGGTCTTAGACTCGTACTCTGGCCTACTGGTTAAGGTCTTAACTCTTACTCTGGCCTACTGGTTAAGGTCTTAACTCTTACTCTGGCCTAATAGCTAAGGTCTTAGACTCATACTCTGGCCTAATGGTTAAGGTCTTAGACTCTTACTCTGGCCTACTGGTTAAGGTCTTAACTCTTACTCTGGCCTACTGGTTAAGGTCTTAACTCTTACTCTGGCCTAATGTTTAAGGTCTTAACTCTTACTCTGGCCTAATAGCTAAGGTCTGAACTCTTACTCTGGCCTACTTGTTAAGGTCTTAACTCTTACTTTTGCCTAGAGGTTCAGGTCTTAACTCTTACTCTGGCCTAATGGTTAAGGTCTTAACTCTTACTCTGGCTTAATAGCTAAGGTCTTAACTCTTACTCTGGCGTAATAGCTAAGGTCTTAACTTTTACTCTGGCCTAATAGCTAAGGTCTTAGACTCGTACTCTGGCCTACTGGATAAGGTCTTAACTCTTACTCTGGCCTACTGGTTAAGGTCTTAACTCTTACTCTGGCCTAATAGCTAAGGTCTTAGACTCATACTCTGGCCTAATGGTTAAGGTCTTAGACTCTTACTCTGGCCTACTGGTTAAGGTCTTAACTCTTACTCTGGCCGACTGGTTAAGGTCTTAACTCTTACTCTGGCCTACTGGTTAAGGTCTTAACTCTTGCTCTGGCCTACTGGTTAAGGTCTTAACTCTTACTCTGGCCTACTGGTTAAGGGATTAACTCTTACTCTGGCCTAATGGCTAAGGTCTTAACTCTTCCTCTGGCCTACTGGTTAAGGTCTTAGACTCCTACTCTGGCCTAATAGCTAAGTTCCTAACTCTTACTCTGGCCTAATTGCTAAGGTCTTAGACTCTTACTCTGGCCTACTGGTTAAGGTCTTAACTCTTACTCTGGCCTACTGGTTAAGGGATTAACTCTTACTCTGGCCTAATGGCTAAGGTCTTAACTCTTCCTCTGGCCTACTGGTTAAGGTCTTAGACTCCTACTCTGGCCTAATAGCAAAGGTCTTAACTCTTACTCTGGCCTAATTGGTAAGGTCTTAGACTCTTACTCTGGCCTACTGGTTAAGGTTTTAACTCTTACTCTGGCCTACTGGTTAAGGGATTAACTCTTACTCTGGCCTAATGGCTAAGGTCTTAACTCTTGCTCTGGCCTACTGGTTAAGGTCTTAGACTCCTACTCTGGCCTAATAGCTAAGGTCTTAACTCTTACTCTAGCCTAATAGCTAAGGTCTTAGACTCATACTCTGGCCTAATGGTTAAGGTCTTAACTCTTACTCTGGCCTAATAGCTAAGGTCTTAGACTCGTACTCTGGCCTAATAGCTAAGGTCTTAGACTCATACTCTGGCCTACTGGTTAAGGTCTTAACTCTTACTCTGTCCTAATAGCTAAGGTCTTAGACTCGTACTATGGCCTACAGGTTAAGGTCTTAACTCTTACTCTGGCCTAATAGCTAAGGTCTTAGACTCGTACTCTGGCCTACTGGTTAAGGTCTTAACTCTTACTCTGGCCTAATAGCTAAGGTCTTAGACTCTTACTCTGGCCTAATGGTTAAGGTCTTAACTCTTACTCTGGCCTAATGGTTAAGGTCTTAACTCTTACTCTGGCCTACTGGTAAAGGTCTTAGACTCTTACTCTGGCCTACAGGTTAAGGTCTTAACTCTTACTCTGGCCTACTGGTTAAGGTCTTAACTCTTACTCTGGCCTAATAGCTAAGGTCTTAACTCTTACTCTGGCCTAATAGCTAAGGTCTTAGACTCATACTATGGCCTACAGGTTAAGGTCTTAACTCTTACTCTGGCCTACTGGTTAAGGTCTTAACTCTTACTCTGGCCTACTGGTTAAGGTCTTAACTCTTACTCTAGCCTAAGAGCTAAGGTCTTAACTCTTACTCTGGCCTAATAGCTAAGGTCTTAGACTCTTACTCTGGCCTAATAGCTAAGGTCTTAGACTCGTACTCTGGCCTACTGGTTAAGGTCTTAACTCTTACTCTGGCCTAATAGCTAAGGTCTTAGACTTGTACTATGGCCTACAGGTTAAGGTCTTAACTCATACTATGGCCTACAGGTTAAGGTCCTAACTCTTACTCTGGTTTACTGGTTAAGGTCTTAACTCTTACTCTGGCCTAATAGATAAGGTCTTAACTTTTACTCTGGCCCAATAGCTAAGGTCTTACACTCTTACTCTGGCCTAATGGTTAAGGGCTTAACTCTTACTCTGGCCTAATGGTTAAGGTCTTAGACTCTTACTCTGGCCTACAGGTTAAGGTCTTAACTCTTACTCTGGCCTACTGGTTAAGGTCTTAGACTCTTACTCTGGCCTAATGGTTAAGGGCTTAACTCTTACTCTGGCCTACTGGTTAAGGTCTTAACTCTTACTCTAGCCTAATAGCTAAGGTCTTAACTCTTACTCTGGCCTAATAGCTAAGGTCTTAGGCTCGCACTATGACCTACAGGTTAAGGTCTTAACTCTTACTCTGGCCTAATAGCTAAGGTCTTAACTCTTATTCTGGCCTAATAGCTAAGGTCTTAGACTTGTACTCTGGCCTAATGGTTAAGGTCTTAGACTCGTACTCTGGCCTAATGGTTAAGGTCTTAACTCTTACTCTGGCCTACTGGTTAAGGTCTTAACTCTTACTCTGGCCTAATAGCTAAGATCTTAGACTCATACTTTGGCCTACTGGTTAAGGTATTAACTCTTACTCTGGCCTAATAGCTAAGGTCTTAACTCTTACTCTGGCCTACTGGTTAAGGTCTTAACTCTTACTCTGGCCTAATAGCTAAGGTCTTAACTCTTACTCTGGCCTAATAGCTAAGGTCTTAGACTCGTACTCTGGCCTACTGGTTAAGGTCTTAACTCTTACTCTGGCCTTCTGGTTAAGGTCTTAACTCTTACTCTGGCCTAATAGCTAAAGTCTTAGACTCATACTCTGGCCTAATGGTTAAGATCTTAGACTCTTACTCTGGCCTACTGGTTAAGGTCTTAACTCTTACTCTGGCCTACTGGTTAAGGTCTTAACTCTTACTCTGGCCTACTGGTTAAGGTCTTAACTCTTGCTCTGGCCTACTGGTTAAGGTCTTAACTCTTACTCTGGCCTAATTGCTAAGGTCTTAATCTCTTACTCTGGCCTACTGGTTAAGGTCTTAACTCTTACTCTGGCCTACTGGTTAAGGGATTAACTCTTACTCTGGCCTAATGGCTAAGGTCTTAACTCTTACTCTGGCCTACTGGTTAAGGTCTTAGACTCCTACTCTGGCCTAATAGCTAAGGTCTTTACTCTTTCTCTGTCCTAATAGCTAAGGTCTTAACTCTTACTCTAGCCTAATAGCTAAGGTCTTAGACTCGTACTCTGGCCTAATGGTTAAGGTCTTAACTCTTACTCTGGCCTAATAGCTAAGGTCTTAGACTCGTACTCTGGCCTACTGGTTAAGGTCTTAACTCTTGCTCTGGCCTACTGGGTAAGATCTTAACTCTTACTCTGGCCTAATTGCTAAGGTCTTAGACTCATACTCTGGCCTACTGGTTAAGGTCTTAACTCTTACTCTGGCCTAATAGCTAAGATCTTAACTCTTACTCTGGCCTAATAGCTAAGGTCTTAGACTCGTACTCTGGGCTACTGGTTAAGGTCTTAACTCTTACTCTGTCCTAATAGCTAAGGTCTTAGACTCGTACTATGGCCTACAGGTTAAGGTCTTAACTCTTACTCTGGCCTAATAGCTAAGGTCTTAGACTCGTACTCTGGCCTACTGGTTAAGGTCTTAACTCTTACTCTGGCCTAAGAGCTAAGGTCTTAGACTCGTACTCTGGCCTAATGGTTAAGGTCTTAGACTCTTACCCTGGCCTACTGGTTAAGGTCTTAACTCTTACTCTGGCTTACTGGTTAAGGTATTAACTCTTACTCTGGCCTAATGGTTAAGGTCTTAACTCTTACTCTGGCCTAATAGCTAAGGTCTGAACTCTTACTCTGGCCTAATAGCTAAGATCTTAGACTCATACTTTGGCCTACTGGTTAAGGTATTAACTCTTACTCTGGCCTAATAGCTAAGGTCTTAACTCTTACTCTGGCCTACTGGTTAAGGTCTTAACTCTTACTCTGGCCTAATAGCTAAGGTCTTAACTCTTACTCTGGCCTAATAGCTAAGGTCTTAGACTCGTACTCTGGCCTACTGGTTAAGGTCTTAACTCTTACTCTGGCCTTCTGGTTAAGGTCTTAACTCTTACTCTGGCCTAATAGCTAAAGTCTTAGACTCATACTCTGGCCTAATGGTTAAGATCTTAGACTCTTACTCTGGCCTACTGGTTAAGGTCTTAACTCTTACTCTGGCCTACTGGTTAAGGTCTTAACTCTTACTCTGGCCTACTGGTTAAGGTCTTAACTCTTGCTCTGGCCTACTGGTTAAGGTCTTAACTCTTACTCTGGCCTAATTGCTAAGGTCTTAATCTCTTACTCTGGCCTACTGGTTAAGGTCTTAACTCTTACTCTGGCCTACTGGTTAAGGGATTAACTCTTACTCTGGCCTAATGGCTAAGGTCTTAACTCTTACTCTGGCCTACTGGTTAAGGTCTTAGACTCCTACTCTGGCCTAATAGCTAAGGTCTTTACTCTTTCTCTGTCCTAATAGCTAAGGTCTTAACTCTTACTCTAGCCTAATAGCTAAGGTCTTAGACTCGTACTCTGGCCTAATGGTTAAGGTCTTAACTCTTACTCTGGCCTAATAGCTAAGGTCTTAGACTCGTACTCTGGCCTACTTGTTAAGGTCTTAACTCTTGCTCTGGCCTACTGGGTAAGATCTTAACTCTTACTCTGGCCTAATTGCTAAGGTCTTAGACTCGTACTCTGGCCTACTGGTTAAGGTCTTAACTCTTACTCTGGCCTAATAGCTAAGATCTTAACTCTTACTCTGGCCTAACAGCTAAGGTCTTAGACTCGTACTCTGGCCTACTGGTTAAGGTCTTAACTCTTACTCTGTCCTAATAGCTAAGGTCTTAGACTCGTACTCTGGCCTACTGGTTAAGGTCTTAACTCTTACTCTGGCCTAAGAGCTAAGGTCTTAGACTCGTACTCTGGCCTAATGGTTAAGGTCTTAGACTCTTACCCTGACCTACTGGTTAAGGTCTTAACTCTTACTCTGGCTTACTGGTTAAGGTCTTAACTCTTACTCTGGCCTAATGTTTAAGGTCTTAACTCTTACTCTGGCCTAATAGCTAAGGTCTGAACTCTTACTCTGGCCTACTTGTTAAGGTCTTAACTCTTACTTTGGCCTACAGGTTAAGGTCTTAACTCTTACTCTGGCCTAATGGTTAAGGTCTTAACTCTTACTCTGGCTTAATAGCTAAGGTCTTAACTCTTACTCTGGCCTAATAGCTAAGGTCTTAACTTTTACTCTGGCTTAATAGCTAAGGTCTTAGACTCGTACTTTGGCCTACTGGTTAAGGTCTTAACTCTTACTCTGGCCTACTGGTTAAGGTCTTAACTCTTACTCTGGCCTAATAGCTAAGGTCTTAGACTCATACTCTGGCCTAATGGTTAAGGTCTTAGACTCTTACTCTGGCCTACTGGTTAAGGTCTTAACTCTTACTCTGGGCTACTGGTTAAGGTCTTAACTCTTACTCTGGCCTACTGGTTAAGGTCTTAACTCTTGCTCTGGCCTACTGGGTAAGGGCTTAACTCTTACTCTGGCCTAATTGCTAAGGTCTTAGACTCTTACTCTGGCCTACTGGTTAAGGTCTTAACTCTTACTCTGGCCTACTGGTTAAGGGATTAACTCTTACTCTGGCCTAATGGCTAAGGTCTTAACTCTTCCTCTGGCCTACTGGTTAAGGTCTTAGACTCCTTCTCTGGCCTAATAGCTAAGGTCTTAACTCTTACACTGGCCTAATTGCTGAGGTCTTAGACTCTTACTCTGGCCTACTGGTTAAGGTCTTAACTCTTACTCTGGCCTACTGGTTAAGGGATTAACTCTTACTCTGGCCTAATGGCTAAGGTCTTAACTCTTGCTCTGGCCTACTGGTTAAGGTCTTAGACTCCTACTCTGGCCTAATAGCTAAGGTCTTAACTCTTACTCTAGCCTAATAGCTAAGGTCTTAGACTCGTACTCTTGCCTAATGGTTAAGGTCTTAACTCTTACTCTGGCCTAATAGCTAAGGTCTTAGACTCGTACTTTGGCCTACTGGTTAAGGTCTTAACTCTTGCTCTGTTCTACTGGGTAAGATCTTAACTCTTACTCTGGCCTAATTGCTAAGGTCTTAGACTCGTACTATGGCCTACAGGTTAAGGTCTTAACTCTTACTCTGGCCTAATAGCTAAGGTCTTAGACTCATACTCCGGCCTACTGGTTAAGCTCTTAACTCTTACTCTGGCCTAATAGCTAAGGTCTTAGACTTGTACTCTGGCCTAATGGTTAAGGTCTTAGACTCTTACCCTGGCCTACTGGTTAGGGTCTTAACTCTTACTCTGGCTTACTGGTTAAGGTCTTAACTCTTACTCTGGCCTAATGGTTAAGGTTTTAACTCTTACTCTGGCCTAATAGCTAAGGTCTTAACTTTTACTCTGGCCTAATAGCTAAGGTCTTAGACTCGTACTCTGGCCTACTGGATAAGGTCTTAACTCTTACTCTGGCCGACTGGTTAAGGTCTTAACTCTTACTCTGGCCTACTGGTTAAGGTCTTAACTCTTGCTCTGGCCTACTGGGTAAGGGCTTAACTCTTACTCTGGCCTTATTGCTAAGGTCTTAGACTCTTACTCTGGCCTACTGGTTAAGGTCTTAACTCTTACTCTGGCCTACTGGTTAAGGGATTAACTCTTACTCTGGCCTAATGGCTAAGGTCTTAACTCTTACTCTGGCCTACTGGTTAAGGTCTTAGACTCCTACTCTGGCCTAATAGCTAAGGTCCTAACTCTTTCTCTGGCCTAATTGCTAAGGTCTTAGACTCTTACTCTGGCCTACTGGTTAAGGTCTTAACTCTTATTCTGGCCTACTGGTTAAGAGATTAACTCTTACTCTGGCCTAATGGCTAAGGTCTTAACTCTTCCTCTGGCCTACTGGTTAAGGTCTTAGACTTCTACTCTGGCCTAATAGCAAAGGTCTTAACTCTTACTCTGGCCTAATTGCTAAGGTCTTAGACTCTTACTCTGGCCTACTGGTTAAGGTCTTAACTCTTACTCTGGCCTACTGGTTAAGGGATTAACTCTTACTCTGGCCTAATGGCTAAGGTCTTAACTCTTGCTCTGGCCTACTGGTTAAGGTCTTAGACTCCTACTCTGGCCTAATAGCTAAGGTCTTAACTCTTACTCTAGCCTAATAGCTAAGGTCTTAGACTCGTACTCTGGCCTAATGGTTAAGGTCTTAACTCTTACTCTGGCCTAATAGCTAAGGTCTTAGACTCGTACTCTGGCCTACTTGTTAAGGTCTTAACTCTTGCTCTGGCCTACTGGGTAAGATCTTAACTCTTACTCTGGCCTAATTGCTAAGGTCTTAGACTCGTACTCTGGCCTACTGGTTAAGGTCTTAACTCTTACTCTGGCCTAATAGCTAAGATCTTAACTCTTACTCTGGCCTAACAGCTAAGGTCTTAGACTCGTACTCTGGCCTACTGGTTAAGGTCTTAACTCTTACTCTGTCCTAATAGCTAAGGTCTTAGACTCGTACTATGGTTTACAGGTTAAGGTCTTAACTCTTACTCTGGCCTAATAGCTAAGGTATTAGACTCGTACTCTGGCCTACTGGTTAAGGTCTTAACTCTTACTCTGGCCTAAGAGCTAAGGTCTTAGACTCCTACCCTGGCCTACTGGTTAAGGTCTTAACTCTTACTCTGGCTTACTCGTTAAGGTCTTAACTCTTACTCTGGCCTAATGGTTAAGGTCTTCACTCTTACTCTGGCCTAGTAGCTAAGGTCTGAACTCTTTCTCTGGCCTACATGTTAAGGTCTTAACTCTTACTTTGGCCTACAGGTTAAGGTCTTAACTCTTACTCTGGCCTAATGGTTAATGTCTTAACTCTTACTCTGGCTTAATAGCTAAGGTCTTAACTCTTACTCTGGCCTAATAGCTAAGGTCTTAACTTTTACTCTGGCCTAATAGCTAAGGTCTTAGACTCGTACTCTGGCCTACTGGTTAAGGTCTTAACTCTTACTCTGGCCTACTGGTTAAGGTCTTAACTCTTACTCTGGCCTAATAGCTAAGGTCTTAGACTCATACTCTGGCCTAATGGTTAAGGTCTTAGACTCTTACTCTGGCCTACTGGTTAAGGTCTTAACTCTTACTCTGGCCTACTGGTTAAGGTCTTAACTCTTACTCTGGCCTAATGTTTAAGGTCTTAACTCTTACTCTGGCCTAATAGCTAAGGTCTGAACTCTTACTCTGGCCTACTTGTTAAGGTCTTAACTCTTACTTTTGCCTAGAGGTTCAGGTCTTAACTCTTACTCTGGCCTAATGGTTAAGGTCTTAACTCTTACTCTGGCTTAATAGCTAAGGTCTTAACTCTTACTCTGGCGTAATAGCTAAGGTCTTAACTTTTACTCTGGCCTAATAGCTAAGGTCTTAGACTCGTACTCTGGCCTACTGGATAAGGTCTTAACTCTTACTCTGGCCTACTGGTTAAGGTCTTAACTCTTACTCTGGCCTAATAGCTAAGGTCTTAGACTCATACTCTGGCCTAATGGTTAAGGTCTTAGACTCTTACTCTGGCCTACTGGTTAAGGTCTTAACTCTTACTCTGGCCGACTGGTTAAGGTCTTAACTCTTACTCTGGCCTACTGGTTAAGGTCTTAACTCTTGCTCTGGCCTACTGGTTAAGGTCTTAACTCTTACTCTGGCCTACTGGTTAAGGGATTAACTCTTACTCTGGCCTAATGGCTAAGGTCTTAACTCTTCCTCTGGCCTACTGGTTAAGGTCTTAGACTCCTACTCTGGCCTAATAGCTAAGTTCCTAACTCTTACTCTGGCCTAATTGCTAAGGTCTTAGACTCTTACTCTGGCCTACTGGTTAAGGTCTTAACTCTTACTCTGGCCTACTGGTTAAGGGATTAACTCTTACTCTGGCCTAATGGCTAAGGTCTTAACTCTTCCTCTGGCCTACTGGTTAAGGTCTTAGACTCCTACTCTGGCCTAATAGCAAAGGTCTTAACTCTTACTCTGGCCTAATTGGTAAGGTCTTAGACTCTTACTCTGGCCTACTGGTTAAGGTTTTAACTCTTACTCTGGCCTACTGGTTAAGGGATTAACTCTTACTCTGGCCTAATGGCTAAGGTCTTAACTCTTGCTCTGGCCTACTGGTTAAGGTCTTAGACTCCTACTCTGGCCTAATAGCTAAGGTCTTAACTCTTACTCTAGCCTAATAGCTAAGGTCTTAGACTCATACTCTGGCCTAATGGTTAAGGTCTTAACTCTTACTCTGGCCTAATAGCTAAGGTCTTAGACTCGTACTCTGGCCTAATAGCTAAGGTCTTAGACTCATACTCTGGCCTACTGGTTAAGGTCTTAACTCTTACTCTGTCCTAATAGCTAAGGTCTTAGACTCGTACTATGGCCTACAGGTTAAGGTCTTAACTCTTACTCTGGCCTAATAGCTAAGGTCTTAGACTCGTACTCTGGCCTACTGGTTAAGGTCTTAACTCTTACTCTGGCCTAATAGCTAAGGTCTTAGACTCTTACTCTGGCCTAATGGTTAAGGTCTTAACTCTTACTCTGGCCTAATGGTTAAGGTCTTAACTCTTACTCTGGCCTACTGGTAAAGGTCTTAGACTCTTACTCTGGCCTACAGGTTAAGGTCTTAACTCTTACTCTGGCCTACTGGTTAAGGTCTTAACTCTTACTCTGGCCTAATAGCTAAGGTCTTAACTCTTACTCTGGCCTAATAGCTAAGGTCTTAGACTCATACTATGGCCTACAGGTTAAGGTCTTAACTCTTACTCTGGCCTACTGGTTAAGGTCTTAACTCTTACTCTGGCCTACTGGTTAAGGTCTTAACTCTTACTCTAGCCTAAGAGCTAAGGTCTTAACTCTTACTCTGGCCTAATAGCTAAGGTCTTAGACTCTTACTCTGGCCTAATAGCTAAGGTCTTAGACTCGTACTCTGGCCTACTGGTTAAGGTCTTAACTCTTACTCTGGCCTAATAGCTAAGGTCTTAGACTTGTACTATGGCCTACAGGTTAAGGTCTTAACTCATACTATGGCCTACAGGTTAAGGTCCTAACTCTTACTCTGGTTTACTGGTTAAGGTCTTAACTCTTACTCTGGCCTAATAGATAAGGTCTTAACTTTTACTCTGGCCCAATAGCTAAGGTCTTACACTCTTACTCTGGCCTAATGGTTAAGGGCTTAACTCTTACTCTGGCCTAATGGTTAAGGTCTTAGACTCTTACTCTGGCCTACAGGTTAAGGTCTTAACTCTTACTCTGGCCTACTGGTTAAGGTCTTAGACTCTTACTCTGGCCTAATGGTTAAGGGCTTAACTCTTACTCTGGCCTACTGGTTAAGGTCTTAACTCTTACTCTAGCCTAATAGCTAAGGTCTTAACTCTTACTCTGGCCTAATAGCTAAGGTCTTAGACTCGCACTATGACCTACAGGTTAAGGTCTTAACTCTTACTCTGGCCTAATAGCTAAGGTCTTAACTCTTATTCTGGCCTAATAGCTAAGGTCTTAGACTTGTACTCTGGCCTAATGGTTAAGGTCTTAGACTCGTACTCTGGCCTAATGGTTAAGGTCTTAACTCTTACTCTGGCCTACTGGTTAAGGTCTTAACTCTTACTCTGGCCTAATAGCTAAGATCTTAGACTCATACTTTGGCCTACTGGTTAAGGTATTAACTCTTACTCTGGCCTAATAGCTAAGGTCTTAACTCTTACTCTGGCCTACTGGTTAAGGTCTTAACTCTTACTCTGGCCTAATAGCTAAGGTCTTAACTCTTACTCTGGCCTAATAGCTAAGGTCTTAGACTCGTACTCTGGCCTACTGGTTAAGGTCTTAACTCTTACTCTGGCCTTCTGGTTAAGGTCTTAACTCTTACTCTGGCCTAATAGCTAAAGTCTTAGACTCATACTCTGGCCTAATGGTTAAGATCTTAGACTCTTACTCTGGCCTACTGGTTAAGGTCTTAACTCTTACTCTGGCCTACTGGTTAAGGTCTTAACTCTTACTCTGGCCTACTGGTTAAGGTCTTAACTCTTGCTCTGGCCTACTGGTTAAGGTCTTAACTCTTACTCTGGCCTAATTGCTAAGGTCTTAATCTCTTACTCTGGCCTACTGGTTAAGGTCTTAACTCTTACTCTGGCCTACTGGTTAAGGGATTAACTCTTACTCTGGCCTAATGGCTAAGGTCTTAACTCTTACTCTGGCCTACTGGTTAAGGTCTTAGACTCCTACTCTGGCCTAATAGCTAAGGTCTTTACTCTTTCTCTGTCCTAATAGCTAAGGTCTTAACTCTTACTCTAGCCTAATAGCTAAGGTCTTAGACTCGTACTCTGGCCTAATGGTTAAGGTCTTAACTCTTACTCTGGCCTAATAGCTAAGGTCTTAGACTCGTACTCTGGCCTACTGGTTAAGGTCTTAACTCTTGCTCTGGCCTACTGGGTAAGATCTTAACTCTTACTCTGGCCTAATTGCTAAGGTCTTAGACTCGTACTCTGGCCTACTGGTTAAGGTCTTAACTCTTACTCTGGCCTAATAGCTAAGATCTTAACTCTTACTCTGGCCTAATAGCTAAGGTCTTAGACTCGTACTCTGGGCTACTGGTTAAGGTCTTAACTCTTACTCTGTCCTAATAGCTAAGGTCTTAGACTCGTACTATGGCCTACAGGTTAAGGTCTTAACTCTTACTCTGGCCTAATAGCTAAGGTCTTAGACTCGTACTCTGGCCTACTGGTTAAGGTCTTAACTCTTACTCTGGCCTAAGAGCTAAGGTCTTAGACTCGTACTCTGGCCTAATGGTTAAGGTCTTAGACTCTTACCCTGGCCTACTGGTTAAGGTCTTAACTCTTACTCTGGCTTACTGGTTAAGGTATTAACTCTTACTCTGGCCTAATGGTTAAGGTCTTAACTCTTACTCTGGCCTAATAGCTAAGGTCTGAACTCTTACTCTGGCCTACTTGTTAAGGTCTTAACTCTTACTTTTGCCTAGAGGTTAAGGTCTTAACTCTTACTCTGGCCTAATGGTTAAGGTCTTAACTCTTACTCTGGCTTAATAGCTAAGGTCTTAACTCTTACTCTGGCCTAATAGCTAAGGTCTTAACATTTACTCTGGCCTAATAGCTAAGGTCTTAGACTCGTACTCTGGCCTACTGGATAAGGTCTTAACTCTTACTCTGGCCTACTGGTTAAGGTCTTAACTCTTACTCTGGCCTAATAGCTAAGGTCTTAGACTCATACTCTGGCCTAATGGTTAAGGTCTTAGACTCTTACTCTGGCCTACTGGTTAAGGTCTTAACTCTTACTCTGGCCGACTGGTTAAGGTCTTAACTCTTACTCTGGCCTACTGGTTAAGGTCTTAACTCTTGCTCTGGCCTACTGGGTAAGGGCTTAACTCTTACTCTGGCCTAATTGCTAAGGTCTTAGACTCTTACTCTTTCCTACTGGTTAAGGTCTTAACTCTTACTCTGGCCTACTGGTTAAGGGATTAACTCTTACTCTGGCCTAATGGCTAAGGTCTTAACTCTTCCTCTGGCCTACTGGTTAAGGTCTTAGACTCCTACTCTGGCCTAATAGCTAAGGTCCTAACTCTTACTCTGGCCTAATTGCTAAGGTCTTAGACTCTTACTCTGGCCTACTGGTTAAGGTCTTAACTCTTACTCTGGCCTACTGGTTAAGGGATTAACTCTTACTCTGGCCTAATGGCTAAGGTCTTAACTCTTCCTCTGGCCTACTGGTTAAGGTCTTAGACTCCTACTCTGGCCTAATAGCAAAGGTCTTAACTCTTACTCTGGCCTAATTGCTAAGGTCTTAGACTCTTACTCTGGCCTACTGGTTAAGGTCTTAACTCTTACTCTGGCCTACTGGTTAAGGGATTAACTCTTACTCTGGCCTAATGGCTAAGGTCTTAACTCTTGCTCTGGCCTACTGGTTAAGGTCTTAGACTCCTACTCTGGCCTAATAGCTAAGGTCTTAACTCTTACTCTAGCCTAATAGCTAAGGTCTTAGACTCGTACTCTGGCCTACTTGTTAAGGTCTTAACTCTTGCTCTGGCCTACTGGGTAAGATCTTAACTCTTACTCTGGCCTAATTGCTAAGGTCTTAGACTCGTACTCTGGCCTACTGGTTGAGGTCTTAACTCTTACTCTGGCCTACTAGCTAAGATCTGAACTCTTACTCTGGCCTAACAGCTAAGGTCTTAGACTCGTACTCTGGCCTACTGGTTAAGGTCTTAACTCTTACTCTGTCCTAATAGCTAAGGTCTTAGACTCGTACTATGGTTTACAGGTTAAGGTCTTAACTCTTACTCTGGCCTAATAGCTAAGGTCTTAGACTCGTACTCTGGCCTACTGGTTAAGGTCTTAACTCTTACTCTGGCCTAAGAGCTAAGGTCTTAGACTCGTACTCTGGCCTAATGGTTAAGGTCTTAGACTCTTACCCTGGCCTACTGGTTAAGGTCTTAACTCTTACTCTGGCTTACTGGTTAAGGTCTTAACTCTTACTCTGGCTTAATGGTTAAGGTCTTCACTCTTACTCTGGCCTAATAGCTAAAGTCTGAACTCTTACTCTGGCCTACTTGTTAAGGTCTTAACTCTTACTTTGGCCTACAGGTTAAGGTCTTAACTCTTACTCTGGCCTAATGGTTAATGTCTTAACTCTTACTCTGGCTTAATAGCTAAGGTCTTAACTCTTACTCTGGCCTAATAGCTAAGGTCTTAACTTTTACTCTGGCCTAATAGCTAAGGTCTTAGACTCGTACTCTGGCCTACTGGTTAAGGTCTTAACTCTTACTCTGGCCTACTGGTTAAGGTCTTAACTCTTACTCTGGCCTAATAGCTAAGGTCTTAGACTCATACTCTGGCCTAATGGTTAAGGTCTTAGACTCTTACTCTGGCCTACTGGTTAAGGTCTTAACTCTTACTCTGGCCTACTGGTTAAGGTCTTAACTCTTACTCTGGCCTACTGGTTAAGGTCTTAACTCTTGCTCTGGCCTACTGGGTAAGGGCTTAACACTTACTCTGGCCTAATTGCTAAGGTCTTAGACTCTTACTCTGGCCTACTGGTTAAGGTCTTAGACTCCTACTCTGGCCTAATAGCTAAGGTCTTAACTCTTACTCTATCCTAATAGCTAAGGTCTTAGACTCGTACTCTGGCCTAATGGTTAAGGTCTTAACTCTTACTCTGGCCTAATAGCTAAGGTCTTAGACTCGTACTCTGGCCTACTTGTTAAGGTCTTAACTCTTGCTCTGGCCTACTGGGTAAGATCTTAACTCTTACTCTGGCCTAATTGCTAAGGTCTTAGACTCGTACTCTGGCCTACTGGTTAAGGTCTTAACTCTTACTCTGGCCTAATAGCTAAGATCTTAACTCTTACTCTGGCCTAACAGCTAAGGTCTTAGACTCGTACTCTGGCCTACTGGTTAAGGTCTTAACTCTTACTCTGTCCTAATAGCTAAGGTCTTAGACTCGTACTCTGGCCTACTGGTTAAGGTCTTAACTCTTACTCTGGCCTAAGAGCTAAGGTCTTAGACTCGTACTCTGGCCTAATGGTTAAGGTCTTAGACTCTTACCCTGACCTACTGGTTAAGGTCTTAACTCTTACTCTGGCTTACTGGTTAAGGTCTTAACTCTTACTCTGGCCTAATGGTTAAGGTCTTAACTCTTACTCTGGCCTAATAGCTAAGGTCTGAACTCTTACTCTGGCCTACTTGTTAAGGTCTTAACTCTTACTTTGGCCTACAGGTTAAGGTCTTAACTCTTACTCTGGCCTAATGGTTAAGGTCTTAACTCTTACTCTGGCTTAATAGCTAAGGTCTTAACTCTTACTCTGGCCTAATAGCTAAGGTCTTAACTTTTACTCTGGCTTAATAGCTAAGGTCTTAGACTCGTACTTTGGCCTACTGGTTAAGGTCTTAACTCTTACTCTGGCCTACTGGTTAAGGTCTTAACTCTTACTCTGGCCTAATAGCTAAGGTCTTAGACTCATACTCTGGCCTAATGGTTAAGGTCTTAGACTCTTACTCTGGCCTACTGGTTAAGGTCTTAACTCTTACTCTGGGCTACTGGTTAAGGTCTTAACTCTTACTCTGGCCTACTGGTTAAGGTCTTAACTCTTGCTCTGGCCTACTGGGTAAGGGCTTAACTCTTACTCTGGCCTAATTGCTAAGGTCTTAGACTCTTACTCTGGCCTACTGGTTAAGGTCTTAACTCTTACTCTGGCCTACTGGTTAAGGGATTAACTCTTACTCTGGCCTAATGGCTAAGGTCTTAACTCTTCCTCTGGCCTACTGGTTAAGGTCTTAGACTCCTACTCTGGCCTAATAGCTAAGGTCTTAACTCTTACACTGGCCTAATTGCTGAGGTCTTAGACTCTTACTCTGGCCTACTGGTTAAGGTCTTAACTCTTACTCTGGCCTACTGGTTAAGGGATTAACTCTTACTCTGGCCTAATGGCTAAGGTCTTAACTCTTGCTCTGGCCTACTGGTTAAGGTCTTAGACTCCTACTCTGGCCTAATAGCTAAGGTCTTAACTCTTACTCTAGCCTAATAGCTAAGGTCTTAGACTCGTACTCTTGCCTAATGGTTAAGGTCTTAACTCTTACTCTGGCCTAATAGCTAAGGTCTTAGACTCGTACTTTGGCCTACTGGTTAAGGTCTTAACTCTTGCTCTGTTCTACTGGGTAAGATCTTAACTCTTACTCTGGCCTAATTGCTAAGGTCTTAGACTCGTACTATGGCCTACAGGTTAAGGTCTTAACTCTTACTCTGGCCTAATAGCTAAGGTCTTAGACTCATACTCCGGCCTACTGGTTAAGCTCTTAACTCTTACTCTGGCCTAATAGCTAAGGTCTTAGACTTGTACTCTGGCCTAATGGTTAAGGTCTTAGACTCTTACCCTGGCCTACTGGTTAGGGTCTTAACTCTTACTCTGGCTTACTGGTTAAGGTCTTAACTCTTACTCTGGCCTAATGGTTAAGGTTGTAACTCTTACTCTGGCCTAATAGCTAAGGTCTTAACTTTTACTCTGGCCTAATAGCTAAGGTCTTAGACTCGTACTCTGGCCTACTGGATAAGGTCTTAACTCTTACTCTGGCCGACTGGTTAAGGTCTTAACTCTTACTCTGGCCTACTGGTTAAGGTCTTAACTCTTGCTCTGGCCTACTGGGTAAGGGCTTAACTCTTACTCTGGCCTTATTGCTAAGGTCTTAGACTCCTACCCTGGCCTACTGGTTAAGGTCTTAACTCTTACTCTGGCTTACTGGTTAAGGTCTTAACTCTTACTCTGGCCTAATGGTTAAGGTCTTCACTCTTACTCTGGCCTAGTAGCTAAGGTCTGAACTCTTTCTCTGGCCTACATGTTAAGGTCTTAACTCTTACTTTGGCCTACAGGTTAAGGTCTTAACTCTTACTCTGGCCTAATGGTTAATGTCTTAACTCTTACTCTGGCTTAATAGATAAGGTCTTAACTCTTACTCTGGCCTAATAGCTAAGGTCTTAACTTTTACTCTGGCCTAATAGCTAAGGTCTTAGACTCGTACTCTGGCCTACTGGTTAAGGTCTTAACTCTTACTCTGGCCTACTGGTTAAGGTCTTAACTCTTACTCTGGCCTAATAGCTAAGGTCTTAGACTCATACTCTGGCCTAATGGTTAAGGTCTTAGACTCTTACTCTGGCCTACTGGTTAAGGTCTTAACTCTTACTCTGGCCTACTGGTTAAGGTCTTAACTCTTACTCTGGCCTAATGTTTAAGGTCTTAACTCTTACTCTGGCCTAATAGCTAAGGTCTGAACTCTTACTCTGGCCTACTTGTTAAGGTCTTAACTCTTACTTTTGCCTAGAGGTTCAGGTCTTAACTCTTACTCTGGCCTAATGGTTAAGGTCTTAACTCTTACTCTGGCTTAATAGCTAAGGTCTTAACTCTTACTCTGGCGTAATAGCTAAGGTCTTAACTTTTACTCTGGCCTAATAGCTAAGGTCTTAGACTCGTACTCTGGCCTACTGGATAAGGTCTTAACTCTTACTCTGGCCTACTGGTTAAGGTCTTAACTCTTACTCTGGCCTAATAGCTAAGGTCTTAGACTCATACTCTGGCCTAATGGTTAAGGTCTTAGACTCTTACTCTGGCCTACTGGTTAAGGTCTTAACTCTTACTCTGGCCGACTGGTTAAGGTCTTAACTCTTACTCTGGCCTACTGGTTAAGGTCTTAACTCTTGCTCTGGCCTACTGGTTAAGGTCTTAACTCTTACTCTGGCCTACTGGTTAAGGGATTAACTCTTACTCTGGCCTAATGGCTAAGGTCTTAACTCTTCCTCTGGCCTACTGGTTAAGGTCTTAGACTCCTACTCTGGCCTAATAGCTAAGTTCCTAACTCTTACTCTGGCCTAATTGCTAAGGTCTTAGACTCTTACTCTGGCCTACTGGTTAAGGTCTTAACTCTTACTCTGGCCTACTGGTTAAGGGATTAACTCTTACTCTGGCCTAATGGCTAAGGTCTTAACTCTTCCTCTGGCCTACTGGTTAAGGTCTTAGACTCCTACTCTGGCCTAATAGCTAAGGTCTTAACTCTTACTCTAGCCTAATAGCTAAGGTCTTAGACTCATACTCTGGCCTAATGGTTAAGGTCTTAACTCTTACTCTGGCCTAATAGCTAAGGTCTTAGACTCGTACTCTGGCCTAATAGCTAAGGTCTTAGACTCATACTCTGGCCTACTGGTTAAGGTCTTAACTCTTACTCTGTCCTAATAGCTAAGGTCTTAGACTCGTACTATGGCCTACAGGTTAAGGTCTTAACTCTTACTCTGGCCTAATAGCTAAGGTCTTAGACTCGTACTCTGGCCTACTGGTTAAGGTCTTAACTCTTACTCTGGCCTAATAGCTAAGGTCTTAGACTCTTACTCTGGCCTAATGGTTAAGGTCTTAACTCTTACTCTGGCCTAATGTTTAAGGTCTTAACTCTTACTCTGGCCTAATGGTTAAGGTCTTAACTCTTACTCTGGCCTACTGGTAAAGGTCTTAGACTCTTACTCTGGCCTACAGGTTAAGGTCTTAACTCTTACTCTGGCCTACTGGTTAAGGTCTTAACTCTTACTCTGGCCTAATAGCTAAGGTCTTAACTCTTACTCTGGCCTAATAGCTAAGGTCTTAGACTCATACTATGGCCTACAGGTTAAGGTCTTAACTCTTACTCTGGCCTACTGGTTAAGGTCTTAACTCTTACTCTGGCCTACTGGTTAAGGTCTTAACTCTTACTCTAGCCTAAGAGCTAAGGTCTTAACTCTTACTCTGGCCTAATAGCTAAGGTCTTAGACTCTTACTCTGGCCTAATAGCTAAGGTCTTAGACTCGTACTCTGGCCTACTGGTTAAGGTCTTAACTCTTACTCTGGCCTAATAGCTAAGGTCTTAGACTTGTACTATGGCCTACAGGTTAAGGTCTTAACTCATACTATGGCCTACAGGTTAAGGTCCTAACTCTTACTCTGGTTTACTGGTTAAGGTCTTAACTCTTACTCTGGCCTAATAGATAAGGTCTTAACTCTTACTCTGGCCCAATAGCTAAGGTCTTACACTCTTACTCTGGCCTAATGGTTAAGGGCTTAACTCTTACTCTGGCCTAATGGTTAAGGTCTTAGACTCTTACTCTGGCCTACAGGTTAAGGTCTTAACTCTTACTCTGGCCTACTGGTTAAGGTCTTAGACTCTTACTCTGGCCTAATGGTTAAGGGCTTAACTCTTACTCTGGCCTACTGGTTAAGGTCTTAACTCTTACTCTAGCCTAATAGCTAAGGTCTTAACTCTTACTCTGGCCTAATAGCTAAGGTCTTAGACTCGCACTATGGCCTACAGGTTAAGGTCTTAACTCTTACTCTGGCCTAATAGCTAAGGTCTTAACTCTTATTCTGGCCTAATAGCTAAGGTCTTAGACTTGTACTCTGGCCTAATGGTTAAGGTCTTAGACTCGTACTCTGGCCTAATGGTTAAGGTCTTAACTCTTACTCTGGCCTACTGGTTAAGGTCTTAACTCTTACTCTGGCCTAATAGCTAAGATCTTAGACTCATACTTTGGCCTACTGGTTAAGGTATTAACTCTTACTCTGGCCTAATAGCTAAGGTCTTAACTCTTACTCTGGCCTACTGGTTAAGGTCTTAACTCTTACTCTGGCCTAATAGCTAAGGTCTTAACTCTTACTCTGGCCTAATAGCTAAGGTCTTAGACTCGTACTCTGGCCTACTGGTTAAGGTCTTAACGCTTACTCTGGCCTTCTGGTTAAGGTCTTAACTCTTACTCTGGCCTAATAGCTAAAGTCTTAGACTCATACTCTGGCCTAATGGTTAAGATCTTAGACTCTTACTCTGGCCTACTGGTTAAGGTCTTAACTCTTACTCTGGCCTACTGGTTAAGGTCTTAACTCTTACTCTGGCCTACTGGTTAAGGTCTTAACTCTTGCTCTGGCCTACTGGTTAAGGTCTTAACTCTTACTCTGGCCTAATTGCTAAGGTCTTAATCTCTTACTCTGGCCTACTGGTTAAGGTCTTAACTCTTACTCTGGCCTACTGGTTAAGGGATTAACTCTTACTCTGGCCTAATGGCTAAGGTCTTAACTCTTACTCTGGCCTACTGGTTAAGGTCTTAGACTCCTACTCTGGCCTAATAGCTAAGGTCTTTACTCTTTCTCTGTCCTAATAGCTAAGGTCTTAACTCTTACTCTAGCCTAATAGCTAAGGTCTTAGACTCGTACTCTGGCCTAATGGTTAAGGTCTTAACTCTTACTCTGGCCTAATAGCTAAGGTCTTAGACTCGTACTCTGGCCTACTGGTTAAGGTCTTAACTCTTGCTCTGGCCTACTGGGTAAGATCTTAACTCTTACTCTGGCCTAATTGCTAAGGTCTTAGACTCGTACTCTGGCCTACTGGTTAAGGTCTTAACTCTTACTCTGGCCTAATAGCTAAGATCTTAACTCTTAGTCTGGCCTAATAGCTAAGGTCTTAGACTCGTACTCTGGGCTACTGGTTAAGGTCTTAACTCTTACTCTGTCCTAATAGCTAAGGTCTTAGACTCGTACTATGGCCTACAGGTTAAGGTCTTAACTCTTACTCTGGCCTAATAGCTAAGGTCTTAGACTCGTACTCTGGCCTACTGGTTAAGGTCTTAACTCTTACTCTGGCCTAAGAGCTAAGGTCTTAGACTCGTACTCTGGCCTAATGGTTAAGGTCTTAGACTCTTACCCTGGCCTACTGGTTAAGGTCTTAACTCTTACTCTGGCTTACTGGTTAAGGTATTAACTCTTACTCTGGCCTAATGGTTAAGGTCTTAACTCTTACTCTGGCCTAATAGCTAAGGTCTGAACTCTTACTCTGGCCTAATAGCTAAGATCTTAGACTCATACTTTGGCCTACTGGTTAAGGTATTAACTCTTACTCTGGCCTAATAGCTAAGGTCTTAACTCTTACTCTGGCCTACTGGTTAAGGTCTTAACTCTTACTCTGGCTTAATAGCTAAGGTCTTAACTCTTACTCTGGCCTAATAGCTAAGGTCTTAGACTCGTACTCTGGCCTACTGGTTAAGGTCTTAACTCTTACTCTGGCCTTCTGGTTAAGGTCTTAACTCTTACTCTGGCCTAATAGCTAAAGTCTTAGACTCATACTCTGGCCTAATGGTTAAGATCTTAGACTCTTACTCTGGCCTACTGGTTAAGGTCTTAACTCTTACTCTGGCCTACTGGTTAAGGTCTTAACTCTTACTCTGGCCTACTGGTTAAGGTCTTAACTCTTGCTCTGGCCTACTGGTTAAGGTCTTAACTCTTACTCTGGCCTAATTGCTAAGGTCTTAATCTCTTACTCTGGCCTACTGGTTAAGGTCTTAACTCTTACTCTGGCCTACTGGTTAAGGGATTAACTCTTACTCTGGCCTAATGGCTAAGGTCTTAACTCTTACTCTGGCCTACTGGTTAAGGTCTTAGACTCCTACTCTGGCCTAATAGCTAAGGTCTTTACTCTTTCTCTGTCCTAATAGCTAAGGTCTTAACTCTTACTCTAGCCTAATAGCTAAGGTCTTAGACTCGTACTCTGGCCTAATGGTTAAGGTCTTAACTCTTACTCTGGCCTAATAGCTAAGGTCTTAGACTCGTACTCTGGCCTACTGGTTAAGGTCTTAACTCTTGCTCTGGCCTACTGGGTAAGATCTTAACTCTTACTCTGGCCTAATTGCTAAGGTCTTAGACTCGTACTCTGGCCTACTGGTTAAGGTCTTAACTCTTACTCTGGCCTAATAGCTAAGATCTTAACTCTTACTCTGGCCTAATAGCTAAGGTCTTAGACTCGTACTCTGGGCTACTGGTTAAGGTCTTAACTCTTACTCTGTCCTAATAGCTAAGGTCTTAGACTCATACTATGGCCTACAGGTTAAGGTCTTAACTCTTACTCTGGCCTAATAGCTAAGGTCTTAGACTCGTACTCTGGCCTACTGGTTAAGGTCTTAACTCTTACTCTGGCCTAAGAGCTAAGGTCTTAGACTCGTACTCTGGCCTAATGGTTAAGGTCTTAGACTCTTACCCTGGCCTACTGGTTAAGGTCTTAACTCTTACTCTGGCTTACTGGTTAAGGTATTAACTCTTACTCTGGCCTAATGGTTAAGGTCTTAACTCTTACTCTGGCCTAATAGCTAAGGTCTGAACTCTTACTCTGGCCTACTTGTTAAGGTCTTAACTCTTACTTTTGCCTAGAGGTTAAGGTCTTAACTCTTACTCTGGCCTAATGGTTAAGGTCTTAACTCTTACTCTGGCTTAATAGCTAAGGTCTTAACTCTTACTCTGGCCTAATAGCTAAGGTCTTAACATTTACTCTGGCCTAATAGCTAAGGTCTTAGACTCGTACTCTGGCCTACTGGATAAGGTCTTAACTCTTACTCTGGCCTACTGGTTAAGGTCTTAACTCTTACTCTGGCCTAATAGCTAAGGTCTTAGACTCATACTCTGGCCTAATGGTTAAGGTCTTAGACTCTTACTCTGGCCTACTGGTTAAGGTCTTAACTCTTACTCTGGCCGACTGGTTAAGGTCTTAACTCTTACTCTGGCCTACTGGTTAAGGTCTTAACTCTTGCTCTGGCCTACTGGGTAAGGGCTTAACTCTTACTCTGGCCTAATTGCTAAGGTCTTAGACTCTTACTCTTTCCTACTGGTTAAGGTCTTAACTCTTACTCTGGCCTACTGGTTAAGGGATTAACTCTTACTCTGGCCTAATGGCTAAGGTCTTAACTCTTCCTCTGGCCTACTGGTTAAGGTCTTAGACTCCTACTCTGGCCTAATAGCTAAGGTCCTAACTCTTACTCTGGCCTAATTGCTAAGGTCTTAGACTCTTACTCTGGCCTACTGGTTAAGGTCTTAACTCTTACTCTGGCCTACTGGTTAAGGGATTAACTCTTACTCTGGCCTAATGGCTAAGGTCTTAACTCTTCCTCTGGCCTACTGGTTAAGGTCTTAGACTCCTACTCTGGCCTAATAGCAAAGGTCTTAACTCTTACTCTGGCCTAATTGCTAAGGTCTTAGACTCTTACTCTGGCCTACTTGTTAAGGTCTTAACTCTTACTCTGGCCTACTGGTTAAGGGATTAACTCTTACTCTGGCCTAATGGCTAAGGTCTTAACTCTTGCTCTGGCCTACTGGTTAAGGTCTTAGACTCCTACTCTGGCCTAATAGCTAAGGTCTTAACTCTTACTCTAGCCTAATAGCTAAGGTCTTAGACTCGTACTCTGGCCTACTTGTTAAGGTCTTAACTCTTGCTCTGGCCTACTGGGTAAGATCTTAACTCTTACTCTGGCCTAATTGCTAAGGTCTTAGACTCGTACTCTGGCCTACTGGTTGAGGTCTTAACTCTTACTCTGGCCTACTAGCTAAGATCTTAACTCTTACTCTGGCCTAACAGCTAAGGTCTTAGACTCGTACTCTGGCCTACTGGTTAAGGTCTTAACTCTTACTCTGTCCTAATAGCTAAGGTCTTAGACTCGTACTATGGTTTACAGGTTAAGGTCTTAACTCTTACTCTGGCCTAATAGCTAAGGTCTTAGACTCGTACTCTGGCCTACTGGTTAAGGTCTTAACTCTTACTCTGGCCTAAGAGCTAAGGTCTTAGACTCGTACTCTGGCCTAATGGTTAAGGTCTTAGACTCTTACCCTGGCCTACTGGTTAAGGTCTTAACTCTTACTCTGGCTTACTGGTTAAGGTCTTAACTCTTACTCTGGCTTAATGGTTAAGGTCTTCACTCTTACTCTGGCCTAATAGCTAAAGTCTGAACTCTTACTCTGGCCTACTTGTTAAGGTCTTAACTCTTACTTTGGCCTACAGGTTAAGGTCTTAACTCTTACTCTGGCCTAATGGTTAATGTCTTAACTCTTACTCTGGCTTAATAGCTAAGGTCTTAACTCTTACTCTGGCCTAATAGCTAAGGTCTTAACTTTTACTCTGGCCTAATAGCTAAGGTCTTAGACTCGTACTCTGGCCTACTGGTTAAGGTCTTAACTCTTACTCTGGCCTACTGGTTAAGGTCTTAACTCTTACTCTGGCCTATTAGCTAAGGTCTTAGACTCATACTCTGGCCTAATGGTTAAGGTCTTAGACTCTTACTCTGGCCTACTGGTTAAGGTCTTAACTCTTACTCTGGCCTACTGGTTAAGGTCTTAACTCTTACTCTGGCCTACTGGTTAAGGTCTTAACTCTTGCTCTGGCCTACTGGGTAAGGGCTTAACACTTACTCTGGCCTAATTGCTAAGGTCTTAGACTCTTACTCTGGCCTACTGGTTAAGGTCTTAGACTCCTACTCTGGCCTAATAGCTAAGGTCTTAACTCTTACTCTATCCTAATAGCTAAGGTCTTAGACTCGTACTCTGGCCTAATGGTTAAGGTCTTAACTCTTACTCTGGCCTAATAGCTAAGGTCTTATACTCGTACTCTGGCCTACTTGTTAAGGTCTTAACTCTTGCTCTGGCCTACTGGGTAAGATCTTAACTCTTACTCTGGCCTAATTGCTAAGGTCTTAGACTCGTACTCTGGCCTACTGGTTAAGGTCTTAACTCTTACTCTGGCCTAATAGCTAAGATCTTAACTCTTACTCTGGCCTAACAGCTAAGGTCTTAGACTCGTACTCTGGCCTACTGGTTAAGGTCTTAACTCTTACTCTGTCCTAATAGCTAATGTCTTAGACTCGTACTCTGGCCTACTGGTTAAGGTCTTAACTCTTACTCTGGCCTAAGAGCTAAGGTCTTAGACTCGTACTCTGGCCTAATGGTTAAGGTCTTAGACTCTTACCCTGACCTACTGGTTAAGGTCTTAACTCTTACTCTGGCTTACTGGTTAAGGTCTTAACTCTTACTCTGGCCTAATGGTTAAGGTCTTAACTCTTACTCTGGCCTAATAGCTAAGGTCTGAACTCTTACTCTGGCCTACTTGTTAAGGTTTTAACTCTTACTTTGGCCTACAGGTTAAGGTCTTAACTCTTACTCTGGCCTAATGGTTAAGGTCTTAACTCTTACTCTGGCTTAATAGCTAAGGTCTTAACTCTTACTCTGGCCTAATAGCTAAGGTCTTAACTTTTACTCTGGCTTAATAGCTAAGGTCTTAGACTCGTACTTTGGCCTACTGGTTAAGGTCTTAACTCTTACTCTGGCCTACTGGTTAAGGTCTTAACTCTTACTCTGGCCTAATAGCTAAGGTCTTAGACTCATACTCTGGCCTAATGGTTAAGGTCTTAGACTCTTACTCTGGCCTACTGGTTAAGGTCTTAACTCTTACTCTGGGCTACTGGTTAAGGTCTTAACTCTTACTCTGGCCTACTGGTTAAGGTCTTAACTCTTGCTCTGGCCTACTGGGTAAGGGCTTAACTCTTACTCTGGCCTAATTGCTAAGGTCTTAGACTCTTACTCTGGCCTACTGGTTAAGGTCTTAACTCTTACTCTGGCCTACTGGTTAAGGGATTAACTCTTACTCTGGCCTAATGGCTAAGGTCTTAACTCTTCCTCTGGCCTACTGGTTAAGGTCTTAGACTCCTACTCTGGCCTAATAGCTAAGGTCTTAACTCTTACACTGGCCTAATTGCTGAGGTCTTAGACTCTTACTCTGGCCTACTGGTTAAGGTCTTAACTCTTACTCTGGCCTACTGGTTAAGGGATTAACTCTTACTCTGGCCTAATGGCTAAGGTCTTAACTCTTGCTCTGGCCTACTGGTTAAGGTCTTAGACTCCTACTCTGGCCTAATAGCTAAGGTCTTAACTCTTACTCTAGCCTAATAGCTAAGGTCTTAGACTCGTACTCTTGCCTAATGGTTAAGGTCTTAACTCTTACTCTGGCCTAATAGCTAAGGTCTTAGACTCGTACTTTGGCCTACTGGTTAAGGTCTTAACTCTTGCTCTGTTCTACTGGGTAAGATCTTAACTCTTACTCTGGCCTAATTGCTAAGGTCTTAGACTCGTACTATGGCCTACAGGTTAAGGTCTTAACTCTTACTCTGGCCTAATAGCTAAGGTCTTAGACTCATACTCCGGCCTACTGGTTAAGCTCTTAACTCTTACTCTGGCCTAATAGCTAAGGTCTTAGACTTGTACTCTGGCCTAATGGTTAAGGTCTTAGACTCTTACCCTGGCCTACTGGTTAGGGTCTTAACTCTTACTCTGGCTTACTGGTTAAGGTCTTAACTCTTACTCTGGCCTAATGGTTAAGGTCTTAGACTCCTACTCTGGCCTAATAGCTAAGGTCCTAACTCTTACTCTGGCCTAATTGCTAAGGTCTTAGACTCTTACTCTGGCCTACTGGTTAAGGTCTTAACTCTTATTCTGGCCTACTGGTTAAGGGATTAACTCTTACTCTGGCCTAATGGCTAAGGTCTTAACTCTTCCTCTGGCCTACTGGTTAAGGTCTTAGACTTCTACTCTGGCCTAATAGCAAAGGTCTTAACTCTTACTCTGGCCTAATTGCTAAGGTCTTAGACTCTTACTCTGGCCTACTGGTTAAGGTCTTAACTCTTACTCTGGCCTACTGGTTAAGGGATTAACTCTTACTCTGGCCTAATGGCTAAGGTCTTAACTCTTGCTCTGGCCTACTGGTTAAGGTCTTAGACTCCTACTCTGGCCTAATAGCTAAGGTCTTAACTCTTACTCTAGCCTAATAGCTAAGGTCTTAGACTCGTACTCTGGCCTAATGGTTAAGGTCTTAACTCTTACTCTGGCCTAATAGCTAAGGTCTTAGACTCGTACTCTGGCCTACTTGTTAAGGTCTTAACTCTTGCTCTGGCCTACTGGGTAAGATCTTAACTCTTACTCTGGCCTAATTGCTAAGGTCTTAGACTCGTACTCTGGCCTACTGGTTAAGGTCTTAACTCTTACTCTGGCCTAATAGCTAAGATCTTAACTCTTACTCTGGCCTAACAGCTAAGGTCTTAGACTCGTACTCTGGCCTACTGGTTAAGGTCTTAACTCTTACTCTGTCCTAATAGCTAAGGTCTTAGACTCGTACTATGGTTTACAGGTTAAGGTCTTAACTCTTACTCTGGCCTAATAGCTAAGGTCTTAGACTCGTACTCTGGCCTACTGGTTAAGGTCTTAACTCTTACTCTGGCCTAAGAGCTAAGGTCTTAGACTCCTACCCTGGCCTACTGGTTAAGGTCTTAACTCTTACTCTGGCTTACTGGTTAAGGTCTTAACTCTTACTCTGGCCTAATGGTTAAGGTCTTCACTCTTACTCTGGCCTAGTAGCTAAGGTCTGAACTCTTTCTCTGGCCTACATGTTAAGGTCTTAACTCTTACTTTGGCCTACAGGTTAAGGTCTTAACTCTTACTCTGGCCTAATGGTTAATGTCTTAACTCTTACTCTGGCTTAATAGCTAAGGTCTTAACTCTTACTCTGGCCTAATAGCTAAGGTCTTAACTTTTACTCTGGCCTAATAGCTAAGGTCTTAGACTCGTACTCTGGCCTACTGGTTAAGGTCTTAACTCTTACTCTGGCCTACTGGTTAAGGTCTTAACTCTTACTCTGGCCTAATAGCTAAGGTCTTAGACTCATACTCTGGCCTAATGGTTAAGGTCTTAGACTCTTACTCTGGCCTACTGGTTAAGGTCTTAACTCTTACTCTGGCCTACTGGTTTAGGTCTTAACTCTTACTCTGGCCTAATGTTTAAGGTCTTAACTCTTACTCTGGCCTAATAGCTAAGGTCTGAACTCTTACTCTGGCCTACTTGTTAAGGTCTTAACTCTTACTTTTGCCTAGAGGTTCAGGTCTTAACTCTTACTCTGGCCTAATGGTTAAGGTCTTAACTCTTACTCTGGCTTAATAGCTAAGGTCTTAACTCTTACTCTGGCGTAATAGCTAAGGTCTTAACTTTTACTCTGGCCTAATAGCTAAGGTCTTAGACTCGTACTCTGGCCTACTGGATAAGGTCTTAACTCTTACTCTGGCCTACTGGTTAAGGTCTTAACTCTTACTCTGGCCTAATAGCTAAGGTCTTAGACTCATACTCTGGCCTAATGGTTAAGGTCTTAGACTCTTACTCTGGCCTACTGGTTAAGGTCTTAACTCTTACTCTGGCCGACTGGTTAAGGTCTTAACTCTTACTCTGGCCTACTGGTTAAGCTCTTAACTCTTGCTCTGGCCTACTGGTTAAGGTCTTAACTCTTACTCTGGCCTACTGGTTAAGGGATTAACTCTTACTCTGGCCTAATGGCTAAGGTCTTAACTCTTCCTCTGGCCTACTGGTTAAGGTCTTAGACTCCTACTCTGGCCTAATAGCTAAGTTCCTAACTCTTACTCTGGCCTAATTGCTAAGGTCTTAGACTCTTACTCTGGCCTACTGGTTAAGGTCTTAACTCTTACTCTGGCCTACTGGTTAAGGGATTAACTCTTACTCTGGCCTAATGGCTAAGGTCTTAACTCTTCCTCTGGCCTACTGGTTAAGGTCTTAGACTCCTACTCTGGCCTAATAGCAAAGGTCTTAACTCTTACTCTGGCCTAATTGGTAAGGTCTTAGACTCTTACTCTGGCCTACTGGTTAAGGTTTTAACTCTTACTCTGGCCTACTGGTTAAGGGATTAACTCTTACTCTGGCCTAATGGCTAAGGTCTTAACTCTTGCTCTGGCCTACTGGTTAAGGTCTTAGACTCCTACTCTGGCCTAATAGCTAAGGTCTTAACTCTTACTCTAGCCTAATAGCTAAGGTCTTAGACTCATACTCTGGCCTAATGGTTAAGGTCTTAACTCTTACTCTGGCCTAATAGCTAAGGTCTTAGACTCGTACTCTGGCCTAATAGCTAAGGTCTTAGACTCATACTCTGGCCTACTGGTTAAGGTCTTAACTCTTACTCTGTCCTAATAGCTAACGTCTTAGACTCGTACTATGGCCTACAGGTTAAGGTCTTAACTCTTACTCTGGCCTAATAGCTAAGGTCTTAGACTCGTACTCTGGCCTACTGGTTAAGGTCTTAACTCTTACTCTGGCCTAATAGCTAAGGTCTTAGACTCTTACTCTGGCCTAATGGTTAAGGTCTTAACTCTTACTCTGGCCTAATGGTTAAGGTCTTAACTCTTACTCTGGCCTAATGGTTAAGGTCTTAACTCTTACTCTGGCCTACTGGTAAAGGTCTTAGACTCTTACTCTGGCCTACAGGTTAAGGTCTTAACTCTTACTCTGGCCTACTGGTTAAGGTCTTAACTCTTACTCTGGCCTAATAGCTAAGGTCTTAACTCTTACTCTGGCCTAATAGCTAAGGTCTTAGACTCATACTATGGCCTACAGGTTAAGGTCTTAACTCTTACTCTGGCCTACTGGTTAAGGTCTTAACTCTTACTCTGGCCTACTGGTTAAGGTCTTAACTCTTACTCTAGCCTAAGAGCTAAGGTCTTAACTCTTACTCTGGCCTAATAGCTAAGGTCTTAGACTCTTACTCTGGCCTAATAGCTAAGGTCTTAGACTCGTACTCTGGCCTACTGGTTAAGGTCTTAACTCTTACTCTGGCCTAATAGCTAAGGTCTTAGACTTGTACTATGGCCTACAGGTTAAGGTCTTAACTCATACTATGGCCTACAGGTTAAGGTCCTAACTCTTACTCTGGTTTACTGGTTAAGGTCTTAACTCTTACTCTGGCCTAATAGATAAGGTCTTAACTCTTACTCTGGCCCAATAGCTAAGGTCTTACACTCTTACTCTGGCCTAATGGTTAAGGGCTTAACTCTTACTCTGGCCTAATGGTTAAGGTCTTAGACTCTTACTCTGGCCTACAGGTTAAGGTCTTAACTCTTACTCTGGCCTACTGGTTAAGGTCTTAGACTCTTACTCTGGCCTAATGGTTAAGGGCTTAACTCTTACTCTGGCCTACTGGTTAAGGTCTTAACTCTTACTCTAGCCTAATAGCTAAGGTCTTAACTCTTACTCTGGCCTAATAGCTAAGGTCTTAGACTCGCACTATGGCCTACAGGTTAAGGTCTTAACTCTTACTCTGGCCTAATAGCTAAGGTCTTAACTCTTATTCTGGCCTAATAGCTAAGGTCTTAGACTTGTACTCTGGCCTAATGGTTAAGGTCTTAGACTCGTACTCTGGCCTAATGGTTAAGGTCTTAACTCTTACTCTGGCCTACTGGTTAAGGTCTTAACTCTTACTCTGGCCTAATAGCTAAGATCTTAGACTCATACTTTGGCCTACTGGTTAAGGTATTAACTCTTACTCTGGCCTAATAGCTAAGGTCTTAACTCTTACTCTGGCCTACTGGTTAAGGTCTTAACTCTTACTCTGGCCTAATAGCTAAGGTCTTAACTCTTACTCTGGCCTAATAGCTAAGGTCTTAGACTCGTACTCTCGCCTACTGGTTAAGGTCTTAACTCTTACTCTGGCCTTCTGGTTAAGGTCTTAACTCTTACTCTGGCCTAATAGCTAAAGTCTTAGACTCATACTCTGGCCTAATGGTTAAGATCTTAGACTCTTACTCTGGCCTACTGGTTAAGGTCTTAACTCTTACTCTGGCCTACTGGTTAAGGTCTTAACTCTTACTCTGGCCTACTGGTTAAGGTCTTAACTCTTGCTCTGGCCTACTGGTTAAGGTCTTAACTCTTACTCTGGCCTAATTGCTAAGGTCTTAATCTCTTACTCTGGCCTACTGGTTAAGGTCTTAACTCTTACTCTGGCCTACTGGTTAAGGGATTAACTCTTACTCTGGCCTAATGGCTAAGGTCTTAACTCTTACTCTGGCCTACTGGTTAAGGTCTTAGACTCCTACTCTGGCCTAATAGCTAAGGTCTTTACTCTTTCTCTGTCCTAATAGCTAAGGTCTTAACTCTTACTCTAGCCTAATAGCTAAGGTCTTAGACTCGTACTCTGGCCTAATGGTTAAGGTCTTAACTCTTACTCTGGCCTAATAGCTAAGGTCTTAGACTCGTACTCTGGCCTACTGGTTAAGGTCTTAACTCTTGCTCTGGCCTACTGGGTAAGATCTTAACTCTTACTCTGGCCTAATTGCTAAGGTCTTAGACTCGTACTCTGGCCTACTGGTTAAGGTCTTAACTCTTACTCTGGCCTAATAGCTAAGATCTTAACTCTTACTCTGGCCTAATAGCTAAGGTCTTAGACTCGTACTCTGGGCTACTGGTTAAGGTCTTAACTCTTACTCTGTCCTAATAGCTAAGGTCTTAGACTCGTACTATGGCCTACAGGTTAAGGTCTTAACTCTTACTCTGGCCTAATAGCTAAGGTCTTAGACTCGTACTCTGGCCTACTGGTTAAGGTCTTAACTCTTACTCTGGCCTAAGAGCTAAGGTCTTAGACTCGTACTCTGGCCTAATGGTTAAGGTCTTAGACTCTTACCCTGGCCTACTGGTTAAGGTCTTAACTCTTACTCTGGCTTACTGGTTAAGGTATTAACTCTTACTCTGGCCTAATGGTTAAGGTCTTAACTCTTACTCTGGCCTAATAGCTAAGGTCTGAACTCTTACTCTGGCCTACTTGTTAAGGTCTTAACTCTTACTTTTGCCTAGAGGTTAAGGTCTTAACTCTTACTCTGGCCTAATGGTTAAGGTCTTAACTCTTACTCTGGCTTAATAGCTAAGGTCTTAACTCTTACTCTGGCCTAATAGCTAAGGTCTTAACATTTACTCTGGCCTAATAGCTAAGGTCTTAGACTCGTACTCTGGCCTACTGGATAAGGTCTTAACTCTTACTCTGGCCTACTGGTTAAGGTCTTAACTCTTACTCTGGCCTAATAGCTAAGGTCTTAGACTCATACTCTGGCCTAATGGTTAAGGTCTTAGACTCTTACTCTGGCCTACTGGTTAAGGTCTTAACTCTTACTCTGGCCGACTGGTTAAGGTCTTAACTCTTACTCTGGCCTACTGGTTAAGGTCTTAACTCTTGCTCTGGCCTACTGGGTAAGGGCTTAACTCTTACTCTGGCCTAATTGCTAAGGTCTTAGACTCTTACTCTTTCCTACTGGTTAAGGTCTTAACTCTTACTCTGGCCTACTGGTTAAGGGATTAACTCTTACTCTGGCCTAATGGCTAAGGTCTTAACTCTTCCTCTGGCCTACTGGTTAAGGTCTTAGACTCCTACTCTGGCCTAATAGCTAAGGTCCTAACTCTTACTCTGGCCTAATTGCTAAGGTCTTAGACTCTTACTCTGGCCTACTGGTTAAGGTCTTAACTCTTACTCTGGCCTACTGGTTAAGGGATTAACTCTTACTCTGGCCTAATGGCTAAGGTCTTAACTCTTCCTCTGGCCTACTGGTTAAGGTCTTAGACTCCTACTCTGGCCTAATAGCAAAGGTCTTAACTCTTACTCTGGCCTAATTGCTAAGGTCTTAGACTCTTACTCTGGCCTACTGGTTAAGGTCTTAACTCTTACTCTGGCCTACTGGTTAAGGGATTAACTCTTACTCTGGCCTAATGGCTAAGGTCTTAACTCTTCCTCTGGCCTACTGGTTAAGGTCTTAGACTCCTACTCTGGCCTAATAGCTAAGGTCTTAACTCTTACTCTAGCCTAATAGCTAAGGTCTTAGACTCGTACTCTGGCCTACTTGTTAAGGTCTTAACTCTTGCTCTGGCCTACTGGGTAAGATCTTAACTCTTACTCTGGCCTAATTGCTAAGGTCTTAGACTCGTACTCTGGCCTACTGGTTGAGGTCTTAACTCTTACTCTGGCCTACTAGCTAAGATCTTAACTCTTACTCTGGCCTAACAGCTAAGGTCTTAGACTCGTACTCTGGCCTACTGGTTAAGGTCTTAACTCTTACTCTGTCCTAATAGCTAAGGTCTTAGACTCGTACTATGGTTTACAGGTTAAGGTCTTAACTCTTACTCTGGCCTAATAGCTAAGGTCTTAGACTCGTACTCTGGCCTACTGGTTAAGGTCTTAACTCTTACTCTGGCCTAAGAGCTAAGGTCTTAGACTCGTACTCTGGCCTAATGGTTAAGGTCTTAGACTCTTACCCTGGCCTACTGGTTAAGGTCTTAACTCTTACTCTGGCTTACTGGTTAAGGTCTTAACTCTTACTCTGGCTTAATGGTTAAGGTCTTCACTCTTACTCTGGCCTAATAGCTAAAGTCTGAACTCTTACTCTGGCCTACTTGTTAAGGTCTTAACTCTTACTTTGGCCTACAGGTTAAGGTCTTAACTCTTACTCTGGCCTAATGGTTAATGTCTTAACTCTTACTCTGGCTTAATAGCTAAGGTCTTAACTCTTACTCTGGCCTAATAGCTAAGGTCTTAACTTTTACTCTGGCCTAATAGCTAAGGTCTTAGACTCGTACTCTGGCCTACTGGTTAAGGTCTTAACTCTTACTCTGGCCTACTGGTTAAGGTCTTAACTCTTACTCTGGCCTAATAGCTAAGGTCTTAGACTCATACTCTGGCCTAATGGTTAAGGTCTTAGACTCTTACTCTGGCCTACTGGTTAAGGTCTTAACTCTTACTCTGGCCTACTGGTTAAGGTCTTAACTCTTGCTCTGGCCTACTGGGTAAGGGCTTAACACTTACTCTGGCCTAATTGCTAAGGTCTTAGACTCTTACTCTGGCCTACTGGTTAAGGTCTTAGACTCCTACTCTGGCCTAATAGCTAAGGTCTTAACTCTTACTCTATCCTAATAGCTAAGGTCTTAGACTCGTACTCTGGCCTAATGGTTAAGGTCTTAACTCTTACTCTGGCCTAATAGCTAAGGTCTTAGACTTGTACTCTGGCCTACTTGTTAAGGTCTTAACTCTTGCTCTGGCCTACTGGGTAAGTTCTTAACTCTTACTCTGGCCTAATTGCTAAGGTCTTAGACTCGTACTCTGGCCTACTGGTTAAGGTCTTAACTCTTACTCTGGCCTAATAGCTAAGATCTTAACTCTTACTCTGGCCTAACAGCTAAGGTCTTAGACTCGTACTCTGGCCTACTGGTTAAGGTCTTAACTCTTACTCTGTCCTAATAGCTAAGGTCTTAGACTCGTACTCTGGCCTACTGGTTAAGGTCTTAACTCTTACTCTGGCCTAAGAGCTAAGGTCTTAGACTCGTACTCTGGCCTAATGGTTAAGGTCTTAGACTCTTACCCTGACCTACTGGTTAAGGTCTTAACTCTTACTCTGGCTTACTGGTTAAGGTCTTAACTCTTACTCTGGCCTAATGGTTAAGGTCTTAACTCTTACTCTGGCCTAATAGCTAAGGTCTGAACTCTTACTCTGGCCTACTTGTTAAGGTCTTAACTCTTACTTTGGCCTACAGGTTAAGGTCTTAACTCTTACTCTGGCCTAATGGTTAAGGTCTTAACTCTTACTCTGGCTTAATAGCTAAGGTCTTAACTCTTACTCTGGCCTAATAGCTAAGGTCTTAACTTTTACTCTGGCTTAATAGCTAAGGTCTTAGACTTGTACTTTGGCCTACTGGTTAAGGTCTTAACTCTTACTCTGGCCTACTGGTTAAGGTCTTAACTCTTACTCTGGCCTAATAGCTAAGGTCTTAGACTCATGCTCTGGCCTAATGGTTAAGGTCTTAGACTCTTACTCTGGCCTACTGGTTAAGGTCTTAACTCTTACTCTGGGCTACTGGTTAAGGTCTTAACTCTTACTCTGGCCTACTGGTTAAGGTCTTAACTCTTGCTCTGGCCTACTGGGTAAGGGCTTAACTCTTACTCTGGCCTAATTGCTAAGGTCTTAGACTCTTACTCTGGCCTACTGGTTAAGGTCTTAACTCTTACTCTGGCCTACTGGTTAAGGGATTAACTCTTACTCTGGCCTAATGGCTAAGGTCTTAACTCTTCCTCTGGCCTACTGGTTAAGGTCTTAGACTCCTACTCTGGCCTAATAGCTAAGGTCTTAACTCTTACACTGGCCTAATTGCTGAGGTCTTAGACTCTTACTCTGGCCTACTGGTTAAGGTCTTAACTCTTACTCTGGCCTACTGGTTAAGGGATTAACTCTTACTCTGGCCTAATGGCTAAGGTCTTAACTCTTGCTCTGGCCTACTGGTTAAGGTCTTAGACTCCTACTCTGGCCTAATAGCTAAGGTCTTAACTCTTACTCTAGCCTAATAGCTAAGGTCTTAGACTCGTACTCTTGCCTAATGGTTAAGGTCTTAACTCTTACTCTGGCCTAATAGCTAAGGTCTTAGACTCGTACTTTGGCCTACTGGTTAAGGTCTTAACTCTTGCTCTGTTCTACTGGGTAAGATCTTAACTCTTACTCTGGCCTAATTGCTAAGGTCTTAGACTCGTACTATGGCCTACAGGTTAAGGTCTTAACTCTTACTCTGGCCTAATAGCTAAGGTCTTAGACTCATACTCCGGCCTACTGGTTAAGCTCTTAACTCTTACTCTGGCCTAATAGCTAAGGTCTTAGACTTGTACTCTGGCCTAATGGTTAAGGTCTTAGACTCTTACCCTGGCCTACTGGTTAGGGTCTTAACTCTTACTCTGGCTTACTGGTTAAGGTCTTAACTCTTACTCTGGCCTAATGGTTAAGGTTTTAACTCTTACTCTGGCCTAATAGCTAAGGTCTTAACTTTTACTCTGGCCTAATAGCTAAGGTCTTAGACTCGTACTCTGGCCTACTGGGTAAGGTCTTAACTCTTACTCTGGCCGACTGGTTAAGGTCTTAACTCTTACTCTGGCCTACTGGTTAAGGTCTTAACTCTTGCTCTGGCCTACTGGGTAAGGGCTTAACTCTTACTCTGGCCTTATTGCTAAGGTCTTAGACTCTTACTCTGGCCTACTGGTTAAGGTCTTAACTCTTACTCTGGCCTACTGGTTAAGGGATTAACTCTTACTCTGGCCTAATGGCTAAGGTCTTAACTCTTACTCTGGCCTACTGGTTAAGGTCTTAGACTCCTACTCTGGCCTAATAGCTAAGGTCCTAACTCTTACTCTGGCCTAATTGCTAAGGTCTTAGACTCTTACTCTGGCCTACTGGTTAAGGTCTTAACTCTTATTCTGGCCTACTGGTTAAGGGATTAACTCTTACTCTGGCCTAATGGCTAAGGTCTTAACTCTTCCTCTGGCCTACTGGTTAAGGTCTTAGACTTCTACTCTGGCCTAATAGCAAAGGTCTTAACTCTTACTCTGGCCTAATTGCTAAGGTCTTAGACTCTTACTCTGGCCTACTGGTTAAGGTCTTAACTCTTACTCTGGCCTACTGGTTAAGGGATTAACTCTTACTCTGGCCTAATGGCTAAGGTCTTAACTCTTGCTCTGGCCTACTGGTTAAGGTCTTAGACTCCTACTCTGGCCTAATAGCTAAGGTCTTAACTCTTACTCTAGCCTAATAGCTAAGGTCTTAGACTCGTACTCTGGCCTAATGGTTAAGGTCTTAACTCTTACTCTGGCCTAATAGCTAAGGTCTTAGACTCGTACTCTGGCCTACTTGTTAAGGTCTTAACTCTTGCTCTGGCCTACTGGGTAAGATCTTAACTCTTACTCTGGCCTAATTGCTAAGGTCTTAGACTCGTACTCTGGCCTACTGGTTAAGGTCTTAACTCTTACTCTGGCCTAATAGCTAAGATCTTAACTCTTACTCTGGCCTAACAGCTAAGGTCTTAGACTCGTACTCTGGCCTACTGGTTAGGGTCTTAACTCTTACTCTGTCCTAATAGCTAAGGTCTTAGACTCGTACTATGGTTTACAGGTTAAGGTCTTAACTCTTACTCTGGCCTAATAGCTAAGGTCTTAGACTCGTACTCTGGCCTACTGGTTAAGGTCTTAACTCTTACTCTGGCCTAAGAGCTAAGGTCTTAGACTCCTACCCTGGCCTACTGGTTAAGGTCTTAACTCTTACTCTGGCTTACTGGTTAAGGTCTTAACTCTTACTCTGGCCTAATGGTTAAGGTCTTCACTCTTACTCTGGCCTAGTAGCTAAGGTCTGAACTCTTTCTCTGGCCTACATGTTAAGGTCTTAACTCTTACTTTGGCCTACAGGTTAAGGTCTTAACTCTTACTCTGGCCTAATGGTTAATGTCTTAACTCTTACTCTGGCTTAATAGCTAAGGTCTTAACTCTTACTCTGGCCTAATAGCTAAGGTCTTAGACTCGTACTCTGGCCTACTGGTTAAGGTCTTAACTCTTACTCTGGCCTAATAGCTAAGGTCTTAGACTCATACTCTGGCCTAATGGTTAATGTCTTAGACTCTTACTCTGGCCTACTGGTTAAGGTCTTAACTCTTACTCTGGCCTACTGGTTAAGGTCTTAACTCTTACTCTGGCCTAATGTTTAAGGTCTTAACTCTTACTCTGGCCTAATAGCTAAGGTCTGAACTCTTACTCTGGCCTACTTGTTAAGGTCTTAACTCTTACTTTTGCCTAGAGGTTCAGGTCTTAACTCTTACTCTGGCCTAATGGTTAAGGTCTTAACTCTTACTCTGGCTTAATTGCTAAGGTCTTAACTCTTACTCTGGCGTAATAGCTAAGGTCTTAACTTTTACTCTGGCCTAATAGCTAAGGTCTTAGACTCGTACTCTGGCCTACTGGATAAGGTCTTAACTCTTACTCTGGCCTACTGGTTAAGGTCTTAACTCTTACTCTGGCCTAATAGCTAAGGTCTTAGACTCATACTCTGGCCTAATGGTTAAGGTCTTAGACTCTTACTCTGGCCTACTGGTTAAGGTCTTAACTCTTACTCTGGCCGACTGGTTAAGGTCTTAACTCTTACTCTGGCCTACTGGTTAAGGTCTTAACTCTTGCTCTGGCCTACTGGTTAAGGTCTTAACTCTTACTCTGGCCTACTGGTTAAGGGATTAACTCTTACTCTGGCCTAATGGCTAAGGTCTTAACTCTTCCTCTGGCCTACTGGTTAAGGTCTTAGACTCCTACTCTGGCCTAATAGCTAAGTTCCTAACTCTTACTCTGGCCTAATTGCTAAGGTCTTAGACTCTTACTCTGGCCTACTGGTTAAGGTCTTAACTCTTACTCTGGCCTACTGGTTAAGGGATTAACTCTTACTCTGGCCTAATGGCTAAGGTCTTAACTCTTCCTCTGGCCTACTGGTTAAGGTATTAGACTCCTACTCTGGCCTAATAGCAAAGGTCTTAACTCTTACTCTGGCCTAATTGGTAAGGTCTTAGACTCTTACTCTGGCCTACTGGTTAAGGTTTTAACTCTTACTCTGGCCTACTGGTTAAGGGATTAACTCTTACTCTGGCCTAATGGCTAAGGTCTTAACTCTTGCTCTGGCCTACTGGTTAAGGTCTTAGACTCCTACTCTGGCCTAATAGCTAAGGTCTTAACTCTTACTCTAGCCTAATAGCTAAGGTCTTAGACTCATACTCTGGCCTAATGGTTAAGGTCTTAACTCTTACTCTGGCCTAATAGCTAAGGTCTTAGACTCGTACTCTGGCCTAATAGCTAAGGTCTTAGACTCATACTCTGGCCTACTGGTTAAGGTCTTAACTCTTACTCTGTCCTAATAGCTAAGGTCTTAGACTCGTACTATGGCCTACAGGTTAAGGTCTTAACTCTTACTCTGGCCTAATAGCTAAGGTCTTAGACTCGTACTCTGGCCTACTGGTTAAGGTCTTAACTCTTACTCTGGCCTAATAGCTAAGGTCTTAGACTCTTACTCTGGCCTAATGGTTAAGGTCTTAACTCTTACTCTGGCCTAATAGTTAAGGTCTTAACTCTTACTCTGGCCTAATGGTTAAGGTCTTAACTCTTACTCTGGCCTACTGGTAAAGGTCTTAGACTCTTACTCTGGCCTACAGGTTAAGGTCTTAACTCTTACTCTGGCCTACTGGTTAAGGTCTTAACTCTTACTCTGGCCTAATAGCTAAGGTCTTAACTCTTACTCTGGCCTAATAGCTAAGGTCTTAGACTCATACTATGGCCTACAGGTTAAGGTCTTAACTCTTACTCTGGCCTACTGGTTAAGGTCTTAACTCTTACTCTGGCCTACTGGTTAAGGTCTTAACTCTTACTCTAGCCTAAGAGCTAAGGTCTTAACTCTTACTCTGGCCTAATAGCTAAGGTCTTAGACTCTTACTCTGGCCTAATAGCTAAGGTCTTAGACTCGTACTCTGGCCTACTGGTTAAGGTCTTAACTCTTACTCTGGCCTAATAGCTAAGGTCTTAGACTTGTACTATGGCCTACAGGTTAAGGTCTTAACTCATACTATGGCCTACAGGTTAAGGTCCTAACTCTTACTCTGGTTTACTGGTTAAGGTCTTAACTCTTACTCTGGCCTAATAGATAAGGTCTTAACTCTTACTCTGGCCCAATAGCTAAGGTCTTACACTCTTACTCTGGCCTAATGGTTAAGGGCTTAACTCTTACTCTGGCCTAATGGTTAAGGTCTTAGACTCTTACTCTGGCCTACTGGTTAAGGGATTAACTCTTACTCTGGCCTAATGGCTAAGGTCTTAACTCTTCCTCTGGCCTACTGGTTAAGGTCTTAGACTCCTACTCTGGCCTAATAGCAAAGGTCTTAACTCTTACTCTGGCCTAATTGGTAAGGTCTTAGACTCTTACTCTGGCCTACTGGTTAAGGTTTTAACTCTTACTCTGGCCTACTGGTTAAGGGATTAACTCTTACTCTGGCCTAATGGCTAAGGTCTTAACTCTTGCTCTGGCCTACTGGTTAAGGTCTTAGACTCCTACTCTGGCCTAATAGCTAAGGTCTTAACTCTTACTCTAGCCTAATAGCTAAGGTCTTAGACTCATACTCTGGCCTAATGGTTAAGGTCTTAACTCTTACTCTGGCCTAATAGCTAAGGTCTTAGACTCGTACTCTGGCCTAATAGCTAAGGTCTTAGACTCATACTCTGGCCTACTGGTTAAGGTCTTAACTCTTACTCTGTCCTAATAGCTAAGGTCTTAGACTCGTACTATGGCCTACAGGTTAAGGTCTTAACTCTTACTCTGGCCTAATAGCTAAGGTCTTAGACTCGTACTCTGGCCTACTGGTTAAGGTCTTAACTCTTACTCTGGCCTAATAGCTAAGGTCTTAGACTCTTACTCTGGCCTAATGGTTAAGGTCTTAACTCTTACTCTGGCCTAATGGTTAAGGTCTTAACTCTTACTCTGGCCTAATGGTTAAGGTCTTAACTCTTACTCTGGCCTACTGGTAAAGGTCTTAGACTCTTACTCTGGCCTACAGGTTAAGGTCTTAACTCTTACTCTGGCCTACTGGTTAAGGTCTTAACTCTTACTCTGGCCTAATAGCTAAGGTCTTAACTCTTACTCTGGCCTAATAGCTAAGGTCTTAGACTCATACTATGGCCTACAGGTTAAGGTCTTAACTCTTACTCTGGCCTACTGGTTAAGGTCTTAACTCTTACTCTGGCCTACTGGTTAAGGTCTTAACTCTTACTCTAGCCTAAGAGCTAAGGTCTTAACTCTTACTCTGGCCTAATAGCTAAGGTCTTAGACTCTTACTCTGGCCTAATAGCTAAGGTCTTAGACTCGTACTCTGGCCTACTGGTTAAGGTCTTAACTCTTACTCTGGCCTAATAGCTAAGGTCTTAGACTTGTACTATGGCCTACAGGTTAAGGTCTTAACTCATACTATGGCCTACAGGTTAAGGTCCTAACTCTTACTCTGGTTTACTGGTTAAGGTCTTAACTCTTACTCTGGCCTAATAGATAAGGTCTTAACTCTTACTCTGGCCCAATAGCTAAGGTCTTACACTCTTACTCTGGCCTAATGGTTAAGGGCTTAACTCTTACTCTGGCCTAATGGTTAAGGTCTTAGACTCTTACTCTGGCCTACAGGTTAAGGTCTTAACTCTTACTCTGGCCTACTGGTTAAGGTCTTAGACTCTTACTCTGGCCTAATGGTTAAGGGCTTAACTCTTACTCTGGCCTACTGGTTAAGGTCTTAACTCTTACTCTAGCCTTATAGCTAAGGTCTTAACTCTTACTCTGGCCTAATAGCTAAGGTCTTAGACTCGCACTATGGCCTACAGGTTAAGGTCTTAACTCTTACTCTGGCCTAATAGCTAAGGTCTTAACTCTTATTCTGGCCTAATAGCTAAGGTCTTAGACTTGTACTCTGGCCTAATGGTTAAGGTCTTAGACTCGTACTCTGGCCTAATGGTTAAGGTCTTAACTCTTACTCTGGCCTACTGGTTAAGGTCTTAACTCTTACTCTGGCCTAATAGCTAAGATCTTAGACTCATACTTTGGCCTACTGGTTAAGGTATTAACTCTTACTCTGGCCTAATAGCTAAGGTCTTAACTCTTACTCTGGCCTACTGGTTAAGGTCTTAACTCTTACTCTGGCCTAATAGCTAAGGTCTTAACTCTTACTCTGGCCTAATAGCTAAGGTCTTAGACTCGTACTCTGGCCTACTGGTTAAGGTCTTAACTCTTACTCTGGCCTTCTGGTTAAGGTCTTAACTCTTACTCTGGCCTAATAGCTAAAGTCTTAGACTCATACTCTGGCCTAATGGTTAAGATCTTAGACTCTTACTCTGGCCTACTGGTTAAGGTCTTAACTCTTACTCTGGCCTACTGGTTAAGGTATTAACTCTTACTCTGGCCTACTGGTTAAGGTCTTAACTCTTGCTCTGGCCTACTGGTTAAGGTCTTAACTCTTACTCTGGCCTAATTGCTAAGGTCTTAATCTCTTACTCTGGCCTACTGGTTAAGGTCTTAACTCTTACTCTGGCCTACTGGTTAAGGGATTAACTCTTACTCTGGCCTAATGGCTAAGGTCTTAACTCTTACTCTGGCCTACTGGTTAAGGTCTTAGACTCCTACTCTGGCCTAATAGCTAAGGTCTTTACTCTTTCTCTGTCCTAATAGCTAAGGTCTTAACTCTTACTCTAGCCTAATAGCTAAGGTCTTAGACTCGTACTCTGGCCTAATGGTTAAGGTCTTAACTCTTACTCTGGCCTAATAGCTAAGGTCTTAGACTCGTACTCTGGCCTACTGGTTAAGGTCTTAACTCTTGCTCTGGCCTACTGGGTAAGATCTTAACTCTTACTCTGGCCTAATTGCTAAGGTCTTAGACTCGTACTCTGGCCTACTGGTTAAGGTCTTAACTCTTACTCTGGCCTAATAGCTAAGATCTTAACTCTTACTCTGGCCTAATAGCTAAGGTCTTAGACTCGTACTCTGGGCTACTGGTTAAGGTCTTAACTCTTACTCTGTCCTAATAGCTAAGGTCTTAGACTCGTACTATGGCCTACAGGTTAAGGTCTTAACTCTTACTCTGGCCTAATAGCTAAGGTCTTAGACTCGTACTCTGGCCTACTGGTTAAGGTCTTAACTCTTACTCTGGCCTAAGAGCTAAGGTCTTAGACTCGTACTCTGGCCTAATGGTTAAGGTCTTAGACTCTTACCCTGGCCTACTGTTTAAGGTCTTAACTCTTACTCTGGCTTACTGGTTAAGGTATTAACTCTTACTCTGGCCTAATGGTTAAGGTCTTAACTCTTACTCTGGCCTAATAGCTAAGGTCTGAACTCTTACTCTGGCCTACTTGTTAAGGTCTTAACTCTTACTTTTGCCTAGAGGTTAAGGTCTTAACTCTTACTCTGGCCTAATGGTTAAGGTCTTAACTCTTACTCTGGCTTAATAGCTAAGGTCTTAACTCTTACTCTGGCCTAATAGCTAAGGTCTTAACATTTACTCTGGCCTAATAGCTAAGGTCTTAGACTCGTACTCTGGCCTACTGGATAAGGTCTTAACTCTTACTCTGGCCTACTGGTTAAGGTCCTAACTCTTACTCTGGCCTAATAGCTAAGGTCTTAGACTCATACTCTGGCCTAATGGTTAAGGTCTTAGACTCTTACTCTGGCCTACTGGTTAAGGTCTTAACTCTTACTCTGGCCGACTGGTTAAGGTCTTAACTCTTACTCTGGCCTACTGGTTAAGGTCTTAACTCTTGCTCTGGCCTACTGGGTAAGGGCTTAACTCTTACTCTGGCCTAATTGCTAAGGTCTTAGACTCTTACTCTTTCCTACTGGTTAAGGTCTTAACTCTTACTCTGGCCTACTGGTTAAGGGATTAACTCTTACTCTGGCCTAATGGCTAAGGTCTTAACTCTTCCTCTGGCCTACTGGTTAAGGTCTTAGACTCCTACTCTGGCCTAATAGCTAAGGTCCTAACTCTTACTCTGGCCTAATTGCTAAGGTCTTAGACTCTTACTCTGGCCTACTGGTTAAGGTCTTAACTCTTACTCTGGCCTACTGGTTAAGGGATTAACTCTTACTCTGGCCTAATGGCTAAGGTCTTAACTCTTCCTCTGGCCTACTGGTTAAGGTCTTAGACTCCTACTCTGGCCTAATAGCAAAGGTCTTAACTCTTACTCTGGCCTAATTGCTAAGGTCTTAGACTCTTACTCTGGCCTACTGGTTAAGGTCTTAACTCTTACTCTGGCCTACTGGTTAAGGGATTAACTCTTACTCTGGCCTAATGGCTAAGGTCTTAACTCTTGCTCTGGCCTACTGGTTAAGGTCTTAGACTCCTACTCTGGCCTAATAGCTAAGGTCTTAACTCTTACTCTAGCCTAATAGCTAAGGTCTTAGACTCGTACTCTGGCCTACTTGTTAAGGTCTTAACTCTTGCTCTGGCCTACTGGGTAAGATCTTAACTCTTACTCTGGCCTAATTGCTAAGGTCTTAGACTCGTACTCTGGCCTACTGGTTGAGGTCTTAACTCTTACTCTGGCCTACTAGCTAAGATCTTAACTCTTACTCTGGCCTAACAGCTAAGGTCTTAGACTCGTACTCTGGCCTACTGGTTAAGGTCTTAACTCTTACTCTGTCCTAATAGCTAAGGTCTTAGACTCGTACTATGGTTTACAGGTTAAGGTCTTAACTCTTACTCTGGCCTAATAGCTAAGGTCTTAGACTCGTACTCTGGCCTACTGGTTAAGGTCTTAACTCTTACTCTGGCCTAAGAGCTAAGGTCTTAGACTCGTACTCTGGCCTAATGGTTAAGGTCTTAGACTCTTACCCTGGCCTACTGGTTAAGGTCTTAACTCTTACTCTGGCTTACTGGTTAAGGTCTTAACTCTTACTCTGGCTTAATGGTTAAGGTCTTCACTCTTACTCTGGCCTAATAGCTAAAGTCTGAACTCTTACTCTGGCCTACTTGTTAAGGTCTTAACTCTTACTTTGGCCTACAGGTTAAGGTCTTAACTCTTACTCTGGCCTAATGGTTAATGTCTTAACTCTTACTCTGGCTTAATAGCTAAGGTCTTAACTCTTACTCTGGCCTAATAGCTAAGGTCTTAACTTTTACTCTGGCCTAATAGCTAAGGTCTTAGACTCGTACTCTGGCCTACTGGTTAAGGTCTTAACTCTTACTCTGGCCTACTGGTTAAGGTCTTAACTCTTACTCTGGCCTAATAGCTAAGGTCTTAGACTCATACTCTGGCCTAATGGTTAAGGTCTTAGACTCTTACTCTGGCCTACTGGTTAAGGTCTTAACTCTTACTCTGGCCTACTGGTTAAGGTCTTAACTCTTACTCTGGCCTACTGGTTAAGGTCTTAACTCTTGCTCTGGCCTACTGGGTAAGGGCTTAACACTTACTCTGGCCTAATTGCTAAGGTCTTAGACTCTTACTCTGGCCTACTGGTTAAGGTCTTAGACTCCTACTCTGGCCTAATAGCTAAGGTCTTAACTCTTACTCTATCCTAATAGCTAAGGTCTTAGACTCGTACTCTGGCCTAATGGTTAAGGTCTTAACTCTTACTCTGGCCTAATAGCTAAGGTCTTAGACTCGTACTCTGGCCTACTTGTTAAGGTCTTAACTCTTGCTCTGGCCTACTGGGTAAGATCTTAACTCTTACTCTGGCCTAATTGCTAAGGTCTTAGACTCGTACTCTGGCCTACTGGTTAAGGTCTTAACTCTTACTCTGGCCTAATAGCTAAGATCTTAACTCTTACTCTGGCCTAACAGCTAAGGTCTTAGACTCGTACTCTGGCCTACTGGTTAAGGTCTTAACTCTTACTCTGTCCTAATAGCTAAGGTCTTAGACTCGTACTCTGGCCTACTGGTTAAGGTCTTAACTCTTACTCTGGCCTAAGAGCTAAGGTCTTAGACTCGTACTCTGGCCTAATGGTTAAGGTCTTAGACTCTTACCCTGACCTACTGGTTAAGGTCTTAACTCTTACTCTGGCTTACTGGTTAAGGTCTTAACTCTTACTCTGGCCTAATGGTTAAGGTCTTAACTCTTACTCTGGCCTAATAGCTAAGGTCTGAACTCTTACTCTGGCCTACTTGTTAAGGTCTTAACTCTTACTTTGGCCTACAGGTTAAGGTCTTAACTCTTACTCTGGCCTAATGGTTAAGGTCTTAACTCTTACTCTGGCTTAATAGCTAAGGTCTTAACTCTTACTCTGGCCTAATAGCTAAGGTCTTAACTTTTACTCTGGCTTAATAGCTAAGGTCTTAGACTTGTACTTTGGCCTACTGGTTAAGGTCTTAACTCTTACTCTGGCCTACTGGTTAAGGTCTTAACTCTTACTCTGGCCTAATAGCTAAGGTCTTAGACTCATACTCTGGCCTAATGGTTAAGGTCTTAGACTCTTACTCTGGCCTACTGGTTAAGGTCTTAACTCTTACTCTGGGCTACTGGTTAAGGTCTTAACTCTTACTCTGGCCTACTGGTTAAGGTCTTAACTCTTGCTCTGGCCTACTGGGTAAGGGCTTAACTCTTACTCTGGCCTAATTGCTAAGGTCTTAGACTCTTACTCTGGCCTACTGGTTAAGGTCTTAACTCTTACTCTGGCCTACTGGTTAAGGGATTAACTCTTACTCTGGCCTAATGGCTAAGGTCTTAACTCTTCCTCTGGCCTACTGGTTAAGGTCTTAGACTCCTACTCTGGCCTAATAGCTAAGGTCTTAACTCTTACACTGGCCTAATTGCTGAGGTCTTAGACTCTTACTCTGGCCTACTGGTTAAGGTCTTAACTCTTACTCTGGCCTACTGGTTAAGGGATTAACTCTTACTCTGGCCTAATGGCTAAGGTCTTAACTCTTGCTCTGGCCTACTGGTTAAGGTCTTAGACTCCTACTCTGGCCTAATAGCTAAGGTCTTAACTCTTACTCTAGCCTAATAGCTAAGGTCTTAGACTCGTACTCTTGCCTAATGGTTAAGGTCTTAACTCTTACTCTGGCCTAATAGCTAAGGTCTTAGACTCGTACTTTGGCCTACTGGTTAAGGTCTTAACTCTTGCTCTGTTCTACTGGGTAAGATCTTAACTCTTACTCTGGCCTAATTGCTAAGGTCTTAGACTCGTACTATGGCCTACAGGTTAAGGTCTTAACTCTTACTCTGGCCTAATAGCTAAGGTCTTAGACTCATACTCCGGCCTACTGGTTAAGCTCTTAACTCTTACTCTGGCCTAATAGCTAAGGTCTTAGACTTGTACTCTGGCCTAATGGTTAAGGTCTTAGACTCTTACCCTGGCCTACTGGTTAGGGTCTTAACTCTTACTCTGGCTTACTGGTTAAGGTCTTAACTCTTACTCTGGCCTAATGGTTAAGGTTTTAACTCTTACTCTGGCCTAATAGCTAAGGTCTTAACTTTTACTCTGGCCTAATAGCTAAGGTCTTAGACTCGTACTCTGGCCTACTGGATAAGGTCTTAACTCTTACTCTGGCCGACTGGTTAAGGTCTTAACTCTTACTCTGGCCTACTGGTTAAGGTCTTAACTCTTGCTCTGGCCTACTGGGTAAGGGCTTAACTTTTACTCTGGCCTTATTGCTAAGGTCTTAGACTCTTACTCTGGCCTACTGGTTAAGGTCTTAACTCTTACTCTGGCCTACTGGTTAAGGGATTAACTCTTACTCTGGCCTAATGGCTAAGGTCTTAACTCTTACTCTGGCCTACTGGTTAAGGTCTTAGACTCCTACTCTGGCCTAATAGCTAAGGTCCTAACTCTTACTCTGGCCTAATTGCTAAGGTCTTAGACTCTTACTCTGGCCTACTGGTTAAGGTCTTAACTCTTACTCTGGCCTACTGGTTAAGGGATTAACTCTTACTCTGGCCTAATGGCTAAGGTCTTAACTCTTACTCTGGCCTACTGGTTAAGGTCTTAGACTCCTACTCTGGCCTAATAGCTAAGGTCCTAACTCTTACTCTGGCCTAATTGCTAAGGTCTTAGACTCTTACTCTGGCCTACTGGTTAAGGTCTTAACTCTTATTCTGGCCTACTGGTTAAGGGATTAACTCTTACTCTGGCCTAATGGCTAAGGTCTTAACTCTTGCTCTGGCCTACTGGTTAAGGTCTTAGACTCCTACTCTGGCCTAATAGCTAAGGTCTTAACTCTTACTTTAGCCTAATAGCTAAGGTCTTAGACTCGTACTCTGGCCTAATGGTTAAGGTCTTAACTCTTACTCTGGCCTAATAGCTAAGGTCTTAGACTCGTACTCTGGCCTACTTGTTAAGGTCTTAACTCTTGCTCTGGCCTACTGGGTAAGATCTTAACTCTTACTCTGGCCTAATTGCTAAGGTCTTAGACTCGTACTCTGGCCTACTGGTTAAGGTCTTAACTCTTACTCTGGCCTAATAGCTAAGATCTTAACTCTTACTCTGGCCTAACAGCTAAGGTCTTAGACTCGTACTCTGGCCTACTGGTTAAGGTCTTAACTCTTACTCTGTCCTAATAGCTAAGGTCTTAGACTCGTACTATGGTTTACAGGTTAAGGTCTTAACTCTTACTCTGGCCTAATAGCTAAGGTCTTAGACTCGTACTCTGGCCTACTGGTTAAGGTCTTAACTCTTACTCTGGCCTAAGAGCTAAGGTCTTAGACTCCTCCCCTGGCCTACTGGTTAAGGTCTTAACTCTTACTCTGGCTTACTGGTTAAGGTCTTAACTCTTACTCTGGCCTAATGGTTAAGGTCTTCACTCTTACTCTGGCCTAGTAGCTAAGGTCTGAACTCTTTCTCTGGCCTACATGTTAAGGTCTTAACTCTTACTTTGGCCTACAGGTTAAGGTCTTAACTCTTACTCTGGCCTAATGGTTAATGTCTTAACTCTTACTCTGGCTTAATAGCTAAGGTCTTAACTCTTACTCTGGCCTAATAGCTAAGGTCTTAGACTCGTACTCTGGCCTACTGGTTAAGGTCTTAACTCTTACTCTGGCCTACTGGTTAAGGTCTTAACTCTTACTCTGGCCTAATAGCTAAGGTCTTAGACTCATACTCTGGCCTAATGGTTAATGTCTTAGACTCTTACTCTGGCCTACTGGTTAAGGTCTTAACTCTTACTCTGGCCTACTGGTTAAGGTCTTAACTCTTACTCAGGCCTAATGTTTAAGGTCTTAACTCTTACTCTGGCCTAATAGCTAAGGTCTGAACTCTTACTCTGGCCTACTTGTTAAGGTCTTAACTCTTACTTTTGCCTAGAGGTTCAGGTCTTAACTCTTACTCTGGCCTAATGGTTAAGGTCTTAACTCTTACTCTGGCTTAATAGCTAAGGTCTTAACTCTTACTCTGGCGTAATAGCTAAGGTCTTAACTTTTACTCTGGCCTAATAGCTAAGGTCTTAGACTCGTACTCTGGCCTACTGGATAAGGTCTTAACTCTTACTCTGGCCTACTGGTTAAGGTCTTAACTCTTACTCTGGCCTAATAGCTAAGGTCTTAGACTCATACTCTGGCCTAATGGTTAAGGTCTTAGACTCTTACTCTGGCCTACTGGTTAAGGTCTTAACTCTTACTCTGGCCGACTGGTTAAGGTCTTAACTCTTACTCTGGCCTACTGGTTAAGGTCTTAACTCTTGCTCTGGCCTACTGGTTAAGGTCTTAACTCTTACTCTGGCCTACTGGTTAAGGGATTAACTCTTACTCTGGCCTAATGGCTAAGGTGTTAACTCTTCCTCTGGCCTACTGGTTAAGGTCTTAGACTCCTACTCTGGCCTAATAGCTAAGTTCCTAACTCTTACTCTGGCCTAATTGCTAAGGTCTTAGACTCTTACTCTGGCCTACTGGTTAAGGTCTTAACTCTTACTCTGGCCTACTGGTTAAGGGATTAACTCTTACTCTGGCCTAATGGCTAAGGTCTTAACTCTTCCTCTGGCCTACTGGTTAAGGTCTTAGACTCCTACTCTGGCCTAATAGCAAAGGTCTTAACTCTTACTCTGGCCTAATTGGTAAGGTCTTAGACTCTTACTCTGGCCTACTGGTTAAGGTTTTAACTCTTACTCTGGCCTACTGGTTAAGGGATTAACTCTTACTCTGGCCTAATGGCTAAGGTCTTAACTCTTGCTCTGGCCTACTGGTTAAGGTCTTAGACTCCTACTCTGGCCTAATAGCTAAGGTCTTAACTCTTACTCTAGCCTAATAGCTAAGGTCTTAGACTCATACTCTGGCCTAATGGTTAAGGTCTTAACTCTTACTCTGGCCTAATAGCTAAGGTCTTAGACTCGTACTCTGGCCTAATAGCTAAGGTCTTAGACTCATACTCTGGCCTACTGGTTAAGGTCTTAACTCTTACTCTGTCCTAATAGCTAAGGTCTTAGACTCGTACTATGGCCTACAGGTTAAGGTCTTAACTCTTACTCTGGCCTAATAGCTAAGGTCTTAGACTCGTACTCTGGCCTACTGGTTAAGGTCTTAACTCTTACTCTGGCCTAATAGCTAAGGTCTTAGACTCTTACTCTGGCCTAATGGTTAAGGTCTTAACTCTTACTCTGGCCTAATGGTTAAGGTCTTAACTCTTACTCTGGCCTAATGGTTAAGGTCTTAACTCTTACTCTGGCCTACTGGTAAAGGTCTTAGACTCTTACTCTGGCCTACAGGTTAAGGTCTTAACTCTTACTCTGGCCTACTGGTTAAGGTCTTAACTCTTACTCTGGCCTAATAGCTAAGGTCTTAACTCTTACTCTGGCCTAATAGCTAAGGTCTTAGACTCATACTATGGCCTACAGGTTAAGGTCTTAACTCTTACTCTGGCCTACTGGTTAAGGTCTTAACTCTTACTCTGGCCTACTGGTTAAGGTCTTAACTCTTACTCTAGCCTAAGAGCTAAGGTCTTAACTCTTACTCTGGCCTAATAGCTAAGGTCTTAGACTCTTACTCTGGCCTAATAGCTAAGGTCTTAGACTCGTACTCTGGCCTACTGGTTAAGGTCTTAACTCTTACTCTGGCCTAATAGCTAAGGTCTTAGACTTGTACTATGGCCTACAGGTTAAGGTCTTAACTCATACTATGGCCTACAGGTTAAGGTCCTAACTCTTACTCTGGTTTACTGGTTAAGGTCTTAACTCTTACTCTGGCCTAATAGATAAGGTCTTAACTCTTACTCTGGCCCAATAGCTAAGGTCTTACACTCTTACTCTGGCCTAATGGTTAAGGGCTTAACTCTTACTCTGTCCTAATAGCTAAGGTCTTAGACTCGTACTCTGGCCTACTGGTTAAGGTCTTAACTCTTACTCTGGCCTAAGAGCTAAGGTCTTAGACTCGTACTCTGGCCTAATGGTTAAGGTCTTAGACTCTTACCCTGACCTACTGGTTAAGGTCTTAACTCTTACTCTGGCTTACTGGTTAAGGTCTTAACTCTTACTCTGGCCTAATAGCTAAGGTCTGAACTCTTACTCTGGCCTACTTGTTAAGGTCTTAACTCTTACTTTGGCCTACAGGTTAAGGTCTTAACTCTTACTCTGGCCTAATGGTTAAGGTCTTAACTCTTACTCTGGCTTAATAGCTAAGGTCTTAACTCTTACTCTGGCCTAATAGCTAAGGTCTTAACTTTTACTCTGGCTTAATAGCTAAGGTCTTAGACTTGTACTTTGGCCTACTGGTTAAGGTCTTAACTCTTACTCTGGCCTACTGGTTAAGGTCTTAACTCTTACTCTGGCCTAATAGCTAAGGTCTTAGACTCATACTCTGGCCTAATGGTTAAGGTCTTAGACTCTTACTCTGGCCTACTGGTTAAGGTCTTAACTCTTACTCTGGGCTACTGGTTAAGGTCTTAACTCTTACTCTGGCCTACTGGTTAAGGTCTTAACTCTTGCTCTGGCCTACTGGGTAAGGGCTTAACTCTTACTCTGGCCTAATTGCTAAGGTCTTAGACTCTTACTCTGGCCTACTGGTTAAGGTCTTAACTCTTACTCTGGCCTACTGGTTAAGGGATTAACTCTTACTCTGGCCTAATGGCTAAGGTCTTAACTCTTCCTCTGGCCTACTGGTTAAGGTCTTAGACTCCTACTCTGGCCTAATAGCTAAGGTCTTAACTCTTACACTGGCCTAATTGCTGAGGTCTTAGACTCTTACTCTGGCCTACTGGTTAAGGTCTTAACTCTTACTCTGGCCTACTGGTTAAGGGATTAACTCTTACTCTGGCCTAATGGCTAAGGTCTTAACTCTTGCTCTGGCCTACTGGTTAAGGTCTTAGACTCCTACTCTGGCCTAATAGCTAAGGTCTTAACTCTTACTCTAGCCTAATAGCTAAGGTCTTAGACTCGTACTCTTGCCTAATGGTTAAGGTCTTAACTCTTACTCTGGCCTAATAGCTAAGGTCTTAGACTCGTACTTTGGCCTACTGGTTAAGGTCTTAACTCTTGCTCTGTTCTACTGGGTAAGATCTTAACTCTTACTCTGGCCTAATTGCTAAGGTCTTAGACTCGTACTATGGCCTACAGGTTAAGGTCTTAACTCTTACTCTGGCCTAATAGCTAAGGTCTTAGACTCATACTCCGGCCTACTGGTTAAGCTCTTAACTCTTACTCTGGCCTAATAGCTAAGGTCTTAGACTTGTACTCTGGCCTAATGGTTAAGGTCTTAGACTCTTACCCTGGCCTACTGGTTAGGGTCTTAACTCTTACTCTGGCTTACTGGTTAAGGTCTTAACTCTTACTCTGGCCTAATGGTTAAGGTTTTAACTCTTACTCTGGCCTAATAGCTAAGGTCTTAACTTTTACTCTGGCCTAATAGCTAAGGTCTTAGACTCGTACTCTGGCCTACTGGATAAGGTCTTAACTCTTACTCTGGCCGACTGGTTAAGGTCTTAACTCTTACTCTGGCCTACTGGTTAAGGTCTTAACTCTTGCTCTGGCCTACTGGGTAAGGGCTCAACTTTTACTCTGGCCTTATTGCTAAGGTCTTAGACTCTTACTCTGGCCTACTGGTTAAGGTCTTAACTCTTACTCTGGCCTACTGGTTAAGGGATTAACTCTTACTCTGGCCTAATGGCTAAGGTCTTAACTCTTACTCTGGCCTACTGGTTAAGGTCTTAGACTCCTACTCTGGCCTAATAGCTAAGGTCCTAACTCTTACTCTGGCCTAATTGCTAAGGTCTTAGACTCTTACTCTGGCCTACTGGTTAAGGTCTTAACTCTTATTCTGGCCTACTGGTTAAGGGATTAACTCTTACTCTGGCCTAATGGCTAAGGTCTTAACTCTTCCTCTGGCCTACTGGTTAAGGTCTTAGACTTCTACTCTGGCCTAATAGCAAAGGTCTTAACTCTTACTCTGGCCTAATTGCTAAGGTCTTAGACTCTTACTCTGGCCTACTGGTTAAGGTCTTAACTCTTACTCTGGCCTACTGGTTAAGGGATTAACTCTTACTCTGGCCTAATGGCTAAGGTCTTAACTCTTGCTCTGGCCTACTGGTTAAGGTCTTAGACTCCTACTCTGGCCTAATAGCTAAGGTCTTAACTCTTACTCTAGCCTAATAGCTAAGGTCTTAGACTCGTACTCTGGCCTAATGGTTAAGGTCTTAACTCTTACTCTGGCCTAATAGCTAAGGTCTTAGACTCGTACTCTGGCCTACTTGTTAAGGTCTTAACTCTTGCTCTGGCCTACTGGGTAAGATCTTAACTCTTACTCTGGCCTAATTGCTAAGGTCTTAGACTCGTACTCTGGCCTACTGGTTAAGGTCTTAACTCTTACTCTGGCCTAATAGCTAAGATCTTAACTCTTACTCTGGCCTAACAGCTAAGGTCTTAGACTCGTACTCTGGCCTACTGGTTAAGGTCTTAACTCTTACTCTGTCCTAATAGCTAAGGTCTTAGACTCGTACTATGGTTTACAGGTTAAGGTCTTAACTCTTACTCTGGCCTAATAGCTAAGGTCTTAGACTCGTACTCTGGCCTACTGGTTAAGGTCTTAACTCTTACTCTGGCCTAAGAGCTAAGGTCTTAGACTCCTACCCTGGCCTACTGGTTAAGGTCTTAACTCTTACTCTGGCTTACTGGTTAAGGTCTTAACTCTTACTCTGGCCTAATGGTTAAGGTCTTCACTCTTACTCTGGCCTAGTAGCTAAGGTCTGAACTCTTTCTCTGGCCTACATGTTAAGGTCTTAACTCTTACTTTGGCCTACAGGTTAAGGTCTTAACTCTTACTCTGGCCTAATGGTTAATGTCTTAACTCTTACTCTGGCTTAATAGCTAAGGTCTTAACTCTTACTCTGGCCTAATAGCTAAGGTCTTAGACTCGTACTCTGGCCTACTGGTTAAGGTCTTAACTCTTACTCTGGCCTACTGGTTAAGGTCTTAACTCTTACTCTGGCCTAATAGCTAAGGTCTTAGACTCATACTCTGGCCTAATGGTTAATGTCTTAGACTCTTACTCTGGCCTACTGGTTAAGGTCTTAACTCTTACTCTGGCCTACTGGTTAAGGTCTTAACTCTTACTCTGGCCTAATGTTTAAGGTCTTAACTCTTACTCTGGCCTAATAGCTAAGGTCTGAACTCTTACTCTGGCCTACTTGTTACGGTCTTAACTCTTACTTTTGCCTAGAGGTTCAGGTCTTAACTCTTACTCTGGCCTAATGGTTAAGGTCTTAACTCTTACTCTGGCTTAATAGCTAAGGTCTTAACTCTTACTCTGGCGTAATAGCTAAGGTCTTAACTTTTACTCTGGCCTAATAGCTAAGGTCTTAGACTCGTACTCTGGCCTACTGGATAAGGTCTTAACTCTTACTCTGGCGTACTGGTTAAGGTCTTAACTCTTACTCTGGCCTAATAGCTAAGGTCTTAGACTCATACTCTGGCCTAATGGTTAAGGTCTTAGACTCTTACTCTGGCCTACTGGTTAAGGTCTTAACTCTTACTCTGGCCGACTGGTTAAGGTCTTAACTCTTACTCTGGCCTACTGGTTAAGGTCTTAACTCTTGCTCTGGCCTACTGGTTAAGGTCTTAACTCTTACTCTGGCCTACTGGTTAAGGGATTAACTCTTACTCTGGCCTAATGGCTAAGGTCTTAACTCTTCCTCTGGCCTACTGGTTAAGGTCTTAGACTCCTACTCTGGCCTAATAGCTAAGTTCCTAACTCTTACTCTGGCCTAATTGCTAAGGTCTTAGACTCTTACTCTGGCCTACTGGTTAAGGTCTTAACTCTTACTCTGGCCTACTGGTTAAGGGATTAACTCTTACTCTGGCCTAATGGCTAAGGTCTTAACTCTTCCTCTGGCCTACTGGTTAAGGTCTTAGACTCCTACTCTGGCCTAATAGCAAAGGTCTTAACTCTTACTCTGGCCTAATTGGTAAGGTCTTAGACTCTTACTCTGGCCTACTGGTTAAGGTTTTAACTCTTACTCTGGCCTACTGGTTAAGGGATTAACTCTTACTCTGGCCTAATGGCTAAGGTCTTAACTCTTGCTCTGGCCTACTGGTTAAGGTCTTAGACTCCTACTCTGGCCTAATAGCTAAGGTCTTAACTCTTACTCTAGCCTAATAGCTAAGTTCTTAGACTCATACTCTGGCCTAATGGTTAAGGTCTTAACTCTTACTCTGGCCTAATAGCTAAGGTCTTAGACTCGTACTCTGGCCTAATAGCTAAGGTCTTAGACTCATACTCTGGCCTACTGGTTAAGGTCTTAACTCTTACTCTGTCCTAATAGCTAAGGTCTTAGACTCGTACTATGGCCTACAGGTTAAGGTCTTAACTCTTACTCTGGCCTAATAGCTAAGGTCTTAGACTCGTACTCTGGCCTACTGGTTAAGGTCTTAACTCTTACTCTGGCCTAATAGCTAAGGTCTTAGACTCTTACTCTGGCCTAATGGTTAAGGTCTTAACTCTTACTCTGGCCTAATGGTTAAGGTCTTAACTCTTACTCTGGCCTAATGGTTAAGGTCTTAACTCTTACTCTGGCCTACTGGTAAAGGTCTTAGACTCTTACTCTGGCCTACAGGTTAAGGTCTTAACTCTTACTCTGGCCTACTGGTTAAGGTCTTAACTCTTACTCTGGCCTAATAGCTAAGGTCTTAACTCTTACTCTGGCCTAATAGCTAAGGTCTTAGACTCATACTATGGCCTACAGGTTAAGGTCTTAACTCTTACTCTGGCCTACTGGTTAAGGTCTTAACTCTTACTCTGGCCTACTGGTTAAGGTCTTAACTCTTACTCTAGCCTAAGAGCTAAGGTCTTAACTCTTACTCTGGCCTAATAGCTAAGGTCTTAGACTCTTACTCTGGCCTAATAGCTAAGGTCTTAGACTCGTACTCTGGCATACTGGTTAAGGTCTTAACTCTTACTCTGGCCTAATAGCTAAGGTCTTAGACTTGTACTATGGCCTACAGGTTAAGGTCTTAACTCATACTATGGCCTACAGGTTAAGGTCCTAACTCTTACTCTGGTTTACTGGTTAAGGTCTTCACTCTTACTCTGGCCTAATAGATAAGGTCTTAACTCTTACTCTGGCCCAATAGCTAAGGTCTTACACTCTTACTCTGGCCTAATGGTTAAGGGCTTAACTCTTACTCTGGCCTAATGGTTAAGGTCTTAGACTCTTACTCTGGCCTACAGGTTAAGGTCTTAACTCTTACTCTGGCCTACTGGTTAAGGTCTTAGACTCTTACTCTGGCCTAATGGTTAAGGGCTTAACTCTTACTCTGGCCTACTGGTTAAGGTCTTAACTCTTACTCTAGCCTAATAGCTAAGGTCTTAACTCTTACTCTGGCCTAATAGCTAAGGTCTTAGACTCGCACTATGGCCTACAGGTTAAGGTCTTAACTCTTACTCTGGCCTAATAGCTAAGGTCTTAACTCTTATTCTGGCCTAATAGCTAAGGTCTTAGACTTGTACTCTGGCCTAATGGTTAAGGTCTTAGACTCGTACTCTGGCCTAATGGTTAAGGTCTTAACTCTTACTCTGGCCTACTGGTTAAGGTCTTAACTCTTACTCTGGCCTAATAGCTAAGATCTTAGACTCATACTTTGGCCTACTGGTTAAGGTATTAACTCTTACTCTGGCCTAATAGCTAAGGTCTTAACTCTTACTCTGGCCTACTGGTTAAGGTCTTAACTCTTACTCTGGCCTAATAGCTAAGGTCTTAACTCTTACTCTGGCCTAATAGCTAAGGTCTTAGACTCGTACTCTGGCCTACTGGTTAAGGTCTTAACTCTTACTCTGGCCTTCTGGTTAAGGTTTTAACTCTTACTCTGGCCTAATAGCTAAAGTCTTAGACTCATACTCTGGCCTAATGGTTAAGATCTTAGACTCTTACTCTGGCCTACTGGTTAAGGTCTTAACTCTTACTCTGGCCTACTGGTTAAGGTCTTAACTCTTACTCTGGCCTACTGGTTAAGGTCTTAACTCTTGCTCTGGCCTACTGGTTAAGGTCTTAACTCTTACTCTGGCCTAATTGCTAAGGTCTTAATCTCTTACTCTGGCCTACTGGTTAAGGTCTTAACTCTTACTCTGGCCTACTGGTTAAGGGATTAACTCTTACTCTGGCCTAATGGCTAAGGTCTTAACTCTTCCTCTGGCCTACTGGTTAAGGTCTTAGACTTCTACTCTGGCCTAATAGCAAAGGTCTTAACTCTTACTCTGGCCTAATTGCTAAGGTCTTAGACTCTTACTCTGGCCTACTGGTTAAGGTCTTAACTCTTACTCTGGCCTACTGGTTAAGGGATTAACTCTTACTCTGGCCTAATGGCTAAGGTCTTAACTCTTGCTCTGGCCTACTGGTTAAGGTCTTAGACTCCTACTCTGGCCTAATAGCTAAGGTCTTAACTCTTACTCTAGCCTAATAGCTAAGGTCTTAGACTCGTACTCTGGCCTAATGGTTAAGGTCTTAACTCTTACTCTGGCCTAATAGCTAAGGTCTTAGACTCGTACTCTGGCCTACTTGTTAAGGTCTTAACTCTTGCTCTGGCCTACTGGGTAAGATCTTAACTCTTACTCTGGCCTAATTGCTAAGGTCTTAGACTCGTACTCTGGCCTACTGGTTAAGGTCTTAACTCTTACTCTGGCCTAATAGCTAAGATCTTAACTCTTACTCTGGCCTAACAGCTAAGGTCTTAGACTCGTACTCTGGCCTACTGGTTAAGGTCTTAACTCTTACTCTGTCCTAATAGCTAAGGTCTTAGACTCGTACTATGGTTTACAGGTTAAGGTCTTAACTCTTACTCTGGCCTAATAGCTAAGGTCTTAGACTCGTACTCTGGCCTACTGGTTAAGGTCTTAACTCTTACTCTGGCCTAAGAGCTAAGGTCTTAGACTCCTACCCTGGCCTACTGGTTAAGGTCTTAACTCTTACTCTGGCTTACTGGTTAAGGTCTTAACTCTTACTCTGGCCTAATGGTTAAGGTCTTCACTCTTACTCTGGCCTAGTAGCTAAGGTCTGAACTCTTTCTCTGGCCTACATGTTAAGGTCTTAACTCTTACTTTGGCCTACAGGTTAAGGTCTTAACTCTTACTCTGGCCTAATGGTTAATGTCTTAACTCTTACTCTGGCTTAATAGCTAAGGTCTTAACTCTTACTCTGGCCTAATAGCTAAGGTCTTAGACTCGTACTCTGGCCTACTGGTTAAGGTCTTAACTCTTACTCTGGCCTACTGGTTAAGGTCTTAACTCTTACTCTGGCCTAATAGCTAAGGTCTTAGACTCATACTCTGGCCTAATGGTTAATGTCTTAGACTCTTACTCTGGCCTACTGGTTAAGGTCTTAACTCTTACTCTGGCCTACTGGTTAAGGTCTTAACTCTTACTCTGGCCTAATGTTTAAGGTCTTAACTCTTACTCTGGCCTAATAGCTAAGGTCTGAACTCTTACTCTGGCCTACTTGTTACGGTCTTAACTCTTACTTTTGCCTAGAGGTTCAGGTCTTAACTCTTACTCTGGCCTAATGGTTAAGGTCTTAACTCTTACTCTGGCTTAATAGCTAAGGTCTTAACTCTTACTCTGGCGTAATAGCTAAGGTCTTAACTTTTACTCTGGCCTAATAGCTAAGGTCTTAGACTCGTACTCTGGCCTACTGGATAAGGTCTTAACTCTTACTCTGGCGTACTGGTTAAGGTCTTAACTCTTACTCTGGCCTAATAGCTAAGGTCTTAGACTCATACTCTGGCCTAATGGTTAAGGTCTTAGACTCTTACTCTGGCCTACTGGTTAAGGTCTTAACTCTTACTCTGGCCGACTGGTTAAGGTCTTAACTCTTACTCTGGCCTACTGGTTAAGGTCTTAACTCTTGCTCTGGCCTACTGGTTAAGGTCTTAACTCTTACTCTGGCCTACTGGTTAAGGGATTAACTCTTACTCTGGCCTAATGGCTAAGGTCTTAACTCTTCCTCTGGCCTACTGGTTAAGGTCTTAGACTCCTACTCTGGCCTAATAGCTAAGTTCCTAACTCTTACTCTGGCCTAATTGCTAAGGTCTTAGACTCTTACTCTGGCCTACTGGTTAAGGTCTTAACTCTTACTCTGGCCTACTGGTTAAGGGATTAACTCTTACTCTGGCCTAATGGCTAAGGTCTTAACTCTTCCTCTGGCCTACTGGTTAAGGTCTTAGACTCCTACTCTGGCCTAATAGCAAAGGTCTTAACTCTTACTCTGGCCTAATTGGTAAGGTCTTAGACTCTTACTCTGGCCTACTGGTTAAGGTTTTAACTCTTACTCTGGCCTACTGGTTAAGGGATTAACTCTTACTCTGGCCTAATGGCTAAGGTCTTAACTCTTGCTCTGGCCTACTGGTTAAGGTCTTAGACTCCTACTCTGGCCTAATAGCTAAGGTCTTAACTCTTACTCTAGCCTAATAGCTAAGTTCTTAGACTCATACTCTGGCCTAATGGTTAAGGTCTTAACTCTTACTCTGGCCTAATAGCTAAGGTCTTAGACTCGTACTCTGGCCTAATAGCTAAGGTCTTAGACTCATACTCTGGCCTACTGGTTAAGGTCTTAACTCTTACTCTGTCCTAATAGCTAAGGTCTTAGACTCGTACTATGGCCTACAGGTTAAGGTCTTAACTCTTACTCTGGCCTAATAGCTAAGGTCTTAGACTCGTACTCTGGCCTACTGGTTAAGGTCTTAACTCTTACTCTGGCCTAATAGCTAAGGTCTTAGACTCTTACTCTGGCCTAATGGTTAAGGTCTTAACTCTTACTCTGGCCTAATGGTTAAGGTCTTAACTCTTACTCTGGCCTAATGGTTAAGGTCTTAACTCTTACTCTGGCCTACTGGTAAAGGTCTTAGACTCTTACTCTGGCCTACAGGTTAAGGTCTTAACTCTTACTCTGGCCTACTGGTTAAGGTCTTAACTCTTACTCTGGCCTAATAGCTAAGGTCTTAACTCTTACTCTGGCCTAATAGCTAAGGTCTTAGACTCATACTATGGCCTACAGGTTAAGGTCTTAACTCTTACTCTGGCCTACTGGTTAAGGTCTTAACTCTTACTCTGGCCTACTGGTTAAGGTCATAACTCTTACTCTAGCCTAAGAGCTAAGGTCTTAACTCTTACTCTGGCCTAATGGCTAAGGTCTTAACTCTTCCTCTGGCCTACTGGTTAAGGTCTTAGACTCCTACTCTGGCCTAATAGCAAAGGTCTTAACTCTTACTCTGGCCTAATTGGTAAGGTCTTAGACTCTTACTCTGGCCTACTGGTTAAGGTTTTAACTCTTACTCTGGCCTACTGGTTAAGGGATTAACTCTTACTCTGGCCTAATGGCTAAGGTCTTAACTCTTGCTCTGGCCTACTGGTTAAGGTCTTAGACTCCTACTCTGGCCTAATAGCTAAGGTCTTAACTCTTACTCTAGCCTAATAGCTAAGTTCTTAGACTCATACTCTGGCCTAATGGTTAAGGTCTTAACTCTTACTCTGGCCTAATAGCTAAGGTCTTAGACTCGTACTCTGGCCTAATAGCTAAGGTCTTAGACTCATACTCTGGCCTACTGGTTAAGGTCTTAACTCTTACTCTGTCCTAATAGCTAAGGTCTTAGACTCGTACTATGGCCTACAGGTTAAGGTCTTAACTCTTACTCTGGCCTAATAGCTAAGGTCTTAGACTCGTACTCTGGCCTACTGGTTAAGGTCTTAACTCTTACTCTGGCCTAATAGCTAAGGTCTTAGACTCTTACTCTGGCCTAATGGTTAAGGTCTTAACTCTTACTCTGGCCTAATGGTTAAGGTCTTAACTCTTACTCTGGCCTAATGGTTAAGGTCTTAACTCTTACTCTGGCCTACTGGTAAAGGTCTTAGACTCTTACTCTGGCCTACAGGTTAAGGTCTTAACTCTTACTCTGGCCTACTGGTTAAGGTCTTAACTCTTACTCTGGCCTAATAGCTAAGGTCTTAACTCTTACTCTGGCCTAATAGCTAAGGTCTTAGACTCATACTATGGCCTACAGGTTAAGGTCTTAACTCTTACTCTGGCCTACTGGTTAAGGTCTTAACTCTTACTCTGGCCTACTGGTTAAGGTCTTAACTCTTACTCTAGCCTAAGAGCTAAGGTCTTAACTCTTACTCTGGCCTAATAGCTAAGGTCTTAGACTCTTACTCTGGCCTAATAGCTAAGGTCTTAGACTCGTACTCTGGCCTACTGGTTAAGGTCTTAACTCTTACTCTGGCCTAATAGCTAAGGTCTTAGACTTGTACTATGGCCTACAGGTTAAGGTCTTAACTCATACTATGGCCTACAGGTTAAGGTCCTAACTCTTACTCTGGTTTACTGGTTAAGGTCTTAACTCTTACTCTGGCCTAATAGATAAGGTCTTAACTCTTACTCTGGCCCAATAGCTAAGGTCTTACACTCTTACTCTGGCCTAATGGTTAAGGGCTTAACTCTTACTCTGGCCTAATGGTTAAGGTCTTAGACTCTTACTCTGGCCTACAGGTTAAGGTCTTAACTCTTACTCTGGCCTACTGGTTAAGGTCTTAGACTCTTACTCTGGCCTAATGGTTAAGGGCTTAACTCTTACTCTGGCCTACTGGTTAAGGTCTTAACTCTTACTCTAGCCTAATAGCTAAGGTCTTAACTCTTACTCTGGCCTAATAGCTAAGGTCTTAGACTCGCACTATGGCCTACAGGTTAAGGTCTTAACTCTTACTCTGGCCTAATAGCTAAGGTCTTAACTCTTATTCTGGCCTAATAGCTAAGGTCTTAGACTTGTACTCTGGCCTAATGGTTAAGGTCTTAGACTCGTACTCTGGCCTAATGGTTAAGGTCTTAACTCTTACTCTGGCCTACTGGTTAAGGTCTTAACTCTTACTCTGGCCTAATAGCTAAGATCTTAGACTCATACTTTGGCCTACTGGTTAAGGTATTAACTCTTACTCTGGCCTAATAGCTAAGGTCTTAACTCTTACTCTGGCCTACTGGTTAAGGTCTTAACTCTTACTCTGGCCTAATAGCTAAGGTCTTAACTCTTACTCTGGCCTAATAGCTAAGGTCTTAGACTCGTACTCTGGCCTACTGGTTAAGGTCTTAACTCTTACTCTGGCCTTCTGGTTAAGGTTTTAACTCTTACTCTGGCCTAATAGCTAAAGTCTTAGACTCATACTCTGGCCTAATGGTTAAGATCTTAGACTCTTACTCTGGCCTACTGGTTAAGGTCTTAACTCTTACTCTGGCCTACTGGTTAAGGTCTTAACTCTTACTCTGGCCTACTGGTTAAGGTCTTAACTCTTGCTCTGGCCTACTGGTTAAGGTCTTAACTCTTACTCTGGCCTAATTGCTAAGGTCTTAATCTCTTACTCTGGCCTACTGGTTAAGGTCTTAACTCTTACTCTGGCCTACTGGTTAAGGGATTAACTCTTACTCTGGCCTAATGGCTAAGGTCTTAACTCTTACTCTGGCCTACTGGTTAAGGTCTTAGACTCCTACTCTGGCCTAATAGCTAAGGTCTTTACTCTTTCTCTGTCCTAATAGCTAAGGTCTTAACTCTTACTCTAGCCTAATAGCTAAGGTCGTAGACTCGTACTCTGGCCTAATGGTTAAGGTCTTAACTCTTACTCTGGCCTAATAGCTAAGGTCTTAGACTCGTACTCTGGCCTACTGGTTAAGGTCTTAACTCTTGCTCTGGCCTACTGGGTAAGATCTTAACTCTTACTCTGGCCTAATTGCTAAGGTCTTAGACTCGTACTCTGGCCTACTGGTTAAGGTCTTAACTCTTACTCTGGCCTAATAGCTAAGATCTTAACTCTTACTCTGGCCTAATAGCTAAGGTCTTATACTCGTACTCTGGGCTACTGGTTAAGGTCTTAACTCTTACTCTGTCCTAATAGCTAAGGTCTTAGACTCGTACTATGGCCTACAGGTTAAAGTCTTAACTCTTACTCTGGCCTAATAGCTAAGGTCTTAGACTCGTACTCTGGCCTACTGGTTAAGGTCTTAACTCTTACTCTGGCCTAAGAGCTAAGGTCTTAGACTCGTACTCTGGCCTAATGGTTAAGGTCTTAGACTCTTACCCTGGCCTACTGGTTAAGGTCTTAACTCTTACTCTGGCTTACTGGTTAAGGTATTAACTCTTACTCTGGCCTAATGGTTAAGGTCTTAACTCTTACTCTGGCCTAATAGCTAAGGTCTGAACTCTTACTCTGGCCTAATAGCTAAGATCTTAGACTCATACTTTGGCCTACTGGTTAAGGTATTAACTCTTACTCTGGCCTAATAGCTAAGGTCTTAACTCTTACTCTGGCCTACTGGTTAAGGTCTTAACTCTTACTCTGGCCTAATAGCTAAGGTCTTAACTCTTACTCTGGCCTAATAGCTAAGGTCTTAGACTCGTACTCTGGCCTACTGGTTAAGGTCTTAACTCTTACTCTGGCCTTCTGGTTAAGGTCTTAACTCTTACTCTGGCCTAATAGCTAAAGTCTTAGACTCATACTCTGGCCTAATGGTTAAGATCTTAGACTCTTACTCTGGCCTACTGGTTAAGGTCTTAACTCTTACTCTGGCCTACTGGTTAAGGTCTTAACTCTTACTCTGGCCTACTGGTTAAGGTCTTAACTCTTGCTCTGGCCTACTGGTTAAGGTCTTAACTCTTACTCTGGCCTAATTGCTAAGGTCTTAATCTCTTACTCTGGCCTACTGGTTAAGGTCTTAACTCTTACTCTGGCCTACTGGTTAAGGGATTAACTCTTACTCTGGCCTAATGGCTAAGGTCTTAACTCTTACTCTGGCCTACTGGTTAAGGTCTTAGACTCCTACTCTGGCCTAATAGCTAAGGTCTTTACTCTTTCTCTGTCCTAATAGCTAAGGTCTTAACTCTTACTCTAGCCTAATAGCTAAGGTCTTAGACTCGTACTCTGGCCTAATGGTTAAGGTCTTAACTCTTACTCTGGCCTAATAGCTAAGGTCTTAGACTCGTACTCTGGCCTACTGGTTAAGGTCTTAACTCTTGCTCTGGCCTACTGGGTAAGATCTTAACTCTTACTCTGGCCTAATTGCTAAGGTCTTAGACTCGTACTCTGGCCTACTGGTTAAGGTCTTAACTCTTACTCTGGCCTAATAGCTAAGATCTTAACTCTTACTCTGGCCTAATAGCTAAGGTCTTAGACTCGTACTCTGGGCTACTGGTTAAGGTCTTAACTCTTACTCTGTCCTAATAGCTAAGGTCTTAGACTCATACTATGGCCTACAGGTTAAGGTCTTAACTCTTACTCTGGCCTAATAGCTAACGTCTTAGACTCATACTCTGGCCTACTGGTTAAGGTCTTAACTCTTACTCTGGCCTAAGAGCTAAGGTCTTAGACTCGTACTCTGGCCTAATGGTTAAGGTCTTAGACTCTTACCCTGGCCTACTGGTTAAGGTCTTAACTCTTACTCTGGCTTACTGGTTAAGGTATTAACTCTTACTCTGGCCTAATGGTTAAGGTCTTAACTCTTACTCTGGCCTAATAGCTAAGGTCTGAACTCTTACTCTGGCCTACTTGTTAAGGTCTTAACTCTTACTTTTGCCTAGAGGTTAAGGTCTTAACTCTTACTCTGGCCTAATGGTTAAGGTCTTAACTCTTACTCTGGCTTAATAGCTAAGGTCTTAACTCTTACTCTGGCCTAATAGCTAAGGTCTTAACATTTACTCTGGCCTAATAGCTAAGGTCTTAGACTCGTACTCTGGCCTACTGGATAAGGTCTTAACTCTTACTCTGGCCTACTGGTTAAGGTCTTAACTCTTACTCTGGCCTAATAGCTAAGGTCTTAGACTCATACTCTGGCCTAATGGTTAAGGTCTTAGACTCTTACTCTGGCCTACTGGTTAAGGTCTTAACTCTTACTCTGGCCGACTGGTTAAGGTCTTAACTCTTACTCTGGCCTACTGGTTAAGGTCTTAACTCTTGCTCTGGCCTACTGGGTAAGGGCTTAACTCTTACTCTGGCCTAATTGCTAAGGTCTTAGACTCTTACTCTTTCCTACTGGTTAAGGTCTTAACTCTTACTCTGGCCTACTGGTTAAGGGATTAACTCTTACTCTGGCCTAATGGCTAAGGTCTTAACTCTTCCTCTGGCCTACTGGTTAAGGTCTTAGACTCCTACTCTGGCCTAATAGCTAAGGTCCTAACTCTTACTCTGGCCTAATTGCTAAGGTCTTAGACTCTTACTCTGGCCTACTGGTTAAGGTCTTAACTCTTACTCTGGCCTACTGGTTAAGGGATTAACTCTTACTCTGGCCTAATGGCTAAGGTCTTAACTCTTCCTCTGGCCTACTGGTTAAGGTCTTAGACTCCTACTCTGGCCTAATAGCAAAGGTCTTAACTCTTACTCTGGCCTAATTGCTAAGGTCTTAGACTCTTACTCTGGCCTACTGGTTAAGGTCTTAACTCTTACTCTGGCCTACTGGTTAAGGGATTAACTCTTACTCTGGCCTAATGGCTAAGGTCTTAACTCTTGCTCTGGCCTACTGGTTAAGGTCTTAGACTCCTACTCTGGCCTAATAGCTAAGGTCTTAACTCTTACTCTAGCCTAATAGCTAAGGTCTTAGACTCGTACTCTGGCCTACTTGTTAAGGTCTTAACTCTTGCTCTGGCCTACTGGGTAAGATCTTAACTCTTACTCTGGCCTAATTGCTAAGGTCTTAGACTCGTACTCTGGCCTACTGGTTGAGGTCTTAACTCTTACTCTGGCCTACTAGCTAAGATCTTAACACTTACTCTGGCCTAACAGCTAAGGTCTTAGACTCGTACTCTGGCCTACTGGTTAAGGTCTTAACTCTTACTCTGTCCTAATAGCTAAGGTCTTAGACTCGTACTATGGTTTACAGGTTAAGGTCTTAACTCTTACTCTGGCCTAATAGCTAAGGTCTTAGACTTGTACTCTGGCCTACTGGTTAAGGTCTTAACTCTTACTCTGGCCTAAGAGCTAAGGTCTTAGACTCGTACTCTGGCCTAATGGTTAAGGTCTTAGACTCTTACCCTGGCCTACTGGTTAAGGTCTTAACTCTTACTCTGGCTTACTGGTTAAGGTCTTAACTCTTACTCTGGCTTAATGGTTAAGGTCTTCACTCTTACTCTGGCCTAATAGCTAAAGTCTGAACTCTTACTCTGGCCTACTTGTTAAGGTCTTAACTCTTACTTTGGCCTACAGGTTAAGGTCTTAACTCTTACTCTGGCCTAATGGTTAATGTCTTAACTCTTACTCTGGCTTAATAGCTAAGGTCTTAACTCTTACTCTGGCCTAATAGCTAAGGTCTTAACTTTTACTCTGGCCTAATAGCTAAGGTCTTAGACTCGTACTCTGGCCTACTGGTTAAGGTCTTAACTCTTACTCTGGCCTACTGGTTAAGGTCTTAACTCTTACTCTGGCCTAATAGCTAAGGTCTTAGACTCATACTCTGGCCTAATGGTTAAGGTCTTAGACTCTTACTCTGGCCTACTGGTTAAGGTCTTAACTCTTACTCTGGCCTACTGGTTAAGGTCTTAACTCTTACTCTGGCCTACTGGTTAAGGTCTTAACTCTTGCTCTGGCCTACTGGGTAAGGGCTTAACACTTACTCTGGCCTAATTGCTAAGGTCTTAGACTCTTACTCTGGCCTACTGGTTAAGGTCTTAGACTCCTACTCTGGCCTAATAGCTAAGGTCTTAACTCTTACTCTATCCTAATAGCTAAGGTCTTAGACTCGTACTCTGGCCTAATGGTTAAGGTCTTAACTCTTACTCTGGCCTAATAGCTAAGGTCTTAGACTCGTACTCTGGCCTACTTGTTAAGGTCTTAACTCTTGCTCTGGCCTACTGGGTAAGATCTTAACTCTTACTCTGGCCTAATTGCTAAGGTCTTAGACTCGTACTCTGGCCTACTGGTTAAGGTCTTAACTCTTACTCTGGCCTAATAGCTAAGATCTTAACTCTTACTCTGGCCTAACAGCTAAGGTCTTAGACTCGTACTCTGGCCTACTGGTTAAGGTCTTAACTCTTACTCTGTCCTAATAGCTAAGGTCTTAGACTCGTACTCTGGCCTACTGGTTAAGGTCTTAACTCTTACTCTGGCCTAAGAGCTAAGGTCTTAGACTCGTACTCTGGCCTACTGGTTAAGGTCTTAACTCTTACCCTGACCTACTGGTTAAGGTCTTAACTCTTACTCTGGCTTACTGGTTAAGGTCTTAACTCTTACTCTGGCCTAATGGTTAAGGTCTTAACTCTTACTCTGGCCTAATAGCTAAGGTCTGAACTCTTACTCTGGCCTACTTGTTAAGGTCTTAACTCTTACTTTGGCCTACAGGTTAAGGTCTTAACTCTTACTCTGGCCTAATGGTTAAGGTCTTAACTCTTACTCTGGCTTAATAGCTAAGGTCTTAACTCTTACTCTGGCCTAATAGCTAAGGTCTTAACTTTTACTCTGGCTTAATAGCTAAGGTCTTAGACTCGTACTTTGGCCTACTGGTTAAGGTCTTAACTCTTACTCTGGCCTACTGGTTAAGGTCTTAACTCTTACTCTGGCCTAATAGCTAAGGTCTTAGACTCATACTCTGGCCTAATGGTTAAGGTCTTAGACTCTTACTCTGGCCTACTGGTTAAGGTCTTAACTCTTACTCTGGGCTACTGGTTAAGGTCTTAACTCTTACTCTGGCCTACTGGTTAAGGTCTTAACTCTTGCTCTGGCCTACTGGGTAAGGGCTTAACTCTTACTCTGGCCTAATTGCTAAGGTCTTAGACTCTTACTCTGGCCTACTGGTTAAGGTCTTAACTCTTACTCTGGCCTACTGGTTAAGGGATTAACTCTTACTCTGGCCTAATGGCTAAGGTCTTAACTCTTCCTCTGGCCTACTGGTTAAGGTCTTAGACTCCTACTCTGGCCTAATAGCTAAGGTCTTAACTCTTACACTGGCCTAATTGCTGAGGTCTTAGACTCTTACTCTGGCCTACTGGTTAAGGTCTTAACTCTTACTCTGGCCTACTGGTTAAGGGATTAACTCTTACTCTGGCCTAATGGCTAAGGTCTTAACTCTTGCTCTGGCCTACTGGTTAAGGTCTTAGACTCCTACTCTGGCCTAATAGCTAAGGTCTTAACTCTTACTCTAGCCTAATAGCTAAGGTCTTAGACTCATACTCTTGCCTAATGGTTAAGGTCTTAACTCTTACTCTGGCCTAATAGCTAAGGTCTTAGACTCGTACTTTGGCCTACTGGTTAAGGTCTTAACTCTTGCTCTGTTCTACTGGGTAAGATCTTAACTCTTACTCTGGCCTAATTGCTAAGGTCTTAGACTCGTACTATGGCCTACAGGTTAAGGTCTTAACTCTTACTCTGGCCTAATAGCTAAGGTCTTAGACTCATACTCCGGCCTACTGGTTAAGCTCTTAACTCTTACTCTGGCCTAATAGCTAAGGTCTTAGACTTGTACTCTGGCCTAATGGTTAAGGTCTTAGACTCTTACCCTGGCCTACTGGTTAGGGTCTTAACTCTTACTCTGTCTTACTGGTTAAGGTCTTAACTCTTACTCTGGCCTAATGGTTAAGGTTTTAACTCTTACTCTGGCCTAATAGCTAAGGTCTTAACTTTTACTCTGGCCTAATAGCTAAGGTCTTAGACTCGTACTCTGGCCTACTGGATAAGGTCTTAACTCTTACTCTGGCCGACTGGTTAAGGTCTTAACTCTTACTCTGGCCTACTGGTTAAGGTCTTAACTCTTGCTCTGGCCTACTGGGTAAGGGCTTAACTCTTACTCTGGCCTTATTGCTAAGGTCTTAGACTCTTACTCTGGCCTACTGGTTAAGGTCTTAACTCTTACTCTGGCCTACTGGTTAAGGGATTAACTCTTACTCTGGCCTAATGGCTAAGGTCTTAACTCTTACTCTGGCCTACTGGTTAAGGTCTTAGACTCCTACTCTGGCCTAATAGCTAAGGTCCTAACTCTTACTCTGGCCTAATTGCTAAGGTCTTAGACTCTTACTCTGGCCTACTGGTTAAGGTCTTAAGTCTTATTCTGGCCTACTGGTTAAGGGATTAACTCTTACTCTGGCCTAATGGCTAAGGTCTTAACTCTTCCTCTGGCCTACTGGTTAAGGTCTTAGACTTCTACTCTGGCCTAATAGCAAAGGTCTTAACTCTTACTCTGGCCTAATTGCTAAGGTCTTAGACTCTTACTCTGGCCTACTGGTTAAGGTCTTAACTCTTACTCTGGCCTACTGGTTAAGGGATTAACTCTTACTCTGGCCTAATGGCTAAGGTCTTAACTCTTGCTCTGGCCTACTGGTTAAGGTCTTAGACTCCTACTCTGGCCTAATAGCTAAGGTCTTAACTCTTACTCTAGCCTAATAGCTAAGGTCTTAGACTCATACTCTGGTCTAATGGTTAAGGTCTTAACTCTTACTCTGGCCTAATAGCTAAGGTCTTAGACTCGTACTCTGGCCTACTTGTTAAGGTCTTAACTCTTGCTCTGGCCTACTGGGTAAGATCTTAACTCTTACTCTGGCCTAATTGCTAAGGTCTTAGACTCGTACTCTGGCCTACTGGTTAAGGTCTTAACTCTTACTCTGGCCTAATAGCTAAGATCTTAACTCTTACTCTGGCCTAACAGCTAAGGTCTTAGACTCGTACTCTGGCCTACTGGTTAAGGTCTTAACTCTTACTCTGTCCTAATAGCTAAGGTCTTAGACTCGTACTATGGTTTACAGGTTAAGGTCTTAACTCTTACTCTGGCCTAATAGCTAAGGTCTTAGACTCGTACTCTGGCCTACTGGTTAAGGTCTTAACTCTTACTCTGGCCTAAGAGCTAAGGTCTTAGACTCCTACCCTGGCCTACTGGTTAAGGTCTTAACTCTTACTCTGGCTTACTGGTTAAGGTCTTAACTCTTACTCTGGCCTAATGGTTAAGGTCTTCACTCTTACTCTGGCCTAGTAGCTAAGGTCTGAACTCTTTCTCTGGCCTACATGTTAAGGTCTTAACTCTTACTTTGGCCTACAGGTTAAGGTCTTAACTCTTACTCTGGCCTAATGGTTAATGTCTTAACTCTTACTCTGGCTTAATAGCTAAGGTCTTAACTCTTACTCTGGCCTAATAGCTAAGGTCTTAACTTTTACTCTGGCCTAATAGCTAAGGTCTTAGACTCGTACTCTGGCCTACTGGTTAAGGTCTTAACTCTTACTCTGGCCTACTGGTTAAGGTCTTAACTCTTACTCTGGCCTAATAGCTAAGGTCTTAGACTCATACTCTGGCCTAATGGTTAAGGTCTTAGACTCTTACTCTGGCCTACTGGTTAAGGTCTTAACTCTTACTCTGGCCTAATGTTTAAGGTCTTAACTCTTACTCTGGCCTAATAGCTAAGGTCTGAACTCTTACTCTGGCCTACTTGTTAAGGTCTTAACTCTTACTTTTGCCTAGAGGTTCAGGTCTTAACTCTTACTCTGGCCTAATGGTTAAGGTCTTAACTCTTACTCTGGCTTAATAGCTAAGGTCTTAACTCTTACTCTGGCGTAATAGCTAAGGTCTTAACTTTTACTCTGGCCTAATAGCTAAGGTCTTAGACTCGTACTCTGGCCTACTGGATAAGGTCTTAACTCTTACTCTGGCCTACTGGTTAAGGTCTTAACTCTTACTCTGGCCTAATAGCTAAGGTCTTAGACTCATACTCTGGCCTAATGGTTAAGGTCTTAGACTCTTACTCTGGCCTACTGGTTAAGGTCTTAACTCTTACTCTGGCCGACTGGTTAAGGTCTTAACTCTTACTCTGGCCTACTGGTTAAGGTCTTAACTCTTGCTCTGGCCTACTGGTTAAGGTCTTAACTCTTACTCTGGCCTACTGGTTAAGGGATTAACTCTTACTCTGGCCTAATGGCTAAGGTCTTAACTCTTCCTCTGGCCTACTGGTTAAGGTCTTAGACTCCTACTCTGGCCTAATAGCTAAGTTCCTAACTCTTACTCTGGCCTAATTGCTAAGGTCTTAGACTCTTACTCTGGCCTACTGGTTAAGGTCTTAACTCTTACTCTGGCCTACTGGTTAAGGGATTAACTCTTACTCTGGCCTAATGGCTAAGGTCTTAACTCTTCCTCTGGCCTACTGGTTAAGGTCTTAGACTCCTACTCTGGCCTAATAGCAAAGGTCTTAACTCTTACTCTGGCCTAATTGGTAAGGTCTTAGACTCTTACTCTGGCCTACTGGTTAAGGTTTTAACTCTTACTCTGGCCTACTGGTTAAGGGATTAACTCTTACTCTGGCCTAATGGCTAAGGTCTTAACTCTTGCTCTGGCCTACTGGTTAAGGTCTTAGACTCCTACTCAGGCCTAATAGCTAAGGTCTTAACTCTTACTCCAGCCTAATAGCTAAGGTCTTAGACTCATACTCTGGCCTAATGGTTAAGGTCTTAACTCTTACTCTGGCCTAATAGCTAAGGTCTTAGACTCGTACTCTGGCCTAATAGCTAAGGTCTTAGACTCATACTCTGGCCTACTGGTTAAGGTCTTAACTCTTACTCTGTCCTAATAGCTAAGGTCTTAGACTCGTACTATGGCCTACAGGTTAAGGTCTTAACTCTTACTCTGGCCTAATAGCTAAGGTCTTAGACTCGTACTCTGGCCTACTGGTTAAGGTCTTAACTCTTACTCTGGCCTAATAGCTAAGGTCTTAGACTCTTACTCTGGCCTAATGGTTAAGGTCTTAACTCTTACTCTGGCCTAATGGTTAAGGTCTTAACTCTTACTCTGGCCTAATGGTTAAGGTCTTAACTCTTACTCTGGCCTACTGGTAAAGGTCTTAGACTCTTACTCTGGCCTACAGGTTAAGGTCTTAACTCTTACTCTGGCCTACTGGTTAAGGTCTTAACTCTTACTCTGGCCTAATAGCTAAGGTCTTAACTCTTACTCTGGCCTAATAGCTAAGGTCTTAGACTCATACTATGACCTACAGGTTAAGGTCTTAACTCTTACTCTGACCTACTGGTTAAGGTCTTAACTCTTACTCTGGCCTACTGGTTAAGGTCTTAACTCTTACTCTAGCCTAAGAGCTAAGGTCTTAACTCTTACTCTGGCCTAATAGCTAAGGTCTTAGACTCTTACTCTGGCCTAATAGCTAAGGTCTTAGACTTGTACTATGGCCTACAGGTTAAGGTCTTAACTCATACTATGGCCTACAGGTTAAGGTCCTAACTCTTACTCTGGTTTACTGGTTAAGGTCTTAACTCTTACTCTGGCCTAATAGATAAGGTCTTAACTCTTACTCTGGCACAATAGCTAAGGTCTTACACTCTTACTCTGGCCTAATGGTTAAGGGCTTAACTCTTACTCTGG